>NW_024063533.1:16225000-16825000 GCF_006381635.1 Hibiscus syriacus
TAAACATCCACCCTGGTTTGATATTTCTTTTCATCTTGTTAATAGTTTTTCATTTACAAGTTTTGATTTATTTTGCAGCAATTCGATTCATATATATGGTATTATCTTATCACTTGGTGATGGCAAGGTCATTCGAGAATGCCTATGGATGAAACGAAAGATCAAGGATGATTATTCTAACCATGTAATTGCAGATTTTTTTCTTTGATTTTTTGAATGATCCAAGCGACACAACTTGTCAAGTTAGGAGGCTAGGGGACGCGACCTTCAAAGAGCCAAGAGATGCGAGGCAAAGGGAGACATTTTATCATCCAAAGGACGTGTCTTATGAGTATTCTAAGGACATTTCCATTCCAAGAGTTGTATCCTTTTATGATTCAATGAATACACCTATTGGAGGACCAAGGAACATGACTTTTGGGGATATGATCATTCAAAGTAACATATCTTGTGATTCAAAAGACATCACTTTTGGCCATCCAAAAGATGTGAACAGGGAGTATACCTTTAACTTTCTAATGATTAATATTTCCCTTATAAAAGTTTTCTTTCTTTTCAGGACAAGGAGGTTCAAAGTACTTATTCAAGATTCATGACCTTTCACGATGATCCTTTCATAGATCTTTTCAAATGGAAATGTCTTGAACAATTTGCTATTGAATGGATACATTTTGAAGTCAAATCAGCAACATTTGAATGGCAATACACTAAGGAGAAGTCACCTTACAATTTGAGGACAAATCGCCTAAAAGAAGGGAGAATGATGTGATCATGTCTAGCACCAACTTTCTTCATGACACACTCACATCATTAAAGATTCATCAAGCTCAATCTAAGGAAGTTCTACTTTACTTTATATTATATTTACTCATTTATATACTATATATATTATTATGAGCATACATTTGCATTTTAAACTATGCTTGAATAATCATATGTTATCATTCACTTCCATATTATATGATTTTCACGCATAACATATGTTTTCACATTTTTACTTAGCTTTATATTATGTCTTACGTATGTTTTAGATTCATTTATTATATTTGTATATCATTTACATATCATGGCAGCATGTATTCATTCATTCATTAACTCATGTCATGTTATTCTATCTCATGTTATGTTTACATTAGCTCACTAGCTTTAATTCCATTATTCTTTAGCTCATTTGCATGCATGCATCTATTTTCTAGCTCATATATGTTTTCTTAAAGTTCATGAACGTCCTATGCCTTTTATCTAGCTTATATACATGTTATCTTAGCTTCTAGATGATCATTCATAGTTTATATCACTCAAACACCTCATGACAGCATGCATTTTACCTTAAATGAGCTAACACATTGCTTACTTGGTTTGTTTGTTAATTCCTATAGGTGAAACACAAAGCAAGGCATATTATGGTAGCTTGGTTAGCTAAAATGATAAGCATAGCATCTCACACTAGCTCTTGAACATTATGGCAGCTCATTTCATCACTTAAGGAGCTTCAACTTAGCTGGAGGAGCTAGTATGTAGTTGAACTTAGTTGGATGAGAGCTTTGGACCAAATTTTTGAAAAGTGGACTAAAGGTAGCTAGAAGTAGCTGGGAGAGTAGCTGAGGAGCTGAGAAGACCAAATCTAACTAGCTTGAGTTCATCAAGCTATAACTCACCTAGTTAGCTACCAAGATGCTCACCTAGCTTACCTTGAAGCTAGTTCATCTCTAGGCTGCCCATGGACTTAAAGACATCATCCTATGGTTGCAACCTCACCAAAGCCTTGCAAGAAGACCCATGTGCGTTCAAGTAGGTTGCCATGTTCATCATTCAAGCATGTGCACTCCATGTGACATCAAATAGGCGCCAAAACACCAAGGGATGCTTCCTATTCGGCCAAAGACACCTTCCTCTCCATTTTGGCGCCCAAATGACTTCCAAAAGGATTTAAAACATCCATAGGCCGAACCAACACCTTACCATTCGGCCAAGAGCTTGTATCTTCATTAAAATCATGTATTTTCAAAGGGGTTTCATCCATGGCCGAACCATCATGTATCTATTCAGCCTAAACCCTTTGAAAACTATAAATAGGCTAGTGCATTTCATTTGTAAGCATCTCATCTCTTATATAAAACATACTCTTGTGAGTTATTTCTCTTCAAAGTTCCCTGTGAACTTTATCGATTAAACAAGTATAGTTCCTATACTTATGGCATCATTCCTTCCATTTTGATTCCAAAATTCCTAGATTGATATCGAGTGGGTTGAAGACACTATCACCACCACTCAAGCAAGTTTATGAAGACCGGGATTGTGCTTCATAGCATAGTTTCCTCTTTGGCGTGTTTGAGATACAACTTCACCACCATTGCCATTTCATCATCACCATCATCCATCTCTTCCATCAATTCCGCAACCATCTCTATCCTTTCTTTATTTCATTTCATTCTTATTATTTATTTTCATTACTTATATTATTATCCCCTTTATTAATTCTATTATTAATCATTCTTTTCTTATCTTATTTTGCAGCCCAAACTTATAAATTCAAGGATATCAGTACTTGTCAATCCTAGATCGGGACACAATAAGGCTATTTACTCTTTTCATCAAAGTGTGTAGATTCGCCTTACATCAAGGGTAATCAGAGCATAGTTGGATTGACAACAAAAGTGTCATTGGCATGCAAAGAAAAAAGAAATTCAAAAGAGAAAAAGACTCCTTCAACAAATTGGAGTGCAAAAAGAAGAGAAAAATTAGAAAAGAAGAAAAGAATAAAAGAAAAGAAAAAGAGAAGTTCAAAATGAGAAAGCAAGCCAAGGAAAGTGCTCTACCATTGCAAACTACATCAAAGAGGCCTATCTATACTAAGAGAAGATAACCTTATTGTTTCTTGAGAAAGGTTGCAGTAAGTGTTGTTTCTTGAATTGTAAGTCACCTCTTCCTTTTCTATCCTTTCATTTTCCTTGTCTTCAACCATTTTTATCTTTTAATACCTTTAAATCCTTTCTTCTACCTTTCCATTTCTTCTATTCTTTCTACCCTAACCTATTTGCAGCCGACGCACACAAGGAAAGAATTAACTTGTTCTAATCCTGAGTAACTTTTTCAAAGGACTTAGCAAGAGAAATTGAGTGGAAAAAGGCTAATTGAGAGAGTAAGATCAGAAGGGGAATTGTTAAAAGCCAAATTATATTCCCGAGAGTAAACACGAGTGTTGAGTGGAGTGATCTCTTAATTTTCTTTTGAGTGAAGATTGTGAGGCTTTGAGAGTGTGCTGGTAAGGTTTTAATTTTTTTTTCTTTCTACTAACAATGTCTTATGATCTTTCATCTTTCCAAACAATGGAGAACGAACAACAAAGAACAAACACATTTCACACTCGTTGCCATGTAAATGGTAAAGTGTGTCTTGTAGCTATTGACGGAGGAAGTTGTACAAACATTGCAAGCACATACATGGTGAACAAATTGGGGCTTACAACGATAAAACATTCCAGCCCATATGAATTGCAATGGTTGCATAGCAATGAAGAATTGAAGGTTACTAAACATGATGTAAGGCACTTGTACCTTAACAAATTGATTGTGGATCTAGGAAGGAAGCAAACAACCTGCACAAGTGAATGACTCAAAAAGATGGAAGCGGAAATTGATTGTGGTAAACGTATGGGTGATTAGGTGGGCTATTTAAATGAGAGATGGAAGCGGAAGATGATTGAAATGGCTATGGGTTACGGTTATGAAACAAAGGGATGGAAGTGAGGATAGTATCTTGAAGAAGTCTCAAAGAAGAACCAATGCTATAGAGAGCAAAGACCCGGACTTTATATTGCTTCTTCAAGGGGTGGTATTAAGTACTTTGACCCACTAGTTATATGAACTAGGAACCAGAAGTATCAAGGTGAAAAGAAAGGGGTTGACGCCACAAGTATTAAATACTTGATAAGTCGATAAAAGTCACCAGGACTTAAGGAAGAGAATAATCTCACTTATATTAATCAAAATGGTCTGCCTTACAAATGATGAATATTTTTCTATTTATAGGAAATGAAGGGAAATGGCCGAATGATTACAATGGGTTTCGGCAAGCCCTTGTGCCCTTTTAAAATGACATAATTTAATGTTAAATAGAGATGTTGGTTCGGTTTAAATGGAGGGAAATAACCCTTGGCCGAATAGCTCTTGTGTCCCCTCAAGTTGGCGCAAAATTGGAGAGAAAGGAGTGCTTGGCCGAATGGTAAGAGGACTCTTCATCTTGGCGCCTAAATGAAGTCACACGCCTAGCACATGGTTGGCTGGTCACAAGGTGTGCACATGGCTTCTCTAGGATGCTTGTGGTGTAGCCTTGTGCATGGAATGATGGCTGGTCATGTGCTCTATCTTGGGTGTGCATGTGTCTCCTCCAAGCTAGCTTGAGTTGTGGAGCTAGTTAGCAAACATGGCTGTTTGTGAACAAGCTAAGTTCAGCTACATTCAGCTACCTTTGTCATCACTTTTGGCAACTCAGCTCCAAATAGTCCAACTAGCTAAGTTTAGCTAGCCTTAAGCTCCTCTAGCTGAACCGAGCTTCCCTTAGTGTTCCATGAGCTGCCTTGTACTTTGTAAGTTGTTTGTGAGCTGCATATGACGTCCAAATCATTCACCAAGCTATCTCAACGTGCATCATGCTCCATTGTACCTACATGTGCAAGGAAACAAGGTAAGTCTATGATATTAAGCTAAGACGAGCTATGTAATTTGCTGCCATGTTTGATTAGGGTAATGTGAGCTAAGTTTGAATGTCATGAGCTAATTATATCATCTCCTAATATGTGTAAGGTAAGGTATAAAGCCTAAGAGCTAATATGAATGCAAATGAACTAATGAAATGCATTATAAGTATGCTGCCTTGATGTATATGTTATAATCATGCATAATATAGTTATATAGCTATCCTAACATGCTTAACATATTAAAATAACAATGTGTAAGATGTATTCATACTAAGTTATTCTTTAACTTCATAACTAATATCCTTAGCATGATATGTAATATAATAGTATATATTATAAGGCTATTATAAAGTAAATGCATTAAAAAGGTGTTCAAGAGTACTCCCTTTATAGTTGAAAACGTTCTTGTATCATCCCCCTTCTTTAGGGCGATTTGTCCTCAAATCGAGTTCATTCTATCCTTGCATAGCTTCACGCCTCTTTGCTAAAAGAAAGTATCCTTTGAACGTTTGTGTTCTTCCATTAGGTACCCTTTTGTAAGATTTCCCTTTAGGCCTTTCTTTGGAATATGATTTACTAACAGGTACATTTTGGGAATGATCTTTATTTAGGGATATCCCTTTTGGAAGTGGCCTGATGTAAGGCTAACCAGGCTTCTTCAATAATGGAGAAGTTGGCAACCTTGTTGTTTCCCGATCTAGGAGAGACACCAAATGCTACGCCTTGAATTGAAAAGTAATATGCACAAAAGAAGAATAATTGGTTAAGTAAATGAATAATTAAGAAAGGAAATGGAAAGAATTGAAATGGATAGAATAGTTATCAAAGAAGGGCTGCGGAAGTGTTGTAGAATGATCCTTCAAGTGATGATGGATTCGACCTCCAATGGTGGTGATGGACGAATGCCTTGTTGAGGATGAAGGATAATTCAAAGATGAAGAATTGGAAATTTGAGAATTTGGTGATGATATAGGCGTGATATGGTGATGGACTATGGTGATGATATAGGCGTGATAATGGAAGATGGATTATGGTGATGGAAATAGTATCTTATAAAACTAAGAAAGAACCAATGCTATAAAGAGCAAAGACCCGTTTCTTATAAGTCTTACAAGGGATGGTAAGAAAGGACTTTGACCCTCTAGTTATAAGAACTAGGAACCAGAAGTATTAATGAGGGAATGACGCCACAAGCTTTAGAAAGGCTTGCTTAATCTATATAGTTCTAAAAAGAACTTGAAGAGAGAATAATCTCACAAAAGGATTTTAATTGATCAAAGGGTTGTTTACAAATGAATGCCAAAGCCTATTTATAGATTTGTAAAGGCTTGGCCGAATAAATACATGCCTTTTCGGCAAAGTACATGTCTTAAAATGAAAATAAATGATGCTTGGATGAGGGGAGATGTCTTTGGCCGAATAGTTCCCATATCTCTTCATCTTGGCGCCAACTTGAAGCATGATGATGTTTAGGCCGAATAGATAGAAGCCTCTTCATTTTGGTGCCTATTTCATTCACATGCAAAGCACATGGGTGGCTGATCATGTGGCACTCACATGGATGGTGTAGAATGCTTAAGGCGTGGACTCCTCCATGGCGTGAAGATGAACAGCAACTTAGGCGTGACTTGGCATCAAACATGTGTCTAGGTGACATGGCATCAATGGGGAAGAAACTAATTATGAAAGGTCACATTTGTGTGAAACAACCTTTCATCATTTGAGCTACTTCCCATGAGTTTGAGCTGAAGTTGAGCTGGCCATAGATGAAGGACATTTGTACAAGTTATAGGACAGCTCCTTGTGAAAAGGTACTTCTCGGAATGGCAACTCTTCGCGAAAAGGTACGAATCCACAAAAATTGACCTAGACCATATTTGTAGTGCTCTGTGTGGTGAAGATGATGGTGCAACTCTCCAGCTGAAATGAGGTCTCTAGCTAGCTCAAAAGTCCAGCTCAAGTGAGCTATGAGCTCGGGAGTCAGCTAGCAACTTTTCACCATTTGTTCTTCATGATCTCCCGAGTCATCCTTTGTAAGATTTCCTAGCTTATTGACTCCAATTCTAGCTTTAAATCAGCTCCCATGATGTGGCCGAACATGTACCTACAAAAGAAAGCATTTATAAGCTAAGTAATATAAGATATAAATATGTGGTTCATAGCAATAACTTCATACATTCATAATATCATCATCATAACTATAATTATAATGTATGTAAGCTATTATCATAACTATGGTATAAAGAAAGATTAAGTTAAGGAAAATCCACCTTTGAATATTGAAAAAGGTTGGAGATGCAAGTCCATTTTTGACGCTGAATCGGATCACATCATCCCCCCTTCTTTAAAGCAATTTGTCCTCAAATTGAAGGGTGGTTTCTTTTCAACGTTCCTCCATTCCATAGTTGTTGTTTCGTCAGAAATTAGGATCCCTTCTTTAGGCTTTTGAGTGAGATATGCCCATGTAAATTTTCTCTGAATATTTAGGTCCCCTGATATCCCAAAAGTGGTGTTTCTTAATACTCCAATAGACATGATCATTGAATTCTCATAGGTCACGTCCATTGACTCTTCTAAAGACACATTCTTTGAATGAAAATTGATGTCCTTTTTCTTTTCAGTGAACACATCTTTTGGATTCCCAAAGGTCACGTCTCCTAAATCTTCCTTTTGGCAAATGGTGCCTCTTGGTAAATCCTGCAAGTCAATGAAAAAATCTGCATGTTCAAAGTTAAAATAATCATCTTTAACCTTGCATTTTTTCAATAGGCATTCTCGAATCAAACACTTTGAAGAATAAGCACTTGTTTTTGGACCAGTTACTTCCACGGTTGTTGCTTTTTCTTTCCTCATAGCCTCAATTCTCTGTTTCATTCTGACTTGATCATTCTGAACTTGTTTAGGCGTTAAAGGAGTTAGGATAATCTTCTTTCCTTTATGGCTGAACGAGTATTGATTGGTAAAACAATCATGAATAGTCATTTTGTCGTATTTCCATGGCCTTCCAAGAAGTAGATGGCTAGCGTGCATAAGGACAACATCACACATAACCTCATCTTTGTATTTTCCAATGGAAAAAGGAACTATCACATGTTTGCTAACGTTGAGTTCTCCTCGTTCATTGAGCCACTGCAACTTATATGGATTTGGGTGCTTCATTGTTTTCAAACCAAGCTTTTCCACCATTATTGTACTGGCCACATTAGTACAACTTCCACCATCTATAATAACAAAACATACCTTTTCATTCACATGGCATCGGGTATGGAATATGTTTTCTCGCTGTGCATTATCTTCCGCAACTTGAAGATTCAAACTTCTTCTAATTACCAAGGCTTCTCCTTGATCAACGGGATCTGCAAGAGTTATTTCTTCATTAACTTCAATGGTTGCCTCTTCTTCTTCTTCAGGTTCTGATTCTATTTCACCATTTCCAAGTAAGAGCATGGTATTCCGGTTAGGACATTGTGTAGCTATATGGCCCCTCCCAAGACATTTAAAGCACCTAATGTCTCTTGAACGTTCAGTAGTTTGCTTTCCTCGATTGGGGTCTTTACTTACTTGTTGAGTCTTTGAAGATTCGCCTTGTTCTTTAACAGGAGTCGGAGTAGGTTTCTTTATGTTTGGATTCCATCTTGATGGTGTAGGCGCAACATTGCAAGATGTATGTCTCCTCTTCAGTTGTCGTTCAATCTTCATTGCCATTTGCACCATCTCATCTAGTTTGATGTAATGATACAACTCTAAGGTATTGGCAATTTCGGGATTAAGTCCAGCAAGGAATCTTGCCATAGTTGCTTCACGATCCTCCTCAATGTTGACTCGGATCATGGCCACTTACATCTCTTTGTAGTAGTCCTCCACACTCTTATGGCCTTGTTTAAGATTCTGTAACTTTTGAAACAAGTCACGGTGATAGTGAACATGAATGAATCGTTTTCTCATAATACCTTTCATTTCAAGCCAAGTTGAGACCGGTCGTTCTCCATTCCTCCTTCGGTTAAGGGTAAGTTGATCCCACCATATTAAGGCATAGTCTATGAACTCCATGGCTTCCAATCTCACTTTCTTCATCTCGGAATAGTTGTGGCAACTAAAAACATGTTCCACTTTGCTTTCACATTCAAGATAGGCTTCAGGATCAGTCTTTCCTTGGAATTGAGGAATTTTGATCTTAATGTTGCTTAAATTGTCATCAACAATGGCACGTCTAGGGCCTTGGAATGCTGCTTGTTCACCCTCGTCAAAATTTTCTTGAACAACTTCTTCTGGAGGGGGTGGTTGTTGTTGTCTTCTATTGGCTCCATTATTACGGGTTGGTGGTAGATCATGGTGTTGATGTATCTTTTCATGAAGAGCATCGAACTCTTCACGAAACATTCTCATCATTTTACCAATGAGTGCCTGCATTTGTAAGTTTTGTGTTCCTGCATTTCCTCGGGGACTTTGAGACATGGTTAGTGAAATAAAGTAATTTAAAACCTTACCAGCACACTCACAAAAACCTCACGGGATCTCTCCAAGAAAATTCATATTGCACTCCACTCACTCTCGTGTTTGCACTCGGGAATATGATCCTTGGCTTTTTTTTCTAATCCCCCTTCTGATCTCACCCTCTCGTTTGCCTTTTACCGCTCGATTCTCTCTTGTAGGTCCTTTTTAAGAACTAACTCAAGATTGAGCAAGTTTCTTTAGTTTGTGCGTCGGTTTAGAAATGGTTAGGGTATATGATAAAGGATAGGCTAGAAAAGGGTAAGAAAGATGATAAGGTAATGGAATAAGAAAAGATGAAAAAAAAGGAAATGAAATACTAAATAAGTGAAGATAACTTACAACTCAAGTTGCAACACTTACTATCTTCCTTCACAAGAAACAACAAGGATACCTCCTTCAAGTTTGATGTTGGGCAGATTATAATTTGCTTCTCTTTGAGTGTATTTTGCAACTTTGCTTCACTTTTTCTTTTGCTTTGAATTTTCTTATTTTTATTTTCTTTCTTTTGCACTCTAAATTTGTTGTAGGAGTCTTTTCTTTTCTTTTTTTCTTTCTCGTTGCTTTATGTTGTAGCACTTTGAATGTCAATCCACCAAAGCTCTGATTACCGCTTGATGTAAGGCTAACCAGGCTTCTTCAATAAAGGAGAAGTTGGCAACCTTGTTATTTCCCGATCTAGGAGAGACACCAAATGCTACGCCTTGAATTGAAAAGTAATCTGCACAAAAGAAGAATAATTGGTTAAGTAAATGAATAATTAAGAAAGGAAATGGAAAGAATTGAAATGGATAGAATAGTTATCAAAGAAGGGCTGCGGAAGTGTTGTAGAATGATCCTTCAAGTGATGATGGATTCGACCTCCAATGGTGGTGATGGACGAATGCCTTGTTGAGGATGAAGGATAATTCAAAGATGAAGAATTGGAAATTTGAGAATTTGGTGATGATATAGGCGTGATATGGTGATGGACTATGGTGATGATATAGGCGTGATAATGGAAGATGGATTATGGTGATGGAAATAGTATCTTATAAAACTAAGAAAGAACCAATGCTATAAAGAGCAAAGACCCATTTCTTATAAGTCTTACAAGGGATGGTAAGAAAGGACTTTGACCCTCTAGTTATAAGAACTAGGAACCAGAAGTATTAATGAGGGAATGACGCCACAAGGTTTAGAAAGGCTTGCTTAATCTATATAGTTCTAAAAAGAACTTGAAGAGAGAATAATCTCACAAAAGGATTTTAATTGATCAAAGGGTTGTTTACAAATGAATGCCAAAGCCTATTTATAGATTTGTAAAGGCTTGGCCGAATAAATACATGCCTTTTCGGCAAAGTACATGTCTTAAAACGAAAATAAATGATGCTTGGATGAGGGAAGATGTCTTTGGCCGAATGGTTCCCATATCTCTTCATCTTGGCGCCAACTTGAAGCATGATGATATTTAGGCCGAATAGAGAGAAGCCTCTTCATTTTGGCGCCTATTTCATTCACATGCAAAGCAGATGGGTGGCTGGTCACGTGGCACTCACATGGATGGTGTAGAATGCTTAAGGCGTGGACTTCTCCATGGCGTGAAGATGAACAGCAACTTAGACGTGACTTGGCATCAAACATGTGTCTAGGTGACATGGCATCAATGGGGCAGCAACTAATTATGAAAGGTCACATTTGTGTGAAACAACCTTTCATCATTTGAGCTACTTCCCATGAGTTTGAGCTGAAGTTGAACTGGCCATAGATGAAGGACATTTGTACAAGTCATAGGACAACTTCTTGTGAAAAGGTACTTCTCGGAATGGCAACTCTTCGCGGAAAGGTACGAATCCACAAAAATTGACCTAGACCATATTTGTAGTGCTCTGTGTGGTGAAGATGATAGTGCAACTCTCCAGCTGAAATGAGGTCTCTAGCTAGCTCAAAAGTCCAGCTCAAGTGAGCTATGAGCTCGGGGGTCAGCTAGCAACCTTTCACCATTTGTTCTTTATGATCTCCCGAGTCATCCTTTGTAAGATTTCCTAGCTTATTGACTCCAATTCTAGCTTTAAATCAGCTCTCATGATGTGGCCGAACGTGTACCTACAAAAGAAAGCATTTATAAGCTAAGTAATACAAGATATAAATATGTGGTTCATAGCAATTACTTCATACATTCATAATATCATCATCATAACTATAGTATAAAGAAAGATTAAGTTAAGGAAAATCCCCCTTTGAATATTAAAAAAGGTTGGAGATGCAAGTCCATTTTTGACGCTGAATCGGATCACATCATGGCCTTTCACGTGATTTGTCCTGAAAAGTGAGGAGAGAAAAGGTTTCATATGAAGGGGTACTTACCTTTTGTAGATTAAAATCATTGGCGAAGAGTTGTGACTTTAAGTCCCAAACATCACCACTTTTCATAGGTGACCCTTTATTTTCCAGCATTGAACCATCATGTATCTCTATGAATAAGTTTGGTTTCTTGTTTAGTTCCTCCTCATTTTTCGTAGGAGTTTTGTCTTTGCGCCATGCTTGTACACTCTTTCACATATGCAATTGGTCTTGTTGTACTTCTTTTGGCGTTAAAGGCATCAAGGTCACATTGCGTCCATCATGCTTAAAAGTGTATTGATTGTGAAAACAATCATGAATGGCCGTTTTGTCATACTGCCATGGTCTCCCAAGTAAGATGTGACTAGCATTCATAGAGACAATGTCACAAAGCACCTCGTCCTTGTACCTACCAACTGAGAAAGGAATTAGAATCTGTTTGGTAAAATTTAACTCACCTCCTTCATTGAGCCATTGGAGTTTATATGGAGTAGGATGTTTTGACGTTGCCAATCCAAGTTTTTCAACCATAAGAGTGCTGGCTACGTTTGTACAACTTCCTCCATCGATGATCATTGTGCAAACCTTATCCTTGACATGGCACCTTGTATGAAAGATATTGTTTCTCTGAATATCATCTTGGGATGTTTGTGATTGTAGGCACCTCTTTGAAACAAGCATCTCACAATGATCTGCATTTTCTTCCGTTTCTTCTTCTTGTATTGTTTTAGGTTCCTCGTCAAAAATAGGCTCATCAGAATCTGATACAATATCTCCATTGTCAAGCACCATCATGGTATTTCGGTTGGGACATTGACTAGCAACATGTCCTTTTCCAAAACACTTGAAGCATTTGATGTCTCTTGATATCTCAAAAGTGCTGGTTTGCTTTTCTTTACCCTTGCTAGATTCGCTCACTTGTATAGTTTTAGGTACCTCTGCACGATCCTTTGTTTGGACTGGAGTTTGCTTCTGGAAAGTAATAGGTTCTTGCTTTCATTTGGTGGCCGAACCTGGACTGTTCCTAGTGTAGGATTTCCTTTTGAGTTGTCTTTCAATTTTTATGGCCACATGCACCATTTCTTCAATCTCTACATAATGCTGAAGTTCAACAAGGTTAGCAATATCAAGATTTAGGCCAGATAAGAATCTTGCCATTGTTGCTTCTCTATCTTCATCCACATTGGCTCGGATCATGGCAATCTCCATTTCTTTGAAATAATCTTCAACGTTCTTGCTTCCTTGTTTCAAATTTTGTAATTTATGATAAATATCTCGGTGATAGTGAGTAGGAACAAACCTTTTCCTCATAATGGCCTTTATTTCATCCCATGTTGTGATGGGGCGTTCACCATTTCGTCTTCTTGAACTCACCAATTGGTCCCACCAAACTAAGGCATAGTCCACGAATTCCATAGCAGCAAGCCTAACATTCTTTTACTCCGTATAGTTTTGGCATTCAAAAATGTGTTCAATTTTAATTACCCAATCAAGATAGGCTTCTGGATTAGTTCGTCCTTGAAATGGAGGAATAGTCAATTTGATGTTGCTGAAGTTGTCATTTTGATTTCGATGAACATCTCTCCTTGCTACTGATGTTACTTCAGCCTCTTCCTCTTCTAAGTCTTCTTCCATTCTAGGGCAGTTTACTCTCCGGTTGCCTAAGGATACTTCTAATTGATCCATACGATCTTGCCAAGGCTCCAATTCTAATTTCAGCAATCTTGCCATTTTATGCATAATGGCTTGGGTTTGCAAGTTAGGGGCTTCTCTTTCTGGTGATCGTCCTGAACTCCGAGACATGGTTAGTGAAATAAGAAAAGAATAAGATGTGTAAAAGACCTTACCAGAATATACTCTCACAAAGCCTCACGAGTCACTCCAAGGAAACTTGATGTCACTCAATCCGCTCGTGTTTGCGCTCTAGGACTTTAATGGCTTTTACTTGTCCTCTTCTGATCTCACACATGCTCCAGCCTTTTTCCTCTCGATTCTCTTGTCTCAAGTTCTAGAGAACTTTACTCAAGACTATATCAAGTAAATTTTACTTGGTTGGCGTCGGCTGCAAATGGGTTAGTAGGAATGGAAAGCAAAATATAATTGAAAGGGTGGCTTAGAAAATAGAAAGAAGAGAATAAAGGGGTTACTTACACAAGTCACTTTATAACCTTCTATCATCACAATCAAATTTAAAGGCTTACTTGAATGGCTTGGTGATGAGAATTTTTGATGAGTGCTTCAAACTTTTCTTTCTTTTTTTTTTCTTCTTTTTGAGTGCTTTCAATTTCTTCTTTTTGTGTGCTTCTTTTCTGATTTTTCTTGCTTTCTTTGACTTTGCACTTCACTTTGCACTTCTTTTTGTATTTTTCTTCTTTGTTGTTGTTGCACGTTGCTTTCTTCCACCAAAGCTCTGATTACCGCTTGATGTAAGGCACTTGTACCTTAACAAATTGATTGTGGATCTAGGAAGGAAGCAAACAACCTGCATAAGTGAATGGCTCAAAAAGAGATAGTTAAGGGTGGGAAACGTATGGGTGATTAGGTGGGCTGTTTAAATGAGAGATGGAAGCGGAAGATGATTGAAATGGCTATGGGTTACTGTTATAAAACAAAGGGATGGAAGTGAGGATAGTATCTTGAAGAAGTCTCAAAGAAGAACCAATGCTATAGAGAGCAAAGACCTGGACTTTATATTTCTTCTTCAAGGGGTGGTATCAAGTACTTTGACCCACTAGTTATATGAACTAGGAACCAGAAGTATCAAGGTGAAAAGAAAGGGGTTGACGCCACAAGTATTAAATACTTGATAAGTCGATAAAAGTCACCAGGACTTAAGGAAGAGAATAATCTCACTTATATTAATCAAAATGGTCTGCCTTACAAATGATGAATGTTTTCCTATTTATAGGAAATGAAGGGAAATGGCCGAATGATTACAATGGGTTTCGGCCAGCCCTTGTGCCCTTTTAAAATGACATAATTTAATGTTAAATAGAGATGTTGGTTCGGTTTAAATGGAGGGAAATAACCCTTGGCCGAATAGCTCTTGTGTCCCCTCAAGTTGGCGCCAAATTGGAGAGAGATGAGTGCTTGGCCGAATGGTAAGAGAACTCTTCATCTTGGCGCCTAAATGAAGTCACACGCCTAGCACATGGTTGGCTGGTCACAAGGCGTGCACATGGCTTCTCTAGGATGCTTGTGGTGTAGCCTTGTGCATGGAATGATGGCTGGTCATGTGCTTTATCTTGGGTGTGCATGTGTCTCCTCCAAGCTAGCTTGAGTTGTGGAGCTAGTTAGCAAACATGGGATGTTTGTGAACAAGCTTCCTAGCTAAGTCCTTGTGAGCTCCTCAACATTAGGTTCAGCTACATTCAACTACCTTTGTCATCACTTTTGGCAACTCAACTCCAAATAGTCCAACTAGCTAAGTTTAGCTAGCCTTAAGCTCCTCCAGCTGAACCGAGCTTACCTTAGTGTTCCATGAGCTGCCTTGTACTTTGTAAGCTGTTTGTGAGCTGCATATGACATCCAAATCATTCACCAAGCTATCTCAACGTGTATCATACTACATTGTACCTACATGTGCAAGGAAACAAGGTAACATGATATTGAGCTAAGACGAGCTAAGTACCTTGCTGCCATGTTTGATTAGGGTAATGTGAGCTAAGTTTGAATGTCATGAGCTAATTATATCATCTGCTAATATGTGTAAGGTAAGGTATAAAGCCTAATAGCTAATATGAATGCAAATGAACTAATGAAATGCATTATAAGTATGCTGCCTTGATGTATATGTTATAATCATGCATAATATAATTATATAGCTATCCTAACATGCTTAACATATTAAAATAACAATGTGTAAGATGTATTCATACTAAGTTATTCTTTAACTTCATAATTAATATCCTTAGCATGATATGTAATATAATTGTATATATTATAAGGCTATTATAAAGTAAATGCATTAAAAAGATGTTCAAGAGTACTCCCTTTATAGTTGAAAACGTGCTTGTATCAGAACAAGTACTTGTTCCATTCTCACTTGGAAGTTACAAAGAAGAGATTCTATGTGACGTGGTACATATGAATACGAGTCATTTACTCTTGGGGAGGCCATGGCAATTTGACAAGCGTGCTGTTCATGATGGTTTCACAAACAAATACTCTTTCTTTCACAATGAAAGGAAAATCATCTTGACTCCACTATCCCCTAGTCAAGTGAATAAAGACCAGCACCATTTGAAGAAAAGAATGGAATCATTCAAAAATGTTGAAAATGAGAGAGTTGAAAGTGATGAATTTGGAGATAAAGAGGAGAGTGAAGAATATATTTTAACTAACCTTACTCTTTCATCTATTCTTCCTATTGTTTTGCAGGATAATCCAAGAGACATATCACTTCGAGTTGATGATTCAAGAAACATGTCTTTTGAAGAAAAAATAGGTGTGACCTTTGGTGTTCCACAAGACATGTCCTTTGACGTTCCAACAGTTATGCCGCTTGAAGTTCCAAAAGAAGCATCACTTGAAGTGCCAAGAGTTGTGTTCGTTGACACTCCAAGTACATTGCACATATTGAAGGGAATTCAGCAACAAATGGAGTTTTCCATCATTAAGAAACCAACTCCCATTAAACATCCTCCCTGGTTTGATATTTCTATTCATCTTGACAATAGTTTTTCCTTTACATGTTTTGATTTATTTTGTAGCAATTTAATTCATGTATATGGTATTATCTTATCAATTTGTGATGGCATGGTCATTCGAGAATGCCTATTGATGAAACGAAAGATCAAGGACGATTATTCTAACCATGTAATTGCATATTTTTTCTTTGATTTTTCGAATGTTCCAAGCAACACAACTTGTCAAATTGGGAGGCTAGGGGACGTGACCTTCAAAGAGCTAAGAGATGCGAGGCAAAGGGAGACATTTTATCATCCAAAGGACGTGTATTATGAGGATTCTAAGGACACTTCCATTCCAAGAGTTATAACCTTTCATGATTCAATGAATACACCTATTGGAGGACCAAGGAACATGACTTTTGGGGACATGATCGTTCAAAGCAACATATCTTGTGATTCAAAAGACATCACTTTTGGCCATCCAAAAGATGTGAACAGGGAGTATACCTTTAACTTTCTAATGATTAATATTTCCCTTACTTATAAAAGCCTTCTTTCTTTTCAGGACAAGGAGGTCCAAAGTACTTATTCAAGATTCATGACCTTTCACGAGGATCCTTTCATAGATCTTTTCAAAAGGAAATCTCTTGAACAATTTTCTATTGAATGGATATATTTTGAAGTCAAATCAACAACATTTGAATGGAAATACACTAAGGAGAAGTCACCTTACGATTTGAGGACAAATCGCCTAAAAGAAGAGGAGGAGGATGTGATCATATCTAGAACCAACTTTCTCCATGACACACTCACATCATTGAAGATTCATCATGCTCAATATAAGGGAGTTATATCTTACTTTATATTATATTTACTCATTTATGCACTATATATTATTATGAGCATACATTTGCATCTTAAACTATGCTTGAATAATCATATGTTATCATTCACTTGCAACTATATGATTTTCATGCATAACATATGTTTTCACATCTTTACTTAGCTTTATATTATATTTACATATGTTTTAGATTCATTTATTTTGTTTGCATATCATTTAGATATCATGGCAGCATGTATTCATTCAGTCATTAACTCGTGTCATGTTATTCTAGCTCATGTTATGTTTACATTAGCTCACTAGCTTTAAATCCATGATTCTTTAGCTCATTTGCATGCATGCATCTATTTTCTAGCTCATATATGTTTTATTAAATCTCATGAACGTCCTATGCCTTTTATCTAGCTTATATACATGTTATCTTAGCTTCTAGATGATCATTCATAGCTTATATCACTCAAACACCTCACGACAACATGCATTTCACCTTAAATGAGCTCACACATTACTTACTTGGTTTGTTTGTTAATTCCTATAGGTGAAACACAAAGAAAGGCATATTATGGTAGTTTGGTTAGCTAAAAGGATAAACATAGCAGCTCACACTAGCTCTTGAACGTTATGGAAGCTCATTTCATCACTTAAGGAGCAACATAGCTGGAGGAGCTAGCATGTAGCTGAACCTAGTTGGAGGAGAGCTTTGGACCAAATTGTTGAAAAGTGGACTAAAAGTAGCTGGAAGTAGCTGGGAGGACCAAAGCTAACTAGCTTGAGTTCATCAAGCTATAACTCACCTAGTTAGCTACCAAGACACTCACCTAGCTTACCTTGAAGCTAGTTCATCTCTAGGCTGCCCATGGACTTCAAGACATCATCCTATGGTTGCAACCTCACCAAAGCCTTGCAAGAAGACCCATGTGCATTCAAGTAGGCTGCCATGTGCATCATTCAAGCATGTGTACTCCATGTGACATCAAATTGGCGCCAAAACACCAAGGGATGCTTCTTATTCGGCCAAAGATTCTTTCCTCTTCATTTTGGCACCCAAATAACTTCCAAATGCATTCAAATCATCCTTAGGGCCGAATCAACACATAACCATTCGGCCAAGAGCATGTATCTTCATTAAAATCATGTATTTTCATCAAAAATCATGTATTTTCAAATGGGTTTCAACCTTGGCCGAACCATCATGTGTCTATTCGGCCTAAACCCTTTGAAAAACTATAAATAGGCTAGTGCCTTTCTGATAGGGTTGGTTGAATTTCAACATGGCGCCGGCCACTGTTGGCTTTCTGTATGATTATTTCAGATAATTTCTCCATGGTTTTATTAATGTGTGGCGAGAATGAGTGTTTAAAAACCATGTCAACTGGTTTGTTAAAGTAATCTCTTAAGTCTCCTAAAAATTCTGATTTTTTGAGTGAATGATCTTCAATATATGAAGTTGCAATCTAGAAATTTTCACCACAAAATTCATCTTGTAGAATTTTCAAGAAATTTGAAAATATTCTAGACCGAATCTGCCGATAAAACTTGAATGATGTATTTGAAGGATCTAATGAACTCTGATCAAAGTGAAATTTGGACTGGAGATTAAACTTAAGAAGAATATGATATCTGGAGAAAATCAGCCCTAAATACCCTCGTTTGCAATTTTTTTTAAAATTTTGGCTTTTTTGTTTTTTTTTTTGCCATTTTTTTGTTTTTTTAAAAAAATAGCAAACTAACAAGAAGGATTTGAATCTAAATTAAAATTAAATAAAAATAATCTGAAACGATGAATCTTCTCTGAACTAGCTCCGTTGGGGTACCTTGACGGTGTTGTGTGCAAGAACAAACAAGATTGCTTGCTTCTTTTCAAGAATCGGCTCAA
This sequence comes from Hibiscus syriacus, assembly GCF_006381635.1. Taxonomy (NCBI): domain Eukaryota; kingdom Viridiplantae; phylum Streptophyta; class Magnoliopsida; order Malvales; family Malvaceae; genus Hibiscus; species Hibiscus syriacus. The sequence continues at coordinate 16,243,864 of NW_024063533.1, forward strand.
ATCTGATACCAATTGATAGGGAAGCGGTGGCGGATTGATGAACGTTGCTCTTGTTGAAGAATCAAACCTAGAAAGCTCTAGACTCAATGAAGAACAAAGGGGATGAATAGGGGAAGGTGGCGGCAGTAGCTAGGATTCTTTAGGGTTTCTTTTATGTGCTGGAATCAAGGCAATAAGATTAGAATAAAATAAACAAAAGATAAATAAACGGAAGATGAAATAAGATAATAAAGAAATCAGAATATCTCCTTTATGAAGGTGAACGGTAAAGATGATTGTGCGAATGGATTTGTGGATAATATATGGATAAGTGTCCTATCGAGCCCTCCTAGTCACAATGAAAAGGCAAACACGATAAATGGCTCTAACCAACCCTCCTAGTCGTGATGAAAAGGCAAATTGGAGTGTGAAGATTAATCTCCCTCACAAGAACTTGAAAGAACTCCAGGAGAAGAAGCTTCGAAGGCACAAGGCAATCAGCACTTGCCTAAACAAACTCTCGTTGTATTATTGATCAAAGAAATCTTAATTACAAAGTTGAATGAATCCTCCTTTATATAGGGGCTGAATTCTAAAGGTCATAAATAACTAAAGAATAAAATAATAATAAACTAAACATGTTTTAACTCTAATTCCTAATAAAATAATAATAACTAAAAATATTATTTTAACCCAACCTTAATTCCTAAAAAAATAATAAATCTGATCCTAAAAGATAATTAATCATCCTATATTAAATTATATTACAAATAATCAATGTAAATATTGAAAATTCGTAATATTTACAAAATAACGTATTAATCCCGTATAGGATTTCCTGCATGCACCATCTTCAGTAAAATGGTCATATCTTGAGTTCCCGCTATCGGATTGATGCGATTCAAGAACCGTTGAAAAGATAAGAGACAGAAGGTTGTATGTTTAGAAGACATGTTGACCAAATAAGATCAGAATCCCATTCAAAAAGTCGTCTCAAGTCTGCTATTGTTCTGGTCTTCTTTTCCAATGCTTGGACGAGTGGATCATTTGGAAGAGTTATTACTTCTTCCTTTGATGTGAGCCTTGTGATGCATGTATCACTTTCATTTGTAATCATGATACGATCCAAACTAGCTCCAACTTTCTCCATGACTTGAACACACCATGGATGTTCTTCAAAGCTATTTCTAAGGGAGTTTTTCATTACCCTATCTTATATTATATCATTTATACATTCTATTCTATCATAAGCATTCATTCACATGTTAGTATAAATTATCATATTATTATTTCCATCCTATGTTTAGTTAATCATGTCTTTCATATCATTCAAATATATGTTATGATTACATATCATTTCTTAGGATAATATTATTACATGTTTCCATTTATCATTTATGAATACCATGTTATATGATATTCATGCATACAACATATACCCATATCTTTATGATTGATACACAATGTTATAAGCATGTTAGGATAGTCTTATAATCATATTAAGTATGATTATCATATATACATCAAGGCAGTATCATTATAAATCATTTCATTAGTTCATATGCATTCATATTAGCTCATGACCTTCAAACATAGCTCACATCACCATAATCATACATGGCAGCAAGGTATTTAGCTCATAACAGCTCAATATCATGGACTTACCCTGTTTCCTTGCACATATAGGTACATTGGAGTGTGATGCACGATGAGACAGCTTGGTAGAGTATTCAGACATCATATGCAGCTCACAAACAGCTCACAAATAACATGGCAGCTCGTGGAACACTAAGGAAAGCTCAACTTAGTTGGAGGAGCTAGCATGTAGCTGAACTTAGCTGGAGGAGAGCTTTGGACCAAAGTGCTGAAAAGTGGACTAAAGGTAGCTGGAAGTAACTGGGAGAGTAGCTGAGGAGCTGAGAAGACCAAATCTAACTAGCTTGAGTTTATCAAGCTATAACTCACCTAGTTAGCTACCAAGACACTCATCTAGCTTACCTTGAAGCTAGTTCATCTCTAGGCTGCCCAATGGATGCCATGTCATCTAGATACACGTTGGAAGCTAATTCACGCCTAGTTGTTGCCTATCTTCATTCCATGGACTTCAAGACATCATCCTATGGTTGCAACCTCATCAAAGCATAGCAAGAAGTGATGTGAGGCTAACCAGGCTTCTTCAATTATGGAGAAGTTGGCAACCTTGTTGTTTCCCGATCTAGGAGAGACACCAAATGCTACACCTTGGATTGAAAGTAATCTGCACAGAAGAAGAAGAATTGATTAAGTAATATGATAATTAAGAAATGAAAAGTAAATAGAAATGAAAAGATTTGAAATGGATAGAATAGTTATCAAAGTTGGGCTGCGGAAATGTTGAATAAATCTCCTTCAAGTGATGTTGACTTCGGCCTCCAATGGTGGTGATGAAGTATGCCTTGTTGATGAATGAAGGATGATTTAATGGTGATGAAATGGTAATGAAAGGATGATGTTATTGGCGTGATATGGTGATGGATTATGGTGATGATATAGGCGTGATAATGGTGATGGACAGATTGTATCTTATAAAACTAAGAAGGAACCAATGCTATAAAGGAGCAAAGACCCGTTTCTTATAAGTTCTATAAGGGATGGTATGAAAGGACTTTGACCCTCTAGTTATTTAAACTAGGAACCAGAAGTATCAATGAGGGAATGACGCCACAAGCTTTAGAAAAGGCTTGCTTAATCGATATAGTTCTAAAAAGAACTTGAAGAGAGAATAATCTCACAAAAGGATTTTAATTATCAAAGGGTTCTGTTACAAATGAAATGCAATAGCCTATTTATAGTTTTCAAAGGGTTTAGGCCGAATAGATACTTGATGGTTCGGCCAAGGTTGAAATCCCTTTGAAAATACATGATTTTTGATGAAAATACATGATTTAAATGAAGATACATGCTCTTGGCCGAATGGTTATGTGTTGGTTCGGCCCTAAGGTTGATTTGAATGCATTTGGAAGTTATTTGGGCGCCAAAATGAAGAGGAAAGAGTCTTTGGCCGAATAGGAAGCATCTCTTGGTGTTTTGGCGCCAATTTGATGTCACATGGAGTGCACATGCTTGAATGATGCACATGGCAGCCTACTTGAATGCACATGGGTCTTCTTGCAAGGCTTTGGTGATGTTACAACCATAGGATGGTGTCTTGAAGTCCATGGAATGAATATGGCAGCAACTAGGCGTGACTTGGCTTCCAACATGCATCTAGGTGTCATGGCCTTCAATGTGCAGCAACTTGTCATGAAAGGTCACATTATGTGGAAGGTAACCTTTCATCATTTGAGCTACTTTACAAGTGTTTGAGCTGAAGATGAGCTGGCCATAGATGAATTACATGAAGATGAGTCATAGGTCAGCTCCTTGTGAAAATGCACCTTTTGGAATGACAACTATTCGCGAAGAGGTACGAATCCACAAAAATTGACATAGACCATATTTGAAGTGTTCTGTGTGGTGAAGATGATGGTGCAACTCTCCAGCTGAAATGAGGTCTCTAGCTAGCTCAAAAGTCCAGCTCAAGTGAGCTATGAGCTCGGGGGTCAGCTGGCAACTTTGTCCCAAAATGTTCTTGAGCTGTCCCGGAGTTGTCCTAGTTAAGTTTCCATAGCTCTTGGACTCCAATGCTAGCTTTAAGTCAGCTCCCATCATATGGCCGAACATGCACCTACAAAAGAAAGCATAATATAAGCTAAGTATATGAATTATTATAAAGTAATAAGAATGTGCATATTATAAAGATGTGAACTATAGGTTATAATAATAACTCATGCATCATACGATAATGAATGAATATTATTATTACAACTATAGATTATATGCATGAATATCAAGCAATGATGCAAACCACATGACATAATGAATGAATGCACATGTTATGATAATTCAAGCATAGCCTAATATGAAATTGTATGCTTATAATAATATATAGTGCATAAATAAGTAAATATAAGATAAAGTAAGGTAGAACTCCCTTAGAACCAGATTTGAATAACCTCCATGGTGTGATCAAATCATGGAGAAATTTGGAGCTAGACAGGATCACATCATCCTCCCCTTCTTTTGAGCGATTTGTCCTCAAATCAAAAGGTGACTTGTCCTTAGTGTCCTCCCATCCGGTATATGCAACGGGGATCTTTATGAAATGTTTCTTTTCATAAGTCATGTCCTTTGAATAAGTTCTTTGAATGTACATGACCTGAAAAGAAATATAACTCTCATAAGTAAAAACACGATTAAATACAAATAAAGGAAAATTGTACTTCCTGTTGGTGTTTGATGGTTGGTTAAAAATCATGTCTGTTGAAGACATGTTGCTTTGAATGATCACGTCCCTTGGCATCCCAAAAGTCATGTCCATTGGATCATGAAAATTCACGATTTTATGCTCTTGAAGGGTCACGTCCATTAAGCCTTTATGATTCACGTCTCTTGGCTCTTTCCCTTGACAAATTGTGTCTTTTGAATCATCCTTGTCATCACAAATTGATAAGATAACGCCACAGACATGAATTGAATTGCTGCAAAATGAATCAAAATAAGTAAATGAAAAACTATTGACAAGATGAATAGACATATCAAACCAGGGTGGATGTTTAATGGGAGTTGGTTGCTGAATTCTTTTCATAATTGGCAATGTACTTGGAATGTCAACGGCTGCTACTCTAGGTATTTCAAGTGACACTTCCTTTGAAATATCAAGAGACATGTTTTGTGGATCACCAAAAGTCACATCTTTTAGTCCTCCAACAGCCATAATTCTTGATTCATCTCCTTGAAAAGATATGTCCCTTGAATGGTCCTGGAAAACAAAAGGAATGATAGGGGAAGAAAGGTTAGATAAAATTTGTTCTTCACTCTCCTCTTTTTCTCCAAATTCATTCTTCTCATTTTCAACTCCAACGTTTTCTACATCCGCTCTCTTTTGTTCAACTTCAAAAAGCTTTTCTTCATTTGATTCTTCCTCCAAACATTCTCCTTCAGTTGCATTATCTTTAAGTTGCTTGTTCATTGCTTCAATTCTCATTTTCAAATGAGTTTGATCTTCACTCACTCGGCTAGGAGATAATGGAGTCAAAATGAATTTTCTTTCATTGAGGATGATTAAGTATCGATTTGAGAATCCATCATGGACAGCCCGTTTGTCAAATAGCCATGGTCGTCCAAACAGAAAATGACTTGTATTCATAGGCACCACGTCACATAGAATCTTGTCTTTGTACCTTCCAATTGAGAATGGCACAAGTACTTGTTCTGTGACCATCAACTCTTCCTCGTCATTAAACCATTGCAATTCATATGGGCTGGAATGTTTAATCGTTGAAAGCCCCAATTTGTTCACCGTGTATGTGCTTGCAATATTTGTACAACTTCTTCCGTCAATAGCTACAAGACACACTTTACCATCTACATGGCAACGAGTGTGAAATGTGTTTCTTCTTTGTTGTTCGTCCTCTAATGTTTGGAAAGATGGAAGATCACAAGGCATTGTTAGTAAAAAAAAAATTAAACCTTACCAGCGAACTCACAAAGCCTCACTTGGTCACTCCAAAGAAAGTTTAGATTCCACTCACACTCGTGTTTGCACTCGGGGATATGTTCTTTGGCTTTTTCTGATCCCCCTTCTGATCTCACCCTCTCGTTTGCCTTTTACCGCTTAATTCTCTCTTGTGGGTCCTTTTAAAGAACTAACTCAAGATTGAGCAAGTTTCTTTAGTTTGTGCGTCGGTTTAGAAATGGTTAAGGTATAGGATAAAGGATAGGCTAGAAAAAGGTTAAGAAAAAGGATAAAGTAATGAAATAAGAAAAGATGAAAGAAAAGGAAATGAAATAGTAGGAAAGTGAAGATAACTTACAACTCAAGTTGCAACACTTACTATCTTCCTTCACAAGAAACAACAAGGATACCTCCTTCAAGTTTGATGTTGGGCAGATTGTATGGTGCTTCTCTTTGAGTGTACTTTGCAACTTGCTTCACTTTTCTTTTGCTTTTGAATTTCTTCTTTTCTTTTCTTTCTTTTGCACTCCAAATTTGTTGTAGGAGTCTTTTCTTTTCTCTTTTGTTTTCTTCTTTCTTGTTGCTTTTTGTTGTAGCACTTTTAATGTCAATCCACCAAAGCTCTGATTACCGCTTGATGTGAGGCTAACCAGGCTTCTTCAATTATGGAGAAGTTGGCAACCTTGTTGTTTCCCGATCTAGGAGAGACACCAAATGCTACACCTTGGATTGAAAGTAATCTGCACAGAAGAAGAAGAATTGATTAAGTAATATGATAATTAAGAAATGAAAAGTAAATAGAAATGAAAAGATTTGAAATGGATAGAATAGTTATCAAAGTTGGGCTGCGGAAATGTTGAATAAATCTCCTTCAAGTGATGTTGACTTCGGCCTCCAATGGTGGTGATGAAGTATGCCTTGTTGATGAATGAAGGATGATTTAATGGTGATGAAATGGTAATGAAAGGATGATGTTATTGGCGTGATATGGTGATGGATTATGGTGATGATATAGACGTGATAATGGTGATGGACAGATTGTATCTTATAAAACTAAGAAGGAACCAATGCTATAAAGGAGCAAAGACCCGTTTCTTATAAGTTCTATAAGGGATGGTATGAAAGGACTTTGACCCTCTAGTTATTTAAACTAGGAACCAGAAGTATCAATGAGGGAATGACGCCACAAGCTTTAGAAAAGGCTTGCTTAATCGATATAGTTCTAAAAAGAACTTGAAGAGAGAATAATCTCACAAAAGGATTTTAATTATCAAAGGGTTCTGTTACAAATGAAATGCAATAGCCTATTTATAGTTTTCAAAGGGTTTAGGCCGAATAGATACTTGATGGTTCGGCCAAGGTTGAAATCCCTTTGAAAATACATGATTTTTGATGAAAATACATGATTTAAATGAAGATACATGCTCTTGGCCGAATGGTTATGTGTTGGTTCGGCCCTAAGGTTGATTTGAATGCATTTGGAAGTTATTTGGGCGCCAAAATGAAGAGGAAAGAGTCTTTGGCCGAATAGGAAGCATCTCTTGGTGTTTTGGCGCCAATTTGATGTCACATGGAGTGCACATGCTTGAATGATGCACATGGCAGCCTACTTGAATGCACATGGGTCTTCTTGCAAGGCTTTGGTGATGTTACAACCATAGGATGGTGTCTTGAAGTCCATGGAATGAATATGGCAGCAACTAGGCGTGACTTGGCTTCCAACATGCATCTAGGTGTCATGGCCTTCAATGTGCAGCAACTTGTCATGAAAGGTCACATTATGTGGAAGGTAACCTTTCATCATTTGAGCTACTTTACAAGTGTTTGAGCTGAAGATGAGCTGGCCATAGATGAATTACATGAAGATGAGTCATAGGTCAGCTCCTTGTGAAAATGCACCTTTTGGAATGACAACTATTCGCGAAAAGGTACGAATCCACAAAAATTGACATAGACCATATTTGAAGTGTTCTGTGTGGTGAAGATGATGGTGCAACTCTCCAGCTGAAATGAGGTCTCTAGCTAGCTCAAAAGTCCAGCTCAAGTGAGCTATGAGCTCGGGGGTCAGCTGGCAACTTTGTCCCAAAATGTTCTTGAGCTGTCCCGGAGTTGTCCTAGTTAAGTTTCCATAGCTCTTGGACTCCAATGCTAGCTTTAAGTCAGCTCCCATCATATGGCCGAACATGCACCTACAAAAGAAAGCATAATATAAGCTAAGTATATGAATTATTATAAAGTAATAAGAATGTGCATATTATAAAGATGTGAACTATAGGTTATAATAATAACTCATGCATCATACGATAATGAATGAATATTATTATTACAACTATAGATTATATGCATGAATATCAAGCAATGATGCAAACCACAGGACATAATGAATGAATGCACATGTTATGATAATTCAAGCATAGTCTAATATGAAATTGTATGCTTATAATAATATATAGTGCATAAATAAGTAAATATAAGATAAAGTAAGGTAGAACTCCCTTAGAACCAGATTTGAATAACCTCCATGGTGTGATCAAATCATGGAGAAATTTGGAGCTAGACAGGATCACATCAAGAAGACTCATGTGCATTCATGTAGGCTGCCATGTGCATCATTCAAGCATGTGCACTTCATGTGACATCAAATTGGCGCCAAAACACAAAGGGATGCTTCCTATTCGGCCAAAGACTCTTTCCTCTTTATTTTGGCGCCTAAATAACTTCCAAATGCATTCAAATCATCCTTAGGGCCGAACCAACACATAACCATTCGGCCAAGAGCATTTATTTTCATTAAAAATCATGTCATTTTAGGAAGGTACAAGGGCTGGCAGAACCAACATGTACCTATTCAGCCAAGTCCCTTCAAAAACTATAAATAGGCCATTATATTTCATTTGTAATCAGACCTTTTATTTAATCAAAGTGAGATTGTTATCTTCCTTAAGTCCTGGTGACTTTTTATCGACTTATCAAGTATAATTTTATACTTGTGGCGTCAACCCTCTTCTTTCATCTTGATACTTCTGGTTCCTAGTTCATATAACTAGTGGGTCAAAGTACTTAACACCACCCCTTGAAGAAACAATATAAAGATTGGGTCTTTGCTCTCTATAGCATTGGTTCTTCTTTGAGTGTTCTTCAAGATACTATCCTCACAACCATCCTTTTGTTTTATCGCCATAACCATAACCATTTTAATCATCTTCCGCTTCCATCTCTCATTTATTAAATAGCCTACCTATTAAACCATACGTTTACCACCCTTACCCATTTTGTTTTGAGCCATTCACTTGTGCAAGTTCTTTTGCTTCCTTCCTAGATCCACAATCAAACGAGAAGGTACAATTACCTTACATCAAATCATCTCATCTCTTATATAAAACATACTCTTGTGAGTTATTTCTCTTCAAAGTTCTTTGTGAACTTTATCGATTAAACAAGTATAGTTCCTATACTTGTGGCGTCATTCCTTCCATTTTGATTCCAAAATTCCTAGATTGATATCTAGTGGGTTGAAGACACTATCACCACCCCTCAAGCAAGTTTTTGAAGACCGGGATTGTGCTTCATAGCATAGTTTCCTCTTTGGCGTGTTTGAGATACAACATCACCACCATTGCCATTTCATCATCACCATCATCCATCTCTTCCATCAATTCCACAACCATCTCTATCCTTTCTTTATTTCATTTCATTCTTATTATTTATTTTCATTACTTATATTATTATCCCCTTTATTAATTCCATTATTAATCATTTTTTTCTTATCTTATTTTGCAGCCCAAACTTATAAATTCAAGGATATCAGTACTTGTCAATCCTAGATCGGGACACAATAAGGCTATCTACTCTTTTCATCAGAGTGTGTAGATTCTCTTTACATCAAGAAGACTCAAAGAAGAACCCAATACTATATAGAGCAAAGACCCAGACTTTATATTGTTTCTTTAAGGGGTGGTATGAAGTACTTTGACCCACTAGTTATAAAGAACTAGGAACCAGAAGTATCAAGGTGAAAAGAGAAGGGGTTGATGCCACAAGTATAAATTATACTTGATAAGTCGATAAATGTCACCAGGACTTAAGGAAGAGAATAATCTCACTTTAATTAAACAAAAGGTCTGATTACAAATGATGAATGCTTTCCTATTTATAGGAAATGGAGAGACATGGCCGAATAGTTACAAGGAGATTCGGCCAGCCTTGTGCCTTCCTAAAATGACATAATTTAATTCATAAATAACTTGAATAAATAGGTTCTGGTTCGGTTGAAGTGTAGGGGTATGTCTCATGGCCGAAAAGCACTTGAAACCCTTTAAGTTGGCACAAAATTGGAGGAGTAATGGTGTTTGGCCGAATGGATAGATGGCCATTCAACTTGGCGCCTAAATGGAGTCACATGCAAGGCACATGGGGGCTGATCACATGCAAAACATATGGCTTGGCCGAATAGGGAGAGAACTCTTCATCTTGGCGCCTAAATGATCCATATGCAAGGCACATGGGGGCTGGTCGTATGTAAGGCACATGGGTGTTCTAGGAAGCCTTGTGGTGCAGCCTTGTGCATTCATGTACGCTGCCATGTGCATCATTCAAGCATGTGCACTTCATGTGACATCAAATTGGTGCCAAAACACCAAGGGATGCTTCCTATTCAGCCAAAGACTCTTTCCTCTTCATTTTGGCGCCCAAATAACTTCCAAATGCATTCAAATCATCCTTAGGGCCGAACCAACACATAACCATTCGGCCAAGAGCATGTATTTTCATTAAAGTCTTGTTTTTTCATTAAAAATCATGTCATTTTAGGAAGGTACAAGGGCTGGCCGAACCAACATGTACCTATTCGGCCAAGTCCCTTCAAAAACTATAAATAGGCTTTCCTATTTCATTTGTAATCAGACAATTTTTATTAATCAAAGTGAGATTATTCTCTTCCTTAAGTCCTGGTAGCTTTTATCGACTTATCAAGTATATTTTATACTTGTGGCGTCAACCCCTTTCCTTTCATCTTGATACTTCTGTTTCCTAGTTCTTTATAACTAGTGGGTCAAAGTACTTCATACCACCCCTTAAAGAAGCAATATAAAGTCTGGGTCTTTTCTCTATATAGCATTTGTTCTTCTTTGAGTCTTCTTTAAGATACTATCCTCACAACCATTCCTTTGTTTCATAAACCATAACCATAGCCATATCAACCATCTTTCGCTTCCATCTCTCATTTAAACAGCCCACCTATTCACCCATACGTTTACCACCCTTAACCATTCTGTTTTGAGCCATTCACTTTGCAGGTTGTTATGCTTCCTTCCTAGATCCACAATCAATTTGTTAAGGCATCAGAAGAGCCTTACATCAGTTCTTCATTGCCCTATCTTATACTATATCATTTATACATTCTATTCAATCATAAGCATGCATTCACATGTTAGTATAAATAATCATATTATTATTTCCATCCTATGCTTATTTGATCATGTTTTTCATATTATTCAAATATATGCTATGATTATATATCATTTCTTAGGATATTATTTTTACATGTTTCCATTTATCATTTATGAATACCATGTTATATGATATTCATGCATGCAACATATACTCATATCTTTATGATTGATACACAATGTTATAAGTATGTTAGGATAGTCTTATAATCATATTAAGCATGATTATCATATATACATCAAGGCAGCATCATTATAAATCATTTCATTAGTTCATATGCATTCATGTTAGCTCTTAAGCTTCATGCATTATCTTACACATATTTTGAGATGATATAATTAGCTCATGACCTTCAAACATAGCTCACATCACCATAATCATACATGGCAGCAAGTTATTTAGCTCATAACAGCTCAATATCATGGACTTACCTTGTTTCCTTGCACATATAGGTACATTGGAGTGTGATGCACGATGAGGCAGCTTGGTAGAGTATTTGGACGTCATATGCAGCTCACAAATAGCTCAAAAATATCATGGCAGCTCATGGAACACTAAGGAAAGCTCAACTTAGCTGGAGGAGCTAGCATGTAGCTGAACTTAGCTGGAGGAGAGCTTTGGACCAAAGTGCTGAAAAGTGGACTAAAGGTAGCTGGGAGAGTAGCTGAGGAGCTGAGAAGACCAAAGCTAACTAGCTTGAGTTTATCAAGCTATAACTCACCTAGTTAGCTACCAATACACTCATCTAGCTTACCTTGAAGCTAGTTCATCTCTAGGCTGCCCAATGGATGCCATGTCATCTAGATACACATTGGAAGCTAATTCACGCCTAGTTGTTGCCTATCTTCATTCCATGGACTTCAAGACATCATCATATGGTTGCAACCTCATCAAAGCATAGCAAGAAGACCCATGTGCATTCATGTAGGCTTCCATGTGCATCATTCAAGTATGTGCACTTCATGTGACATCAAATTGGCGCAAAAACACAAAGGGATGCTTCCTATTCGACCAAAGACTCTTTCCTCTTCATTTTGGCGCCCAAATAACATCCAAATGCATTCAAATCATCCTTAGGGCCGAACCAACACATAACCATTCGGCCAAGAGCATGTATTTTCATTAAAGTCTTGTTTTTTCATTAAAAATCATGTCATTTTAGGAAGGTACAAGGGCTGGCCGAACCAACATATACCTATTCGGCCAAGTCCCTTGAAAAACTATAAATATGCCTTCCTATTTCATTTGTAATAAGAGTTTTTGTTTAATTAAAGTGATATTATTCTCTTCCTTAAGTCCTGGTGACTTTTATCGACTTATCAAGTATAAATTATACTTGTGGCATCAACCCCTTCTCTTTTCACCTTGATACTTCTGGTTCCTAGTTCTTTATAACTAGTGGGTCAAAGTACTTCATACCACCCCTTAAAGAAGCAATATAAAGTTTGGGTCTTTGCTCTATATAGCATTAGTTCTTCTTTGAGTCTTCTTTAAGATACTATCCTCACAACCATCCCTTTGTTTCATAAAACATAACCATAGCCATATCAATCATCTTCCACTTCCATCTCTTAATTAAACAACCCACCTAATCACCCATACGATTACCACCCTTAACCATTCTGTTTTGAGCCATTCACTTTGCAGGTTGTTTTGCTTCCTTCCTAGATCCACAATCAATTTGTTAAGGCATCAGAAGAGCATTACATCAAGTGGTAATTAGAGTATTGGTGGAAGAAAGCAACGTGCAACAACAATAAAACGAAAAATACAAAAAGTAGTGCAAAGTCAAAGAAATCAAGAAAAATCAGAAAACAAATTGAAGCACTCCAAAAGAAGAAATTTCCAGCACTCAAAAAGAAGAAAAGAAAAGAAAAGAAAAGAAAAGAAAAGAAAAGAAAAGAAAGAAGTTGAATCACTCATCAACAATTATCATCACCAAGCAATTCAAGTAAGCCATTTAAATTGATTTTGGTGATAGAAGGTTGTGAAGTGACTTGTGTAAGGAACTGATAGGGAAGCGGTGGCGGGTTTATGAACGTTGCTCTTGTTGAAGAATCAAACCTAGAAAAGATCTAGACTCGATGAAGAACAATAAGGGATGAATTGGGAAGGTGGCAGCAATAGATAGGGTTCTTTAGGGTTTCTTTTTTGTGCTGTAAACAATATAAAAATAAGATTAAAACAAGATAAAGAAAAGATAAATGAATTGAAAATAAAATAAGATAACCAAGAAATCAAAAGATATCCCTTATGAAGGTGAACGATAAAGATGATTGATGACGTGGATGGATATGTGGAAAATCGATGGATAATATCCTATCGAGCCCTCCTAGTCGCAATGAAAAGGCAAACACAATAATATAGCTCTAACCAACCCTCCTAGTCGCGATGAAAAGGCAAATTAGAGTGTGAAGATTAATCTCCCTCACAAGAACTTACCAAGACACTCACATAGCTTACCTTGAAGCTAGTTCATCTCTAGGCTGCCCATGGACTTCAAGACATCATCCTATGGTTGCAACCTCACTAAAGCCTTGCAAGAAGACCCATGTGCATTCAAGTAGGCTGCCATGTGCATCATTCAAGCATGTGCACACCATGTGACATCAAATTGGCGCCAAAACACCAAGGGATGCTTCCTATTTGGCCAAAGACTCTTTCCTCTTCATTTTGGCGCCCAAATGACTTCCAAAAGCATTCAAAACATCCTTAGGCCGAACCAACACCTTACCATTCGTCCAAGAGCATGTATCTTCATTAAAATCATGTATTTTCATTTAAAAATCATGTATTTTCAAAGGGGTTTCATCCATGGCCGAACCATCATGTATCTATTCAGCCTAAACCCTTTGAAAACTATAAATAGGCTTTGGCATTTCATTTGTAAGGCATCTCATCTCTTATATAAAACATACTCTTGTGATTTAATTTCTCTTCAAAGTTCTTTGTGAACTTTATCGATTAAGCAAGTATAATTCATATACTTGTGGCGTCATTCTTTCCATCTTGATTCCAAAATTCCTAGATTGATATCTAGTAGGTTGAAGACACTATCACCACCCCTCAAGTAAGTTTGTGAAGAACGGGATTGTGCTTCTTAGCATTGTTTCCTCTTTGGCGTGCTTGAGATACAACATCACCATCTCCATTGCACCATCAACACCATCAACATCAACCAACAAGACCATCAATTCCGCAGCCATCTCTATACCATTCTTTTAAATTCATTTCTTATCTTATTATCCCATTTATCCTTCCATTACTAAACATATTTATTTCTTATCTTATTTGCAGCCCAAGCTTATAATTCAAGGACATCAGTACTTGTCAATCCTAGATCGGGACTGATGTAAGGTACTTGTACCTTTTCAAATGATTGTGGATCTAGGAAGGAAGCAAAACAACCTGCAAAGTGAATGGCTCAAAATAGAATGGTTAAGGGTGGTAGACGTATGGGTGAATTGGTAGGCTATTTAAATAATGAGTAATGGAAGCGGAAGATAGTTGATAAGGCTATAGTTATGGTGATGAAATAAAAGGATGGTTGTGAGGATAGTATCTTGAAGAGATCTCAAAGAAGAACCAATGCTATATAGAGCAGAGACCCAATCTTTATATTGTTTCTTCAAGGGATGGTGTTAAGTACTTTGACCCACTAGTTATATGAACTAGGAACCAGAAGTATCAAGATGAAAGGAAGGGGTTGACGCCACAAGTATAAAATACTTGATAAGTCGATAAAAAGTCACCAGGACTTAAGAAGAGAATAATCTCACTTTAATTGAATAAAAGGTGTGATTACAAATGAAATATAATGGCCTATTTATAGTTTTTGAAGGGACTTGGCCGAATAGGTACATGTTGGTTCGGCCAGCCCTTGTACCTTCCTAAAATGACATGATTTTTAATGAAAAAACAAGACTTTAATGAAAATACATGCTCTTGGCCGAATGGTTATGTGTTGGTTCGGCCCTAAGGATGATTTGAATGCATTTGGAAGTTATTTGGGCGCCAAAATGAAGAGGAAAGAGTCTTTGGCCGAATAAGAAGCATCCCTTGGTGTTTTGGCGCCAATTTGATGTCACATGGAGTGCACATGCTTGAATGATGCACATGACAGCCTACATGAATGCACATGGGTCTTCTTGTTATGCTTTGATGAGGTTGCAACCATAGGATGATGTCTTGAAGTCCATGGAATGAAGATAGGCAACAACTAGGCGTGAATTAGCTTCCAACATGCATCTAGGTGACATGGCATCCATTGGGCAGCCTAGAGATGAACTAGCTTCAAGGTAAGCTAGGTGAGTGTCTTGGTAGCTAACTAGGTGAGTTATAGCTTGATGAACTCAAGCTAGTTAGCTTTGGTCTTCTCAACTCCTCAGCTACTCTCCCAGCTACTTCCAGCTACCTCTAGTCCACTTTTCAGTAATTTGGTCCAAAGCTCTCCTCCAGCTAAGTTCAGCTACATGCTAGCTCCTCCAGCTAAGTTTAAGCTCCTTATGTGATGAAATGAGCTGCCATAATGTTCATGAGCTAGTGTGAGCTGTTGTGCTTGTCCTTTTAGCTAGCCAAGCTACCATAATATGCCTTGTTTTGTGTTTCACCTATAGGAATCACCAAACAAATAAAATAAGTAATGTGTGAGCTCATTTAAGGTAAAATGCATGCTGCCGTGAGGTGTTTGAGTGATATGAGCTATGAATGCATGTCATGAGCTAAGTACATAATGATATAACATATGTAAGCTAATGTATAAGACCTAGGAGCTAGAATGAATGCACGTGAGCTAACAAATGAATGATTAAGCATTCTGCCATTTCACGAATGAATTGAATCATGCTTAAATGAATGCAAGACTAATATAACATACTTAACACACTTGAAATAACATTGTGCATCGATTATAAAGATGTGAATGCATGAATATCATATAATATGGTATTCATAAATGATAAATGGAAACATGTAATAATAATATCCTAAGAAATGATATGTAATCATAACATATATTTGAATAATATTAAAAACATGATCAAATAAGCATAGGATAATAATATGATAATTTATACAAACATGTGAATGCATGCTTATGATAGAATAGAATGTATAAATGATATAGTATAAGATAGGGTAATGAAGAACTCCCTTAGAAACATCTTTGAAGAACATCCATGGTGTGTTCAAGTCATGGAGAAAATTGGAGCTAGTTTGGATCGTATCATCCTCCCCTTCTTTAGAGCGATTTGTCCTCAAATCGAAGTAGTTTCTTATTGAAGACATTCTTAGTGTAGGAGAGATTGAATCCTCATGCTTTCCCCCAATAAATGATTCGCACGACATGTTTAACCTCTTGGCTTCGAATCTGGTAACTCCATGTCTCCTTGAATCATCTAACCTTTGATCTCCATTGAAGTGGCCGTATTTGATGCACCAATCAAATTCAAAATGAAAAATGATCTTATCATCATATATTACTTGGACAACACCACTTATACGAATCCAGTTGCTGCCAAAGAAATCAAAATTAGTAAATGAAAATCTAATAACAAAATGAGTAGAGTTAGCAAACCATGGTGGATGTTTAATTGTAGATGGTCGCTGAATTCTCCTAATAATTAGCATTGCACTTGGGATGTCAATGATTCCATTTCTTAGCACTTCAAGTGACACCTTTAATTGGAAATTCAATGGTATAACCCTCAAAACATCAATAGACATGTCTTGTGAATCACAAAGAGTCACACCTATTGGTTCTTCAAAGGTCACATCCTTTAGTCCTCCATAATTCATGATCCTGGAGTCATCCTCCCGAAAAGATACATCTCTTGAATTGTCCTGCAAAACAATAGGAAGAATAGATGGAAGAGAAAAGTTGATTAAAATATGTTCTTCACTTTGCTTCTCTTCTCTACACTCATCAATTCCAACTTTTGTCATATCAATCTGATTTTTCGGTTGTTGAACTTGTTGCTCTTGCAAGACTTCTTTTTCAGCTTTCTTCATGGCTTTAGTTTTCTGCCATTCTTCTATTCGAGATTTAAGTTGAGTTTGGTCTTCATGCACTAGATTTGGCATCATTGGCACCAATGTAATCTTCTTTTCATTATGGATGAATGAAAAGCGATTGGTGAAGCAATTATGTGTTGCTCGTTTATCAAACTGCCAAGGTCGACCAAAAAGAAGGTGGCTCAAACTCATGGAGACAACATCGCACAATACCTCATCTTCATATTTTCCAATTGAGAATGGTACAAGTACTTGCTCTATGACTTCTAACTCTTCATCTTCGTTAAATCCTTGCAAAACATATGGCTTGGGATGTTTAAATGTTGCAAGTCCCAACTTCTCTATCGTATATGTGCTAGCTAGATTTGCACAACTTCCACTATCAATGGTTACAAGACATACTTTACCATTGCTTACATGGCAACGAGTATGAAATGCATTCACTCTTTGTTGTTCATACTCCATGGAAGAAATTAAAATTTTGTTAGTGAAATAAAAAAAAATGGAAAATGTGTAAAAGGACCTTACCAGAGTATACTCTCACAAAGCCTCACGAGTCACTCCAAGAAAACTTGATGTCACTCAATCCACTCGTGTTTGTACTCTAGGACTTTAATGGCTTTTACTTGTCCTCCTCTGATCTCACACATGCTCCAGCCTTTTTCCTCTCGATTCTCTTGTCTCAAGTTCTAGTGAACTTTTACTCAAGACTATATCGAGTAATTTCACTTGTTTGGCGTCGGCTGCAAATGGTTAGTAGGAATGGAAAGCAAATATAATTGAAAAGGTGGCTTAGAAATTAGAAAGAAGAGAATGAAAGGGTTACTTACACAAGTCACTTCACAACCTTCTATCACCACAATCAATTTTAAAGGCTTACTTGAAAATGCTTGGTGATGAGAATTGTTGATGAGTGCTTCCAACTTTTCTTTCTTTTCTTTGCTTTTTCTTCTTTTTGAGTGCTTTCAATCTTTTTGAGTGCTTCTTTTTTTCTTTTGCTGATTTTTTTTTCTTCGACTTTGCACTTCACTTTTGCACTTCTTTTTGTATTTTCTTCTTTGTTGTTGTTGCACGTTGCTTCTTCCACCAAAGCTCTGATTACCGCTTGATGTAAGGTACTTGTACCTTTTCAAATGATTGTGGATCTAGGAAGGAAGCAAAACAACCTGCAAAGTGAATGGCTCAAAATAGAATGGTTAAGGGTGGTAGACGTATGGGTGAATTGGTAGGCTATTTAAATAATGAGTAATGGAAGCGGAAGATAGTTGATAAGGCTATAGTTATGGTGATGAAATAAAAGGATGGTTGTGAGGATAGTATCTTGAAGAGATCTCAAAGAAGAACCAATGCTATATAGAGCAGAGACCCAATCTTTATATTGTTTCTTCAAGGGATGGTGTTAAGTACTTTGACCCACTAGTTATATGAACTAGGAACCAGAAGTATCAAGATGAAAGGAAGGGGTTGACGCCACAAGTATAAAATACTTGATAAGTCGATAAAAAGTCACCAGGACTTAAGAAGAGAATAATCTCACTTTAATTGAATAAAAGGTGTGATTACAAATGAAATATAATGGCCTATTTATAGTTTTTGAAGGGACTTGGCCGAATAGGTACATGTTGGTTCGGCCAGCCCTTGTACCTTCCTAAAATGACATGATTTTTAATGAAAAAACAAGACTTTAATGAAAATACATGCTCTTGGCCGAATGGTTATGTGTTGGTTCGGCCCTAAGGATGATTTGAATGCATTTGGAAGTTATTTGGGCGCCAAAATGAAGAGGAAAGAGTCTTTGGCCGAATAAGAAGCATCCCTTGGTGTTTTGGCGCCAATTTGATGTCACATGGAGTGCACATGCTTGAATGATGCACATGACAGCCTACATGAATGCACATGAGTCTTCTTTGAGATACTACTTTTCATATTCATCTCCATCACCTTCATTCTACTTCCATTACCATACTTCATCATTTCCTTTATACATATCACCAACTTATATATATTTTCCGCTGCCATATTTATCTTTCCATTTCATTACTTCCATTTAACTATTTTTTTAGCTTTCTTGCTTGTGCAGGATCCTTGTTGCTTTCCTAGATCGAAACAATCAAAGGTGCAACCTTGACTTCACCATCCATCCAAGTGAGGCTAGGTTGAACTGTATCAGGGACACAATAATGCTATCTACTCTCTTCTCCCAAAGCGTGTAGATTCGCCTTACATCATAAGATCAATTTTGGAGAAGATAGTGGCACCACTAAGTTCATCCAACATATTGTCAAGCCTTGGAATGGGATGTCGATATTTGATGGTGATCTGATTAATTGCTCGGCAATCTACACACATTCTCCACGAACCATCCCTCTTTGGTACAAGTAGAACTGGAACAACACAAACTTAAACTTTCTCTAATGTACCATTTTTCCATCAACTCGCCAACCTGTTTTTAAAGTTCTTTTGTTTCTTATGGATTGCTCCTATAGGCTGGTTTATCTGGAATGGTAGCACCGGGAATGAAATCAATTTGATGTTCAATTCCTCGAAGGGGTGGAAGTCATCTTGGTATATCTTTGAGAAATAGTCCTTCAAATTCATGTAGAAGAGAAACAAGAGGAGAAGCAAAACTATAGGTTAGTTAAA
The DNA here is from genome assembly GCF_006381635.1 of Hibiscus syriacus. Classification (NCBI taxonomy): domain Eukaryota; kingdom Viridiplantae; phylum Streptophyta; class Magnoliopsida; order Malvales; family Malvaceae; genus Hibiscus; species Hibiscus syriacus. The sequence continues at coordinate 16,263,482 of NW_024063533.1, forward strand.
AGAAGACTCTCCTTGTACATTAGTACAATTAAAGCCTTGTGTAATAGAAGGTGTTTTTGAATCTCCTTTGATGCAAGCACATTTTCAACTATAAAGGGAGTACTCTTGAACATCCTTTTAATGCATTTACTTTATAATAACCTTATAATATATACTATTATATTACATATCATTCTAAGGATATTAGTTATGAAGTTAAAGAATAACTTAGTATGAATACATCGTACACATTGCTATTTTAATATGTTAAGCATGTTAGGATAGCTATATAATTATATTATGCATGATTATAACATATACATCAAGGCAGCATACTTATAATGCATTTCATTAGTTCATATGCATTCATATTAGCTCTTAGGCTTTATACCTTACCTTACACATATTAGGAGATGATATAATTAGCTCATGACATTCAAACTTAGCTCACATTACCATAATCAAACATGGCAGCAAGGTAATTAGCTCATATTAGCTCAATACCATGGAATTACCTTGTTTGCACATGTAGGTACATTGGAACATAATAAACGTTGAGGTAGCTTGGTGAATGATTTGGACGTCATATGCAGCTCACAAACAGCTTCAAAGTACAAGGCAGCTCAGGGAACACTAATGGAAGCTCGATTCAGCTGGAGGAGCTTAAGGCTAGCTAAACTTAGCTAGTTGGACTATTTGGAGCTGAGTTGCCAAAGGTGATGTCAAAGGTAGCTGAATGTAGCTGAACATAATGTTAAGGAGCTCACAAGGACTTAGCTAGGAAGCTTGTTCTCAAACAGCCCATGTTTGCTAGCTAGCTCCACAACTCAAGCTAGCTTAAAGGAGACACATGCACGCCCAAGAGAGAGAGCATGACTACCCATCATTCCTTGCACAAGGCTACACCACAAGGCTCCTAGAACACCTATGTGCCTTGCATATGACCAGCCCCCATGTGTTTTGCATGTGATCAGCCCCCATGTGCCTTGCATATTGTGCATTTAGGCGCCAAGATGAATGGCCATCTATCCATTCGGCCAATCACCATTACTTCTCCCATTTGGTGCCTATTTGAAGGGATACAAGTGTTATTCGGCCAATGATCATTTCCCTCCATCAAGGTCCGAACCATCATCTCTTTTAGCATTTAAATTATGTCTTTATAGGGAGATAAATGGGCTGGCCAAACCATTATGTCTCTATTCGGCTATGCCCCTCCTTTTCCTATAAATAGAAAAGCATTCATCATTTGTAATCAGACCCTTTATTTTATTAAAGTGAGATTATTCTCTTCCTTAAGTCCTGGTGATTTTTTATCGACTTATCAAGTATTTTATACTTGTGGCGTCAACCCTCTTCTTTCATCTTGATACTTCTGGTTCCTAGTTCATGTAACTAGTGGGTCAAAGTACTTAACACTACCCCTTGAAGAAACAATATAAAGATTGGGTCTTTGCTCTCTATAGCATTGGTTCTTCTTTGAGCGTTCTTCAAGATACTATCCTCACAACCATCCTTTTGTTTCATCACCATAACCATAACCATTTCAATCATCTTCCGCTTCCATCTCTCATTTATTAAATAGCCTACCTATTAAATCATACACTTACCACCCTTATCCATTCTGTTTTGAGCCATTCACTTGTGCAGGTTGTTTTGCTTCCTTCCTAGATCCACAATCAAACGAGAAGGTAGAATTACCTTACATCAAGTGGTAATCAGAGCTTTGGTGGAAGAAAGCAACGTGCAACAACAACAACGAAAACAAATACAAAAAAAAAGAAGTGCAGTAAAGTGCAAAAGTGAAAGAAAGGAAGAAAAAAAATTCAGCAAAGAAAACAAAAGCACTCAAAAGAAGAAATTGAAAGCACTTGAAAAAGAAAAAGAAAGAAAGAAAAGTTGGAAGCACTCATCAACAATTCTCATCACCAAGCCATTCAAGTAAGCCTTTAAATTTGATTGTGGTGATAGAAGGTTGTAAAGTGACTTATGTAAGTAACCCCTTTTGTTCTTTTCTTTCTATTTCTAAGCCACCCTTTCAATTATATTTTTCTTTCCATTCCTACTAACCCATTTGCAACCGACGCCAAACAAGTAAAATTTACTCGATATAGTCTTGAGTAAAAGTTTTCTAGAACTTGAGACAAGAGAATCGAGAGGAAAAAGGCTGGAGCGTGTGTGAGATCAGAAGAGGACAAGTAAATGCCATTAAAGTCCTAGAGTGCAAACACGAGCGGATTGAGTGACATCAAATTTTCTTGGAGTGACTCGTGAGGCTTTGTGAGAGTATATTCTGGTAAGGTCTTTTACACATCTTATTATTTTCTTATTTCACTAACCATGTCTCGGAGTTCAGGATGATCCCCAGAAAAAGAAGCCCCTAACTTGCAGACACAAGCTATTATGCACGAAATGGCAAGATTGTTGAAATTAGGATTGGAGCCTTTGCAAGATCGTATGGATCAATTAGAAGCATCTTTAGGCAACCGTAGAGTAAACCGCCCTAGAATGGAAGAAGACTTAGAAGAGGAAGAGGTTGAAGTAACATCAGTAGCAAGGAAAGATGTTCATCGAAATCAAAATGACAACTTCAGCAACATCAAAGTGACTATTCCTCCATTTCAAGGACGAACTGATCCAGAATCCTATCTTGATTGGGTAATCAAAATTGAACACATTTTTGAATGCCAAAACTATACGGAGCAAAAGTGACGCGATCACGATCGGACCTCGTCGATCGATTGTGGATCTAGGAAGGAAGCGAAGCAACCTGCATAAGATAATGGTAACAAATGGATAGTTTACGGTGGTAAATGTGATGGTAAATGGTCGGTTTAAGAGATAGTAGCGGAAGACTCGGATTTGGTAATAATATGGATAACGAATTATGGGATGGTGAAACGATAGTATCTTAAAGAAGACTCAAAGAAGAACCGATGTTAAAGAACAACGACCCAAATTTATATTGCTTCGATAAGGGATGGTAAATCGGACTTTGACCCGCTATCTATAAAGATAGGAACCATAAGTATCAAGGTGAAAGGAATGACGCCACAAGTAACGAATTACTTGATAAGTCGATAAAAGTCACGAAGGACTCGATTAGAGAAAACTCTCACAATTTCATTAAAACAAAGTCTATCCATTACAATGCAAAATGAAGCTATTTATAAGACTAGAAATACAAAGGCTAAAATTATAACATGCATGGACGTATGGTACAAAATGCATGGCTGATTGTTTCAATTTGCATGGCCTCTTGGTGCTTGTTGACGTGGACTCCTTTAGACATAATTTCAACTCAAATTCTTGCATGATTTTCGGACATATGGTTGGTGGAGTGTGTTGGCCGAATCTCATTAAAAGATGTCTAGTGGAGTTTAAACAAAGTGGAGACAAGTGAGCACATGGGCTGTTGGAGTGTTTCACGCACATGGTTGTCTTCAAGTGTGATTTGGCGTGTAGTGGCCTTCTTTGTGAGTGATGGTCTAGTCATGGCTGATTAAATAATACATGAGCTGTTGGAGTGTTTCACGCACATGGGATGTCTAGTGCCTCCTTTTCACGCACATGGGCTGTTCCCTTAAGTGCTTTGGCTTGTATGCTTTGCAATATAAAGCTCACGTGGATTTGTCTTCATCTTTTCCCAAGTGGAGATAATAGTTTAATCAAGGAAAAAGGCTGGTGGTGAATTTCCAACCAAATTCATTATCCCCAAATGCTCATATTCTGCCGTGAATTGTTGAATAGGTGGGTGAGCCATTCTTAATCCTTTAAATGCTGGAACGTGCTGGAAATGTGTTTAAAATAATGCTCCATTAACCGTGCATCATGGGGATACTCTTTGGTGTTCCTTTAATGCTCCATAAGCTTCCAAAACGTTCTCCTTTCTTTATCAACCCACATGGTCGTGTTATGTGCTGGATTTGTGTTCAAAGAATCCCTTAAAAACCGTCCAGCATGGGCTGATCACTTGGTGTTCCTATATGATTAAAATAACAAGTTATTTTAATGTATAGTACTGTTATAACAAGAACAAGTGCTGCCCATCACATGTTGTCTCCCACATATCCTTAATTGCCGTAGAGTGAGCTGGATAAGAGCTTCAATACGCTGCTCCAACTTGTGCTATATTTTAATAGCCTTGTTGTCGTTTTGTACCATGAAAATATGTTAAATAACCTCCTCAAAAACCGCCCAGTATGGAGCATGAGCTTTGTGTTCCCTACAAGTGCACATAAACAAGTAATTTAATGATCTTGAATCTTTATAATCTGATTACTTGCTGTGTAAACGTCCTTGTGCTTTGTGAACCATGATTGTATGTTTATTTAAATGATATGAGCAACACGTGAAAGTGCCTAGATGAAAATGAATGCATTGAATCAAAAAACGAATGCAAATCCGTATTTTTTTCCAGCATGTACTGTCTTCGGTAATCTGTGAATATCTCAAGTTTCCAGTATCGGATTGACACGATTCAAAATGCGTTGGAAAGCTAAGAGATAGGGGTATAAATTTTAAGAGACTACATCACCCAATTATGCTTGTAACATGTTCAAAACTGGAGATTAATATGAGTGACGTGAACTGTCCACTGGAATGAATCAAATACCTTGTTGCTGTGCATGTATGTGTCCTTGTGAGCTATGAATGCATGATATAGTGAACTTTAATATTTAAATATTAAAACTAAAATGAGTGCACATGAATTAATTAAAAATAAATGATAACATGCTGTTATGTTTAATATGAATACAAAAACGTGCTCAACAATATGAATGCACATGAATGGTAATTATAATTAAAAGAAAACATGATGTTGTGCTTAACAATGTGAAAATTACTAGCATTAAAATGAATGCATGGAATCACACGAATGCATGTTGCTTATTATTAAAATATGCTTAGATGAATGCATATGCAAATATAACAATATGGATATGATGATGATAAGTATGCTAAATGATGTTCATTCAAAATTAACATGAAATAATTAATATGCATGAATGATATGAAAAACTTATCCTACATGTTGATCATACTTAAATACTTATATGCAAGACATGTAATGCATAAATAAGTAAATATAAAATAAAATAAGGAAGAGCTCCCTTAGATTGATCTTGATAGAACTTCCTTGACGTGTTTACGTCATGGAGGAAGTCGGAGCTAAACAGGATCGTATCATCCTCCCTTTCTTTGAAGCGATTTGTCCTCAAATCGAAGGGTGACTTCTCCTTAGCTTCTTCCCATTCAAATGTTGCTGATTCGTCTTGAACCAGCTTGTCGTCTTTTGGTCGGTCAAGAGTGATGTCTTTGGAATCGTCCCAAGGTGGATCTTTAATGAGCGTTGGTTGCATAATGATGGAAAACTCCTTTGGTTGTGGAATTTCCTTCAATATGTGCAATGTACATGGATTGTCAAATATCCCATTCCTTTGCAACTGAAGTGGTATATCCTTTGGAACGTCATAGGGCATAACTATTGTTTCTTCAAAAGACATGTTTATTGAATCTTCAATTTGGAGTGGCATGTCTATTGGACTGTCCTGCAAAACAAAAGAATTAATTGGAGGAAAAGAGTTGTTAGTTGAATCATGTTCTCCATTCTCCTTTTCTTCTCCATTGTTTCTCGAATCAATCTGATTTTCTGCTTGTTCTTCTTGTTGTTCTTGCAAGACTTCTCTTTCAACACTAACAGTATTATTTACAATGATTCTTGTCTCCTCGAAACGTTCTTTTTCAAGGATTACTTCCATGGCCTTCGTTTTCTCCCATTCTTCTATGCGTGATTTCAGTTGAATTTGGTCCTCATGCACTTGATTTGGCAACATTGGCGCCAAAGCGATCTTCTTTTCATTATGGATGAATGAAAATCGATTGGTGAAGCAATTATGTGTTGCTCTTTTATCAAACTGCCAAGGTCGACCAAAAAGAAGGTGGCTCGAACTCATGGAGACAACATCGCACAAGACCTCATCTCCATATCTTCCGATTGAGAATGGTACAAGTACTTGCTCTATGACTTCTAACTCTTCATTTTCGTTAAATCCTCGCAAAACATATGGATTGAGATGTTTAATCGTTGTAAGTCCCAACTTCTCGACCATGTATGTGCTAGCCAGATTTGCACAACTTCCACTATCAATGGTTACAAGACATACTTTACCATTGCTTACATGGCAACGAGTATGAAATGTATTCATCCTTTGTTGTTCGTACTCCATGAAAAAAAAATGTTAGTGAAATAAAGAATGGAAAATGTGTAAAAGGACCTTACCAAGAATGATTTAACAAAACCTCACGAGTTCACTCCAAGGAAAACTTGAATGTCGCTCAACACTCGTGTTTAACTCGGGATGGCTTTTACCCTTGGTGTTCACTCTTGCCTTTTACCGCTCGATTCTCTTTATATCAAGTCCTAAAATGACTTTACTCAAAACCGTATCAAGTAGATTTTACTCGATGTGCGTCGGCTACAAAAAGGGTTAGTAAGAATGGAAGACAAATATACAAAGGTAGGCTTAGAAATAAAAAGAAAAGAAAGAAAGAAAAAAAAATTATACTTACACACGTTACTTCACAACCTTTCTATCACCACAATCAATCAAAGGCTTTCTTTGAATGGCTCGGTGATAAACTTGTTATTGAACGTTTTTTTTTTAATTTTCTTTTGCTGATTTTCGTTTTTGTTGCACTTGCTCACAATTGTACTTCTTTTTTTGTATATTTTTTTTTGTTCGTTGCTTCTTCCACCAAAAACTCTGATTACCGTAAGATACGATAATCTTGCTTGATGTACGGTGCTTCTTCCAACTAGCTCTGATGCCAAATGACGCGATCACGATCGGACCTCGTCGATCGATTGTGGATCTAGGAAGGAAGCGAAGCAACCTGCATAAGATAATGGTAACAAATGGATAGTTTACGGTGGTAAATGTGATGGTAAATGGTCGGTTTAAGAGATAGTAGCGGAAGACTCGGATTTGGTAATAATATGGATAACGAATTATGGGATGGTGAAACGATAGTATCTTAAAGAAGACTCAAAGAAGAACCGATGTTAAAGAACAACGACCCAAATTTATATTGCTTCGATAAGGGATGGTAAATCGGACTTTGACCCGCTATCTATAAAGATAGGAACCATAAGTATCAAGGTGAAAGGAATGACGCCACAAGTAACGAATTACTTGATAAGTCGATAAAAGTCACGAAGGACTCGATTAGAGAAAACTCTCACAATTTCATTAAAACAAAGTCTATCCATTACAATGCAAAATGAAGCTATTTATAAGACTAGAAATACAAAGGCTAAAATTATAACATGCATGGACGTATGGTACAAAATGCATGGCTGATTGTTTCAATTTGCATGGCCTCTTGGTGCTTGTTGACGTGGACTCCTTTAGACATAATTTCAGCTCAAATTCTTGCATGATTTTCGGTCATATGGTTGGTGGAGTGTGTTGGCCGAATCTCATTAAAAGATGTCTAGTGGAGATTAAACAAAGTGGAGACAAGTGAGCACATGGGCTGTTGGAGTGTTTCACGCACATGGTTGTCTTCAAGTGTGATTTGGCGTGTAGTGGCCTTCTTTGTGAGTGATGGTCTAGTCATGGCTGATTAAATAATACATGAGCTGTTGGAGTGTTTCACGCACATGGGATGTCTAGTGCCTCCTTTTCACGCACATGGGCTGTTCCCTTAAGTGCTTTGGCTTGTATGCTTTGCAATATAAATTTCACGTGGATTTGTCTTCATCTTTTCCCAAGTGGAGATAATAGTTTAATCAAGGAAAAAGGCTGGTGGTGAATTTCCAACCAAATTCATTCTCCCCAAATGCTCATATTCTGCCGTGAATTATTGAATAGGTGGGTGAGCCATTCTTAATCCTTTAAATGCTGGAACGTTCTGGAAATGTATTTAAAATAATGCTCCATTAACCGTGCATCATGGGGATACTCTTTGGTGTTCCTTTAATGCTCCATAAGCTTCCAAAACGTTCTCCTTTCTTTATCAACCCACATGATCGCGTCATTTGGCATCAGAGCTAGTTGGAAGAAGCATCGTACATCAAGCGAGATTATCGTATCTTGCGGTAATTAGAGCTTTTAGTTGGAAGAAGCAACGTACAACGAAAATAAAAAAAATATATACAAAAAGAGAAGTGCAAGTATAGTGCAAAGTGAAAAACGAAAAAAATCAGCAAAAGAAGATTAAAACGTTCAACAACAAGACTTATCACCAAGCCATTCAAGTAAGCTTTGATTGATTGTGGTGATAGAAAGGTTGTGAATTAACTTTGTGTAAGTAACCATTTTTTTTTTCTTTCTTTCTATTTCTAAGACACCTTTGTATATTTTTGTTTTCCATTCCTACTAACCTTTTTTTTGTATCCGACGCACATCGAGTAAAATTTACTTGATACGGTTTTGAGTAAAGTCATTTTATGACTTGACATAAAGAGAATTGAGCGGTAAAAGGCAAGAGTGAACACCAAGGGTAAAAGCCATCCCGAGTTAAACACGAGTGTTGAGCGACATTCAAGTTTTCTTTGGAGTGAATTGGTGAGATTCTTTTTATGTTACTAACAGTTATTTTGATTATTTTTATTAATCTTTTTCTTTTCATTATGTCTCGAAAGTACACAAGATCAAATGATTATACAGTAGATGACGAACGAGATTTTTTATCAAATTCTCAATTTCAAGATTTCAGTCGAGAATTGAGGAGTTTGCTCAAAGAAAGTCTCAACCCAATCATAAAGACGATGGATCGTATAATCGAAAAACGTTCTTGTTCACAAACACCTCCGCCGAAGATCAGGGGACAAATCAAGAGGAGAGACGACACTCGACCCGTTCCTACATCCAATTGGAACGAAAGATCTTACGAAGAGGATTCCAATTTCCGAAGCAATGTCAAAAGTTCAACGAGAAGAGAGCCAAGAAATTTTGCATGTTTTAATCCAGAAAGTCTAGCTCGTCTTCAAGAGTGTGTTGACAATTTCGTCAAAGAAACACAATTGCAAGAACAACTACAAAAATAAAGTGTTTGCAAAAATAAAGAAGTGAAAGTTGAAAACGACATTGAGAGCAATGAAAATAAGAAAATCGATGTGAGAAATGTTGGAGTCGAAAATGAGAATGAGAGTGAAAATGAAGAATTTGAAAAAAAAATTGTTTGTGCAAAGGAGAAAGAGTGTAAAATTTCAATTTGCACTAACAACCTTAACCATTCTTCTTCTATTTTTGGATCTTCATTGTTGCAGGAGGACAAGACGAGTACTTCCAGAAACATGATAAACACATCGCCAACCCTATTGATTATCGAGCATCGTCCATGCTCTAGCAATGTTTCAAAGAAGGACTTAATGAAAATTTCTATTCCCAAGGAACTGGTACCCAATGATATCATCAAGTATCATCCAAGGTTTAATCTTTCTAACTCTTTTGTTATTGATTTACCTACTAACTTTTATTTACTATTTGGAGGGACGATACAAAAACGTGGAATTGATGTATTGAGTTGCGAGGATAAGTATCTTTGCAATCTTGATAAGAAATTGCCACTCTCCAATTTGCAAATAAACGATTTGAAGGAAAAGCTATCCCACCATCCTCATGATGATTCAAGGAAATATGAAGTTACCAAATATGAAGTCAAGAGGTTGACCATTGGAGAAAGGTATGAGGATTCCATCCATCCTACATCAAGAAGGTCTTCAATGAGAAATCATTTCGATTTGAGGACAAATCGCCAAAAAGAAAGGGAGGATGATGTGAGCACGTTTAGGGCCGGTTTTCTCCATGACGAAAACCCCTCAAGGACGTTCTACCTTATTAACTCTAAGGGAGTAATTCCTTACTTTATTACTTATTTACTTATTTATGCATTACATTGCATATTAGTAATTAAGTTGTTTAGTATGTTAGAGTAGCTTTGCATATCATGTTTCACATTTTCGTTCAATCATCATTCATGTCAAGCATATTATTGTATCATATTAGTTTTGCATTTCATCTTAGTATTTAAGATGTTCACGTGTTATGTAACATGTTTCCATAAACAGCATACTTGTAGCTAATTTGCATTCAACTTAGTTCCTAGGTTATTCAACTAAGTTCACGTGTTGTTCACATATCATTGTGCAATTCATTTGCATTCATATTTAATTATTTGTTAGCTCATTAATATTTGTCATCTTAGCATTCATGCATATGTGTTTGTTCATGAGAAATAAAATTACTTATTCATGTTTTCACGTTTCAGCATATCACTTGTGTAATTTATTTTAACGTGTTATTCTGCATTTATGTATCATTTGCAGTGCATTTGCAATCATCCTTGCATATTTTAGTAATCATACATATTAAACATTTAGCTCATTTATAAAATAAGTTCACGTGCTCTTTAATGCAAACAAAGGCTCACAAGACACAAGACACACATGGCAGCAAGTTTTATCACTTATAATATCACGTTAATATTAGTTTATTTGCACTTGTAGGGAACACAAAGCTCATGCTCCATACTGGGCGGTTTTTGAGGAGGTTATTTAACATATTTTCATGGTACAAAACGACAACAAGGCTATTAAAATATAGCACAAGTTGGAGCAGCGTATTGAAGCTCTTATCCAACTCACTCTACGGCAATTAAGGATATGTGGGAGACAACATGTGATGGGCAGCACTTGTTCTTGTTATAACAGCACTATACATTAAAATAACTTGTTATTTTAATCATATAGGAACACCAAGTGATCAGCCCCATGCTGGACGGTTTTTAAGGGATTCTTTGAACACAAATCCAGCACATAACACGACCATGTGGGTTGATAAAGAAAGGAGAACGTTTTGGAAGCTTATGGAGCATTAAAGGAACACCAAAGAGTATCCCCATGATGCACGGTTAATGGAGCATTATTTTAAATACATTTCCAGCACGTTCCAGCATTTAAAGGATTAAGAATGGCTCACCCACCTATTCAATAATTCACGGCAGAATATGAGCATTTGGGGAGAATGAATTTGGTTGGAAATTCACCACCAGCCTTTTTCCTTGATTAAACTATTATCTCCACTTGGGAAAAGATGAAGACAAATCCACGTGAAATTTATATTGCAAAGCATACAAGCCAAAGCACTTAAGGGAACAGCCCATGTGCGTGAAAAGGAGGCACTAGACATCCCATGTGCGTGAAACACTCCAACAGCTCATGTATTATTTAATCAGCCATGACTAGACCATCACTCACAAAGAAGGCCACTACACGCCAAATCACACTTGAAGACAACCATGTGCGTGAAACACTCCAACAGCCCATGTGCTCACTTGTCTCCACTTTGTTTAATCTCCACTAGACATCTTTTAATGAGATTCGGCCAACACACTCCACCAACCATATGACCGAAAATCATGCAAGAATTTGAGCTGAAATTATGTCTAAAGGAGTCCACGTCAACAAGCACCAAGAGGCCATGCAAATTGAAACAATCAGCCATGCATTTTGTACCATACGTCCATGCATGTTATAATTTTAGCCTTTGTATTTCTAGTCTTATAAATAGCTTCATTTTGCATTGTAATGGATAGACTTTGTTTTAATGAAATTGTGAGAATCTTTGTGTGTATATTGTAAGGTCCTATATACACTAATTTTTTTTCTTTGTGTGTTGTTTTGTTTTATTTGAATTAATATGACAGGTTCTAGTGATAACCAACCAGGTGACCAACCACCAAATTTGCAAATGCAAGCCATTACACGTGAGATACAAAGAATGATAAGGGCTGAACTTGAGACTCTACATTCTAGAATGGATAAGATTGAGGGAGAATCCCAAATGCATCATCATGAAGAGATTAATGATGAAAACGAAATTGACCAACCTTTAAGACCGAATCAGAGACATGGTCGTACACTTGATGATAATTTGTCTAATATAAAAGTTGTGATTCCATCTTTTCAGGGACGAACAGATCCTGATGCATATTTGGCATGGGAAAGTAAAGTTGAGCATGTTTTCGAGTGTTATAACTACTCGGAACAAAAGAAGGTTCGTTTAGCAGCAATGGAGTTTATCGATTACGCTCTCATTTGGTGGGATCAATTGTTGATCAGTAGACGAAGAACTGGTGAAGGTCCAGTGAACACATGGACAGAAATGAAGCGAATCATGAGGAAACGGTTTGTTCCATTTCATTATCAACGTGATTTATTTCAAAAGTTACAAAACTTGAAACAGGGAAATCGAAGTGTTGAAGATTATTTCAAGGAAATGGAAATGGCCATGATGCGTGCAAACATGAAGGAAGATAAAGAAGCAACTATGGCACGTTTTCTTGCAGGGTTGAATTTTGAGATTGCTAACGTTGTTGAGTTACAGCATTATGTCGAGTTGGATGACATGGTGCATATGGCCATCAAAATTGAAAGACAACAGCGTAGAAAGTCTTCTTACCGAGGTAATACTCCTTCTAAAGTTTCCTTTAATCCATCTGTTACTCCTAATAATGCTAGGAAGCAAACACCATTTAAGATTAAGGAAAGAGCGGAAACGAGTAGTCCAAAACCTCCCGTTGTTGAAAATGGACGAGGAAAGCAACAAATACAAACAGAACGCACAAGAGACATCCAATGTTTCAAATGCCTTGGTAGAGGGCATATTGCAAGTCAATGTCCTAACCGAAGGACAATGATGACACGTATGAATGGGGAAATAGAATCCGAATCTGACAATGATGAGCAAGACACCCCTTTGATGGACGATAATGAAGATGACGATCAAGTACAGACTTATGCAACCGGAGAAGCACTTGTGGTTAAAAGAAGCTTGAATGCACAACCAATCCGAGATGAACAACAACGCGAGAACATCTTTCACACAAGATGTCTTGTGAATGACAAGGTATGTGTTGTAATTATCGATAGCGGTAGTTGTACTAACGTTGCAAGTACTGTTATGGTTGATAAGCTAGGTCTGAAGACAACGAAGCATCCCAATCCATACAAACTACAGTGGTTGAATGATGCGGGAGAGCTAAGGGTTACCAAACAAGTTCTTGTACCATTTTCCATTGGAAAATACAAGGATGAAGTAACGTGTGACGTTGTGTCGATGGATGCCACTCACTTATTGTTGGGACGTCCATGGCAGTTTGACAAGAAGGTAATGCATGATGGATTCACCAATAGATATTCGTTTATGAATGCAGGAAAACAAATCACTTTAGCCCCTTTGATGCCGTGTCCTTGTGAGCTATGAATGCATGATATAGTGAACTTTAATATTTAAATATTAAAACTAAAATGAGTGCACATGAATTAATTAAAAATAAATGATAACATGCTGTTATGTTTAATATGAATACAAAAACGTGCTCAACAATATGAATGCACATGAATGGTAATTATAATTAAAAGAAAACATGATGTTGTGCTTAACAATGTGAAAATTACTAGCATTAAAATGAATGCATGGAATCACACGAATGCATGTTGCTTATTATTAAAATATGCTTAGATGAATGCATATGCAAATATAACAATATGGATATGATGATGATAAGTATGCTAAATGATGTTCATTCAAAATTAACATGAAATAATTAATATGCATGAATGATATGAAAAACTTATCCTACATGTTGATCATACTTAAATACTTATATGCAAGACATGTAATGCATAAATAAGTAAATATAAAATAAAATAAGGAAGAGCTCCCTTAGATTGATCTTGATAGAACTTCCTTGACGTGTTTACGTCATGGAGGAAGTCGGAGCTAAACAGGATCGTATCAAAAAGAAGGTTAGGCTTGCTACTATGGAATTCGTGGACTATGCCTTAGTTTGGTGGGACTAATTGGTGAGTTCAAGAAGACGAAATGGTGAACGCCCCATCACAACATGGGATGAAATGAAGGCCATTATGAGGAAAAGGTTTGTTCCTACTCACTATCACCGAGATCTTTATCATAAATTACAAAATTTGAAACAAGGAAGCAAGAACGTTGAAGATTATTTCAAAGAAATGGAGATTGCCAAGATCCAAGCCAATGTGGATGAAGATAGAGAAGCAACAATGGCAAGATTCTTATCTGGCCTAAATCTTGATATTGCTAACCTTGTTGAACTTCAGCATTATGTAGAGATTGAAGAAATGGTGCATGTGGCCATGAAAATTGAAAGACAACTCAAAAGGAAATCCTACACTAGGAGCAGTCCAAATTCGGCCACCAAATGGAAGCAAGAACCTATTACTTTCCGAAAGCAAACTCCATTCCAAACAAAGGATCGTGTAGAAGTACCTAAAACTACACAAGTGGGCGAATCTAGCAAGGGTAAAGAAAAGCAGACCAGCACTTTTGAGAGATCAAGAGACATCAAATATTTCAAGTGTTTTGGAAAAGGACATGTTGCTAGTCAATGTCCCAACCGAAATACCATGATGGTGCTTGATAATGGAGCTATTGTATCAGATTCTGATGATCCTATTTTTGACGAGGAACCTGAAATAATACAAGAAGAAGAAACGGAAGAAAATGCAGATCATGGTGAGATGCTTGTTTCAAAGAGGTGCCTACAATCAAAAACATCCCAAGATGATATTCAGAGAAACAATATCTTTCATACAAGATGCCATGTCAAGGATAAGGTTTGCACAATGATCATCGATGGAGGAAGTTGCACAAACGTAGCCAGCACTCTTATGGTTGAAAAACTTGGATTGGCAACGTCAAAACATCCTACTCCATATAAACTCCAATGGCTCAATGAAGGAGGTGAGTTAAATGTTACCAAACAGGTTCTAATTCCTTTCTCAGTTGGTAGGTACAAGGACGAGGTTCTTTGTGACATTATCCCTATGCATGCTAGCCACATCTTACTTGGGAGACCATGGCAGTATGAAAAAAGGGCCATTCATGATTGTTTTCACAATCAATACACTTTTAAGCATGATGGACGCAAGGTGACCTTGATGCCTTTAACGCCAAAAGAAGTATAACAGGATTAATTGCATATGCGAAAGAGTGTACAAGCATGGCGCAAAGACAAAACTCCGACGAAAAATGAAGAGGAACTAAACAAGAAACCAAACTTCTTCATAGAGATACAGGATGGTTCAATGCTGGAAAATGAAGGGTCACCTACGAAAAGTGGTGATGTTTGGAACTTAAAGTCACAACTCTTCACCAATGATTTTAATCTACAAAAGGTAAGTACCCCTTCATATGAAACCTTTTCTCTCCTCACTTTTCAGGACAATTCACGTGAAAGGTCACTTTCAAAAGGGATATCCCTAGATAAAGATCATTCCCAAAAGGTACCTGTTGGTAAATCATATTCCAAAGAAAGGCCTAAAGGAAAATCTTACAAAAGGGTATATAATGGAAGAACACAAACGTTCAAAGGATACTTTCTTTTAGTAAAGAGGCGTGAAGCTATGCAAGGACAGAATGGACTCGATTTGAGGACAAATCACCCTAAAGAAGGGGGGATGATGCAAGCACGTTTTCAACTGTAAAGGGAGTACTCTTGAACATCCTTTTAATGCATTTACTTTATAATAACCTTATAATATATACTATTATATTAGATATCATTTTAAGGATATTAGTTATGAAGTTAAAGAATAACTTAGTATGAATACATCGTACACATTGTTATTTTAATATGTTAAGCATGTTAGGATAGCTATATAATTATATTATGCATGATTATAACATATACATCAAGGCAGCATACTTATAATGCATTTCATTAGTTCATTTGCATTCATATTAGCTCTTAGGCTTTATACCTTACCTTACACATATTAGGAGATGATATAATTAGCTCATGACATTCAAACTTAGCTCACATTACCATAATCAAACATGGCAGCAAGGTAATTAGCTCAGTTTAGCTCAATACCATGGAATTACCTTGTTTCCTTGCACATGTAGGTACATTGGAGCATAATAAACGTTGAGGTAGCTTGGTGAATGATTTGGACATCATATGTAGCTCACAAACAACTTACAAAGTACAAGGTAGCTCATGGAACACTAAGGGAAGCTCGATTCAGCTGGAGGAGCTTAAGGCTAGCTAAACTTAGCTAGTTGGACTATTTGGAGCTGAGTTGCCAAAAGTGATGTCAAAGGTAGCTGAATGTAGCTGAACATAATGTTAAGGAGCTCACAAGGATTTAGCTAGGAAGCTTGTTCTCAAACAGCCCATGTTTGCTAGCTAGCTCCATAACTCAAGCTAGCTTGAAGGAGACACATGCACGCCCAAGAGAGAGAGCATGACCAGCCATCATTCCATGCACAAGGCTGCACCACAAGGCTCCTAGAACACCCATGTGCCTTGCATATGACCAGCCCCCATGTGCCTTGCATGTGGATCATTTAGGCACCAAGATGAAGAGTTCTCTCCCTATTCGGCCAAGCCATGTGTTTTGCATGTGATCAGCCTCCATGTGCCTTGCATAAGGTTCATTTAGGTGCCAAGATGAATGGCCATCTATCCATTTGGCCAATCACCATTACTTCTCCCATTTGGTGCCAATTTGAAGGGACACAAGTGTTATTCGGCCAAGGATCATTTCCCTCCATCAAGGGCTGAACCATCATCTCTTTTAGCATTTCTTAATTATCATATTAATTAAACAATTCTTCTTCTTTTGTACAGATTACTTTCAATCCAAGGTGTAGCATTTGGTGTCTCTCCTAGATCGGGAAACAACAAGGTTGCCAACTTCTCCATTATTGAAGAAGCCTGGTTAGCCTTACATCAAGTGGTAATCAGAGCTTTGGTGGATTGACAATCAAAGTGCTACAACAAAAAGCAACAAGAAAGAAGAAAACAAAAGAGAAAAGAAAAGACTCCTACAACAAATTTGGAGTGCAAAAGAAAGAAAAGAAAAGAAGAAAATTCAAATCAAAAGAAAAAGTGAAGCAAAGTTGCAAAATACACTCAAAGAGAAGCATATTACAATCTGCCCAACATCAAACTTGAAGGAGGTATACTTGTTGTTTCTTGTGAAGGAAGATAGTAAGTGTTGCAACTTGAGTTGTCAGTTATCTTCATTTTCTTACTATTTCATTTTTTTCTTTCATCTTTTCTTATTCCATTACCTTATCATCTTTCTTAACCTTTTTCTACCCTACCCTTTATCATATACCATAACCATTTCTAAATCGACGCACAAACTAAAGAAACTTGCTCAATCTTAAGTTAGTTCTTAAAAAGGACCCAAAAGAGAGAATCGAGCGGTAAAAGGCAAACGAGAGGGTGAGATCAGAAGGGGGATCAGAAAAAGCCAAGGATCATATCCCGAGTGCTAACACGAGAGTGAGTGGAGTGCAATCTAAATTTTCTTGGAGAGATCACGTGAGGTTTTTGTGAGTGTGCTGGTAAGGTTTTAAATTACTTTATTTCACTAACCATGTCTCAAAGTCCCTGAGGAAATGCAAGAACACAAAACTTACAAATGCAGGCACTAATTGGTGAAATGATGAGAATGTTTCATGAAGAGTTCGATGCTCTTCATGAAAAGATAGATCAACACCATGATCTACCACCAACCCGTAATAATGGAGCCAATAGAAGACAACAACAACCACCCCCTCTAGAAGAAGATGTTCAAGAAAATTTTGACGAGGGTGAGCAAGCAACAATCCAAGGCCCTAGACGTGCCATTTTTTATGACAATTTGAGCAACATTAAGATCAAAATTCCTCAATTCCAAGGAAAGACTGATCCTGAAGCCTATCTTGAATGGGAAAGCAAAGTGGAACATGTTTTTAGTTGCCACAACTATTTCGAGATGAAGAAAGTGAGATTGGCAGACATGGAGTTCATAGACTATGCCTTAATATGGTGGGATCAACTTATCCTTAATCGAAGGAGGAATGGAGAACGACCGGTCTCAACTTGGCTTGAAATGAAAGGTATTATGAGAAAATAATTCATTCCTGTTCACTATCACCGTTACTTGTTTCAAAAGTTACAGAATCTTAAACAAGGCCATAAGAGTGTGGAGGACTACTACAAAGAGATGGAAGTGGCCATGATCCGAGTCAACATTGAGGAGGATCGTGAAGCAACTATGGCAAGATTCCTTGCTGGACTTAATCCCGAAATTGCCAATACCTTAGAGTCGTATCATTACATCGAACTAGATGAGATGGTGCAAATGGCAATGAAGATTGAAAGACAACTGAAGAGGAGACATTAATCTTGCAATGTTGCACCCACACCATCAAGATGGAATCCAAACATAAAGAAACCTACTCCTCCTCCTGTTAAAGAACAAGCCGAATCTTCGAAGACTCAACAAGTAAGTAAAGACCCCAATCGTGGAAAGCAAACTACTAAACGTTCAAGAGACATTAGGTGCTTTATATGTCTTGGGAGGGGCCATATAGCAACGCAATGTCCTAACCGAAATACCATGCTCTTACTTGGAAATGGTGAAATAGAATCAGAACCTGAAGAAGAAGAAGAGGCACCCATTGAAGTCAATGAAGAAATAACTCTTGCAGATCTCGTTGATCAAGGAGAAGCCTTGGTAATTAGAAGAAGTTTGAATCTTCAAGTTGCAGAAGATAATGCACAGCGAGAAAACATATTCCATACCCGATGCCATGTGAATGAAAAGGTATGTTTTGTTATTATAGACGGTGGAAGTTGTACTAATGTGGCCAGTACAATAATGGTGGAAAAGCTTGGTTTGAAAACAATGAAGCACCCAAATCCATATAAGTTGTAGTGGCTCAATGAACGAGGAGAACTCAACGTGAGCAAACAGGTGATAATTCCTCTTTCCATTGGCAAATACAAAGATGAGGTTATGTGTGATGTTGTCCCTATGCACGCTAGCCATCTACTCCTTGGAAGGCCATGACAATACGACAAAAGGACTATTCATGATTGTTTTACCAATCAATACTCGTTCAGCCATAAAGGAAAGAAGATTATCCTAACTCCTTTAACGCCTAAACAAGTTTAGAATGATCAAGTCAGAATGAAACAGAGTATTGAGGCTATGAGGAAAGGAAAAGCAACAACCATGGAAGAAACTGATCCAAAAACAAGTGCTTATTCTTCAAAGTGTTTGATTCGAGAATGCTTATTAACAAAATGCAAGGTTAAAGATGATTATTCTAACTTTGAACATGTAGATTTTTTCTTTGACTTGCAGGATTTACCAAGAGGCACCATTTGCCAAAAGGAAGATTTAGGAGACGTGACCTTTGGGAATCCAAAATATGTGACCATTGAAAAGCAAAAGGACATCAATTTTCATTCAAAGAATGTGTCTTTAGAAGAACCAATGGATGTGACCTATGAGAATTCAATGATCATATCTATTGGAGTATTAAGAAACATCACTTTTGGGATATCGAACGTTGAAAAGAAACCACCCTTCAATTTGAGGACAAATTACTTTAAAGAAGGGGGGATGATGTGATCCGATTCAGCGTCACAAATGGACTTGCATCTCTAACCTTTCTCAATATTCAAAGGGGGATTTTTCTTAACTTAATCTTTCTTTATACCATAGTTATGATAATAGCTTACATACATTATAATTATAGTTATGATGATGATATTATGAATGTATGAAGTTATTGTTATGAACCACATATTTATATCTTATATTACTTAGCTTATAAATGCTTTCTTTTGTAGGTACATGTTCGGCCACATCATGGGAGCTGATTTAAAGCTAGAATTGGAGTCAATAAACTTGTAAATCTTACATAGTATGACTCGGGAGATCATGAAGAACAAATGATGATAAGTTGTCAGCTGACCTCCGAGCTCATAGCTCACTTGAGGTGGACTTTTGAGCTAGCTAGAGACTTCATTTCAGCTGGAGAGTTGCACCATCATCTTCACCACATAGAGCACTACAAATATGGTATAGGTCAAATTTTATGAATTTGTACCTTTCCGCGAAGAGTTGCCATTCCGAGAAGTGCCTTTTCATAAGGAGCTATCCTATGACTTGTACACATGCCCTTCATCTATGGCCAGCTCAACTTTACCTCAAACTCATGGGAAGTAGCTCAAATGATGAAAGGTTGTTTCACACAAATGTGACCTTTCATAATTAGTTGCTGCCCCATTTATGCCATGTCACCTAGACACATGTTTGATGACAAGTCACGCCTAAGTTGTTGTTCATCTTCACGCCATGGAGGAGTCCATGCCTTAAGCATTCTACACCATCCATGTAAGTGCCACATGACCAGCCACCCATGTGCTTTGCATGTGAATGAATTAGGCGCCAAAATGAAAAGACTTCTCTCTATTCGGCCTAAACATCATCATGCTTCAAGTTGGTGCCAAGATGAAGAGTTATGGGAACCATTCGGCCAAAGACATCTCCCCTCATCCAAGCATCATTTATTTTCGTTTTAAGACATGTATTTTGCCGAAAAGACATGTATTTATTCGGCCAAACCTTTACAAATCTATAAATAGGCTTTGGCATTCATTTGTAAAACAACCTTTCGATCAATTAAAAATCCTTTGTGAGATTATTCTCTCTTCAAGTTCTTTTTAGAACTATATCGATTAAGCAAGCCTTTCTAAAGCTTGTGGCGTCATTCCTTCACCTTGATACTTTTGGTTCCTAGTTCATATAACTAGAGGGTCAAAGTCCTTACTACCATCCCTTATAGAACTTATAAGAAACGGGTCTTTGCTCCTTTATAGCATTGGTTCCTTCTTAGTTTTATAAGATACTATCTATTCATCACCACCTTCCATCACCATTTTCACGACTATAACATCACAATAGTCCATCATTTTCACGCCAACTCTACCACCATTCCAAATAACATTTCATCACTATTAAATCATCCTTCATTCATCATCAAGGCATACTTCATCACCACCATTGGAGGCCGAAGTCAACATCACTTGAAGGAGATTTATTCAACACTTCCGCAGCCCATCTTGATAACATTCCTTTCCATTTCTATTCGTTCCAATTCCATTCACTTTTAATTTCTTAATTATCATATTAATTAAACAGTTCTTCTTCTTTTTTGCAGATTACTTTCAATCCAAGGTGTAGCATTTGGTGTCTCTCCTAGATCGGGAAACAACAAGGTTGCCAACTTTTCCATTATTGAAGAAGCCTGGTTAGCCTTACATCACCATGATTCTTGAATCATCACCTTGGAAAGATACGTCTCTGAAATTACCCTGCAAAACAGAAAGAAGGATAGGAGAAAAAAGTTTAGATAAAATTTGTTCTTCACTCTCCTCTTTATCTCCAAATTTATCTTTCTCATTTTCAACTCCAATGTTTTCTTCATCTACTCGTTGATTCTCATTATTTTCAACGTTTTTGAATTATTCCATTCTTTTCTTCAAATGGTGCTGCTCTTCATTCACTTGACTAAGAGAAAGTGGCGTCAAAGTGAATTTCTTGCCATTATGGGTTATAGAAAATCTGTTTGTAAACCCATCATGGATTGCTCGTCTATCGAATTGCCACGGTCTTCCCAAAAGTATATGTCCAGCATCCATTGGTACAACATCACAAAGAACTTCATCTTGATATTTGCCGATTGAAAACGGGATGACAACTTGCTTTGTGACTTCTAACTCTTCATCTTCATTTAATCCTTGCAAAACATATGGGCTGGGATGTTTGAATGTTGTAAGTCCCAACTTCGTGACCATGTATGTGCTTGCAAGATTTGCACAACTTCCTCCGTCAATAGCTACAAGACACATTTTACCATCTACATGGCAACGAGTGTGAAATGCATTCATTCTTTACTGTTCATACTTCATTGAAAAGTTGAAATATTGTCAGTGCAATAAAGAATGAAAATGTGTAAAAGGACCTTACCAAGAATACTCTTACAAAACCTCACATTAACACTCCAAAGAAAATTCAGATTGTACTCCACTCACTCTCATGTTTGCACTCGGGGATATGATCCTTGGCTTTTTCTTGATCCCCCTTCTAATCTCACCCTCTCGTTTGCCTTTTACCGCTCGATTCTCTTTTGTAGGTCCTTTTTAAGAACTAACTCAAGATTGAGCAAGTTTTTTTAGTTTGTGCGTCGGTTTAGAAAGGAAATGGTTATGGTATAGAATGTTAAAGGTAAGATAGAATGGTTACGAAAGGATAAGATAGTGAAATAAGAAAAGATGAAAGAATAAATAAATGAAATGATAAGAAAAATGAAGATAACTTACAACTCAAGTTGCAACACTTACTATCTTCCTTCACAAGAAACAACAAGGATACCTCCTTCAAGTTTGATGTTGGGTAGATTGTAATATGCTTCTCTTTGAGTGTACTTTGCAACTTTGCTTCACTTTTTCTTTTGCTTTGAATTTTCTTCTTTTGCACTCCAAAATTGTTGTAGGAGTCTTTTCTTTTCTATTTCTTTTCTTCTTTCTCGTTGCTTTTTTTGTTGCAGCACTTTGTATGTCAATCCACCAAAGCTCTGATTACCGTTTGACGTAAGGCTAACCAGGCTTCTTCAATAATGGAGAAGTTGGTAACCTTGTTGTTTCCCGATCTAGGAGAGACACCAAATGCTACACCTTGGATTGAAAGTAATCTACACAAAAGAAGAAGAATTGTTTAATTAATATGATAATTAAGAAATTAAAAGTGAATGGAATTGGAAAGAATAGAAATGGAAAGGAATGTTATCAAGATGGGCTGCGGATGTGTTGAATAAATCTCCTTCAAGTGATGTTGACTTCGGCCTCCAATGGTGGTGATGAAGTATGCCTTGTTTATGAATGAAGGATGATTTAATAGTGATGAAATGTTATTTGGAATAGTGGTAGAGTTGGCGTGAAAGTGATGGACTATGGTGATGTTATAGGCGTGAAAATGGTGATGGAAGGTGGTGATGAATAGATAGTATCTTATAAAACTAAGAAGGAACCAATGCTATAAAGGAGCAAAGACCCGTTTCTTATAAGTTCTATAAGGGATGGTAGTAAGGACTTTGACCCTCTAGTTATATGAACTAGGAACCAAAAGTATCAAGGTGAAGGAATGACGCCACAAGCTTTAGAAAGGCTTGCTTAATCGATATAGTTCTAAAAAGAACTTGAAGAGAGAATAATCTCACAAAGGATTTTTAATTGATCAAAAGGTTCCTCTTACAAATGAAATGCAATAGCCTATTTATAGTTTTCAAAGGGTTTAGGCTGAATAGATACTTGATGGTTCGGCCAAGGTTGAAACCCCTTTGAAAATACATGATTTTTGATGAAAATACATGATTTAAATGAAGATACATGCTCTTGGCCGAATGGTTATGTGTTGGTTCAGCCCTAAGGTTGATTTGAATGCATTTGGAAGTTATTTGGGCGCCAAAATGAAGAGGGAAGAGTCTTTGGCCGAATAAGAAGCATCCCTTGGTGTTTTGGCACAAATTTGATGTCACATGGAGTGCACATGCTTGAATGATGCACATGGCAGCCTACTTGAACGCACATGGGTCTTCTTGCAAGGCTTTGGTGATGTTACAACCATAGGATGGTGTCTTGAAGTCCATGGAATGAATATGGCAGCAACTAGGCGTGACTTGGCTTCCAATATGCATCTAGGTGTCATGGCCTTCAATGGGCAGCAACTTGTCATGAAAGGTCACATTATGTGGAAGGTAACCTTTCATCATTTGAGCTACTTTACAAGTGTTTGAGCTGAAGATGAGCTGGCCATAGATGAATTACATGAAGATGAGTCATAGGTCAGCTCCTTGTGAAAAGGCACCTTTTGGAATGACAACTATTTGTGAAAAGGTACGAATCCACAAAAATTGACATAGACCATATTTGAAGTGTTCTGTGTGGTGAAGATGACGGTGCAACTCTCCAGCTGAAATGAGGTCTCTAGCTAGCTCAAAAGTCCAGCTCAAGTGAGCTATGAGCTCGGGGGTCAGCTGGCAACTTTGTCCCAAAATGTTCTTGAGCTGTCCCGGAGTTGTCCTAGTTAAGTTTCCATAGCTCTTGGACTCCAATGCTAGCTTTAAGTCAGCTCCCATCACATGGCCGAATATGTACCTACAAAAGAAAGCATAATATAAGCTAAGTATATGAATTATTATAAAGTAATAAGAATGTGCATATTATAAAGATGTGAACTATAGGTTATAATAATAACTCATGCATCATATGATAATGAATGAATATTATTATTATAACTATAGATTATATGCATGAATATCAATCAATGATGCAAACCATAGGACATAATGAATGAATGCACATGTTATGATAATTCAAGCATAGTCTAATATGAAAATGTATGCTCATAATAATATATAGTGCATAAATGAGTAAATATAATATAAAGTAAGGTATAACTCCCTTATATTGAGCTTGATGGATTTTCAATGATGTGAGTATGTCATGCAGAAAGTTCGTGCTAGGCAGGATCACATCACCTTCTACTTTCACCCTCTTTGTTGTCTTTTTCCTCTCAATTCTCTCTTGTTGGGTCCTTTAAAGAACTAACTCATGATCGAGCAAGTTTCCTTTGTTTGTTGCGTTGACTAAAGAAAATGGTTAGTATAGGATAGGATATGGAAAGATAAAGATAGAATAGGTAAGAAAAAAAAAAGAAAATGAATAGGTAGTAATGAAAAATAAGGTGATGCTTGAAGTAAAAAGAAAGTTGGAGATAACTTACAAACCAAGATATAACACTTACTATCTTCATTCACAATAAACAACAAGGATGCCTCCTTCAAGTTTGTTGTTGGCATATTGTAATGTGATTTTTTTGAGTATGAATTGCAACTTTCTTTAACTTTTCTTTGCTGAAATTTTGATTTGTATTCGTTCTTTCTTTTTCTTTTCTTTTTGTACTCCTTAGTTGATGTAAGAGTCTTTTCTTTTGTTTTGATTTTTTTCTTCTTTCTTTTTTGTTTTGTTGCATCACTTTGAATGTCAATCCAACTTAGCTCTGAATACCGCTTGATATAAGACTATCCAAGCTTTTTCAATGATGGAGAAGACGACAGCCTTGTTATTTCCCGATCAGGAGAGACACCAAATGCTACACTTGAATTTAAAAATAAAATTTGCACAAAGTAATGAAAGAAATGATTAAATGGGATAAGAAATTAAGAAAAGAAATGAATCAATTAAAGAAATAATGGGATAGAGTTGTTATCAAAGTAGGCTACGGAAGTGATGTAGAAATATCCTTCAAATGGAAGATGATTCGACCTCCAAATGGTGATGATGGATGAAAACCTTGATGATGAATAAAGGATGTTTCTATGGTGATGAAATGATAATGGAATGGTGATGGTTTAGGCGTGACGAATATGTATATTGAAAATAAATGAAGGTAGTATCTTAAATAAGCCAAAGAAGAAGAAAACCTATAGAAAGCTTATCTCCGTTCTCTATAAACTTAAGTAAGGGATGATATGTTAAGACTTGAACCCTCTAGTTATGGAAACTAGGAACTCAAAGTATCAAAGGAAGGCATGACGCCACAAACTTAGTAAAGTTTTCTTAATCGATAAAGTTCTTAAAGAACTTGCAAGAGAGAATTCTCACAAAGTGATACAAGCACATTTTCAACTATAAAGGGAGTATTCTTGAACATCTTTATAATGCATTCACTTTATACTAGCTTTATAATATATACTATTATAATACATATCATGCTAAGGATATTAGTTATGAAGTTAAAGAATAACTTAGTATGAATACATCTTGCACATTGTTATTTTAATATGTTAAGCATGTTAGTATAGCTTTATAAACATATTAAGCATAATTATTATTTATACATCAAGGCAACATACTTATAATGCATTTCGTTAGTTCATATGCATTCATATTAACTCTTAAGCCTCATGCATAATCTTACACATATTATGAGATGATATAATTAGCTCATGACCTTCAAACTTAGCTCACATTACCATAATCAAACATGGCAGCAAGGTATTTAGCTCGTCTTAGCTCAATATCATGGACTTACCTTGTTTCCTTGCACATGTAGGTACATTGGAGCATGATGCACGTTGAGGTAGCTTGGTGAATGATTTGGACGTCATATGCAGCTCACAAGCAACTTACAAAGTACAAGGCAGCTCATGGAACACTAAGGGAAGCTCGATTCAGCTGGAGGAGCTTAAGGCTAGCTAAACTTAGCTAGTTGGACTATTTGGAGCTGAGTTGCCAAAAGTGATGTCAAAGGTAGCTGAATGTAGCTGAACATAATGTTGAGGAGCTCACAAGGACTTAGCTAGGAAGTGATACGATCCAAACTAGCTCCAATTTTCTCCATGACTTTATCGGTCTATGGACGTTTTTAACTACTGCTTCTAAGGGAGTTCTTCCTTACCCTATCTTATATTATATCATTTATACATTATATTCTATCATAACCATGCATTCACATGTTAGTATAAATTATTATCATATTATTATCCTATGCTTATTTGATCATGTTTTTAATATTATTCAAATATATGTTATGATTACATATCATTTCTTAGGATATTATTATTACATGTTTCCATTTATCATTTATGAATACCATATTATATGATATTCATGCATTCACATCTTTATAATTGATGCACAATGTTATTTCAAGTGTGTTAAGTATGTTATATTAGTCTTGCATTCATTTAAGCATGATTCAATTCATTCGTGAAATGGCAGAATGCTTAATCATTCATTTGTTAGCTCACGTGCATTCATTCTAGCTCCTAGGTCTTATACATTAGCTTACATATGTTATATCATTATGTACTTAGCTCATGACATGCATTCATAGCTCATATCACTCAAACACCTCACGGCAGCATGCATTTTACCTTAAATGAGCTCACACATTGCTTATTTTATTTGTTTGGTGATTCCTATAGGTAAAACACAAAACAAGGCATATTATGGTAGCTTGGCTAGCTAAAAGGACAAGCACAACAGCTCACACTAGCTCATGAACATTATGGCAGCTCATTTCATCACATAAGGAGCTTAAACTTAGCTGGAGGAGCTAGCATGTAGCTGAACTTAGCTGGAGGAGAGCTTTGGACCAAATTACTGAAAAGTGGACTAGAGGTAGCTGGAAGTAGCTGGGAGAGTAGCTGAGGAGTTGAGAAGACCAAAGCTAACTAGCTTGAGTTCATTAAGCTATAACTCACCTAGTTAGCTACCAAGACACTCACCTAGCTTACCTTGAAGCTAGTTCATCTCTAGGCTGCCCAATGGATGCCATGTCACCTAGATGCATGTTGGAAGCTAATTCACGCCTAATTGTTGCCTATCTTTATTCCATGGACTTCAAGACATCATCCTATGGTTGCAACCTCATCAAAGCATAACAAGAAGACCTATGTGCGTTCAAGTAGGCTGCCATGTGCATCATTCAAGCATGTGCACACCATGTGACATCAAATTGGCGCCAAAACACCAAGGGATGCTTGCTGTTCGGCCAAAGACTCTTTCCTCTTCATTTTGGCGCCCAAATAACTTCCAAATGCTTTCAAATATCCTTAGGGCCGAACCAACACATAACCATTCGGCCAAGAGCATGTATTTGCATTAAGTCATGTATTTTCACACAAAAATCATGTCATTTTAGGAAGGCACAAGGGCTGGCCGAACCAACATGTATCTATTCGGCCAAATCCCTTCAAAAACTATAAATAGGCTTTCCTATTTCATTTGTAACAGACCTTTCATTCAATTAAAGTGAGATTATTCTCTTCTTAAGTCCTGGTGACTTTTTATCGACTTATCAAGTATTTTATACTTGTGGCGTCAACCCCTTTTCTTTCATCTTGATACTTCTGGTTCCTAGTTCATATAACTAGTGGGTCAAAGTACTTAATACCACCCCTTGAAGAAGCAATATAAAGATTGGGTCTCTGCTCTCTATAGCATTGGTTCTTCTTTGAGATTTCTTCAAGATACTATCCTCACAACCATCCTTTTATTTCATCACCATAACCATAGCCTTATCAACTATCTTCCGCTTCCATTACTCATTATTTAAATAGCCTACCAGTTCACCCATACGTCTACCACCCTTAACCATTCTATTTTGAGCCATTCACTTTGCAGGTTGTTTTGCTTCCTTCCTAGATCCACAATCATTTGAAAAGGTACAAGTACCTTTACATCAAGTGGTATCAGAGCTTTGGTGGAAGAAGCAACGTGCAACAACAACAAAAAGAAAAATACAAAAAGAAGTGCAAAAGTGAAGTGCAAAGTCAAAGAAAAAGAAAAA
Organism: Hibiscus syriacus; assembly: GCF_006381635.1. Classification (NCBI taxonomy): domain Eukaryota; kingdom Viridiplantae; phylum Streptophyta; class Magnoliopsida; order Malvales; family Malvaceae; genus Hibiscus; species Hibiscus syriacus. The sequence goes on from NW_024063533.1 coordinate 16,291,719, forward strand.
AAAAATCAGCAAAGAAAATTGAAGGACTCAAAAGTCAAAGCACTCAAAAAGAAGAAAAAGCAAAGAAAAGAAAGAAAAGTTGGAAGCACTCATCAACAATTCTCATCACCAAGCATTTTCAAGTAAGCCTTTAAAATTGATTGTGGTGATAGAAGGTTGTGAAGTGACTTGTGTAAGTAACCCTTTTCATTCTCTTCTTTCTAATTTCTAAGCCACCTTTTCAATTATATTTGCTTTCCATTCCTACTAACCATTTGCAGCCGATGCCAAACAAGTGAAATTACTTGATATAGTCTTGAGTAAAAGTTCATTAGAACTTGAGACAAGAGAATCGAGAGGAAAAAGGCTGGAGCGTGTGTGAGATCAAAAGAGGACAAGTAAAAGCCATTAAAGTCCTAGAGTACAAACACGAGTGGATTGAGTGACATCAAGTTTTCTTGGAGTGACTCGTGAGGCTTTGTGAGAGTATACTCTGGTAAGGTCCTTTTACACATTTTCCATTTTTTTTTATTTCACTAACAAAATTTTAATTTCTTCCATGGAGTACGAACAACAAAGAGTGAATGCATTTCATACTCGTTGCCATGTAAGCAATGGTAAAGTATGTCTTGTAACCATTGATAGTGGAAGTTGTGCAAATCTAGCTAGCACATATACGATAGAGAAGTTGGGACTTGCAACATTTAAACATCCCAAGCCATATGTTTTGCAAGGATTTAACGAAGATGAAGAGTTAAAAGTCATAGAGCAAGTACTTGTACCATTCTCAATTGGAAAATATGAAGATGAGGTCTTGTGCGATGTTGTCTCCATGAGTTCGAGCCACCTTCTTTTTGGTCGACCTTGGCAGTTTGATAAACGAGCAACACATAATTGCTTCACCAATCGCTTTTCATTCATCCATAATGAAAAGAAGATTACATTGGTGCCAATGATGCCAAATCTAGTGCATGAAGACCAAACTCAACTTAAATCTCGAATAGAAGAATGGCAGAAAAGTAAAGCCATGAAGAGAGCTGAAAAAGAAGTCTTGCAAGAGCAACAAGTTCAACAACCGAAAAATCAGATTGATGTCACAAAAGTTGGAATTGATGAGTGTAGAGAAGAGAAGCAAAGTGAAGAACATATTTTAACCAACTTTTCTCTTCCATCTATTCTTCCTATTGTTTTGCAGGACAATTCAAGAGATGTATCTTTTCGGGAGGATGAATCCAAGATCATGAATTATGGAGGACTAAAGGATGTGACCTTTGAAAAACCAATAGGCGTGACTCTTTGTGATTCACAAGACATGTCTATTGATGTTTTGAGGGTTATACCATTGAATTTCCAATTAAAGGTGTCACTTGAAGTTCTAAGAAATGGAATCATTGACATCCCAAGTGCAATGCCAATTATTAGGAGAATTCAGCGACCAGCTCCAATTAAACATCCACCATGGTTTGCTAACTCTACTCATTTTGTTATTAGATTTTCATTTACTAATTTTGATTTCTTTCGTAGCAATTGGATTCGTATAAGTGGTGTTGTCCAAGTAATATATGATGATAAGATCATTTTTCATTTTGAATTTGATTGGTGCATCAAATACGTCCACTTCAATGGAGATCAAAGGATAGATGATTCAAGGAGACATGGAGTTACCAGATTCGAAGCCAAGAGGTTAAACATGTCATGCAAATCATTTATTGGGGGAAAGCATGAGGAATCAATCTCTCCTACATTAAGAATGTCTTCAATAAGAAACTACTTCGATTTGAGGACAAATCGCTCTAAAGAAGGGGAGGATGATACGATCCAAACTAGCTCCAATTTTCTCCATGACTTTATCGGTCTATGGACGTTTTTAAATACTGCTTCTAAGGGAGTTCTTCCTTACCCTATCTTATATTATATCATTTATACATTATATTCTATCATAACCATGCATTCACATGTTAGTATAAATTATTATCATATTATTATCCTATGCTTATTTGATCATGTTTTTAATATTATTCAAATATATGTTATGATTACATATCATTTCTTAGGATATTATTATTACATGTTTCCATTTATCATTTATGAATACCATATTATATGATATTCATGCATTCGCATCTTTATAATTGATGCACAATGTTATTTCAAGTGTGTTAAGTATGTTATATTAGTCTTGCATTCATTTAAGCATGATTCAATTCATTCGTGAAATGGCAGAATGCTTAACCATTCATTTGTTAGCTCACGTGCATTCATTCTAGCTCCTAGGTCTTATACATTAGCTTACATATGTTATATCATTATGTACTTAGCTCATGACATGCATTCATAGCTCATATCACTCAAACACCTCACGGCAGCATGCATTTTACCTTAAATGAGCTCACACATTGCTTATTTTATTTGTTTGGTGATTCCTATAGGTAAAACACAAAACAAGGCATATTATGGTAGCTTGGCTAGCTAAAAGGACAAGCACAACAGCTCACACTAGCTCATGAACATTATGGCAGCTCATTTCATCACATAAGGAGCTTAAACTTAGCTGGAGGAGCTAGCATGTAGCTGAACTTAGCTGGAGGAGAGCTTTGGACCAAATTACTGAAAAGTGGACTAGAGGTAGCTGGAAGTAGCTGGGAGAGTAGCTGAGGAGTTGAGAAGACCAAAGCTAACTAGCTTGAGTTCATTAAGCTATAACTCACCTAGTTAGCTACCAAGACACTCACCTAGCTTACCTTGAAGCTAGTTCATCTCTAGGCTGCCCAATGGATGCCATGTCACCTAGATGCATGTTGGAAGCTAATTCACGCCTAATTGTTGCCTATCTTTATTCCATGGACTTCAAGACATCATCCTATGGTTGCAACCTCATCAAAGCATAACAAGAAGACCTATGTGCGTTCAAGTAGGCTGCCATGTGCATCATTCAAGCATGTGCACACCATGTGACATCAAATTGGCGCCAAAACACCAAGGGATGCTTGCTGTTCGGCCAAAGACTCTTTCCTCTTCATTTTGGCGCCCAAATAACTTCCAAATGCTTTCAAAATATCCTTAGGGCCGAACCAACACATAACCATTCGGCCAAGAGCATGTATTTGCATTAAGTCATGTATTTTCACACAAAAATCATGTCATTTTAGGAAGGCACAAGGGCTGGCCGAACCAACATGTATCTATTCGGCCAAATCCCTTCAAAAACTATAAATAGGCTTTCCTATTTCATTTGTAACAGACCTTTCATTCAATTAAAGTGAGATTATTCTCTTCTTAAGTCCTGGTGACTTTTTATCGACTTATCAAGTATTTTATACTTGTGGCGTCAACCCCTTTTCTTTCATCTTGATACTTCTGGTTCCTAGTTCATATAACTAGTGGGTCAAAGTACTTAATACCACCCCTTGAAGAAGCAATATAAAGATTGGGTCTCTGCTCTCTATAGCATTGGTTCTTCTTTGAGATTTCTTCAAGATACTATCCTCACAACCATCCTTTTATTTCATCACCATAACCATAGCCTTATCAACTATCTTCCGCTTCCATTACTCATTATTTAAATAGCCTACCAGTTCACCCATACGTCTACCACCCTTAACCATTCTATTTTGAGCCATTCACTTTGCAGGTTGTTTTGCTTCCTTCCTAGATCCACAATCATTTGAAAAGGTACAAGTACCTTTACATCAGGAAGCTTGTTCAAAAACAGCCCATGTTTGCTAGCTAGCTCCACAACTCAAGCTAGCTTGAAGGAGACACATGCACGCCCAAGAGAGAGAGAGCATGACCAGCCATCATTCCATGCACAAGGCTGCACCACAAGGCTTCCTAGAACACCCATGTGCCTTGCATATGACCAGCCCCCATGTGCCTTGCATGTGGATCATTTAAGCGCCAAGATGAAGAGTTCTCTCCCTATTCGGCCAAAGCATGTGTTTTGCATGTGATCAGCCCCCATGTGCCTTGTATATGGTTCATTTAGGCGCCAAGATGAATGGCCATCTATCCATTCGGCCAAACACCATTACTCCTCCAATTTAGCGCCAACTTGTAGGGTTTCAAGAGCTATTCGGCCATGAGACATACCCCTACACTTCAATCAAACCAGTACCTATTTATTCATGTTATTTATGAATTAAATTATGTCATTTTAGGAAGGCACAAGGCTCGCTGAATCTCCTTGTAATTATTCGGCCATGTCTCTCCATTTCCTATAAATTGGAAAGCATTCATCATTTGTAATCAGACCTTTTGTTTAATTAAAAAGTGAGATTATTCTCTTCCTTAAGTCCTGGTAACTTTTATCGACTTATCAAGTATAATTTATACTTGTGGCGTCAACCCCTTTCTTTTCATCTTGATACTTCTGGTTCCTAGTTCTTTATAACTAGTGGGTCAAAGTACTTCATACCACCCCTTAAAGAAGCAATATAAAGTCTGGGTCTTTGCTCTATATAGCATTGGTTCTTCTTTGAGTCTTCTTTAAGATACTATCCTCAAAACCATCCCTTTGTTTCATAAACCATAACCATAGCCATATCAACCATCTTCCGCTTCCATCTCTCAATTAAATAGCCCACCTAATCACCCACACATTTACCACCCTTAACCATTCTGTTTTGGGCCATTCACTTTGCAGGTTGTTTTGCTTCCTTCCTAGATCCTGAATCAATTTGTTAAGGCATCAGAAGAGCCTTACATCAAGAGGTAATCAGAGATTTGGTGGAAGAAGCAACGTGCAACAACAACAAAAAGAAAAATACAAAAAAAAAGTGCAAGTGAAGTGCAAAGTTAAAGAAAGAAAGAAATTCAGCATTCAAAAAGAAGAAAAGCAAAGAAAAGAAAAGAAAAGAAAAGAAAGAAAGTTAAAGCACTCATTAACAATTCTCATCACCAAGCAAGTCAAGTAAGCCGTTTAAATTGATTGTGGTGATAGAAGGTTGTGAAGTGACTTGTGTAAGTAACCCTTTTGTTTCTCTTCTTTCTATTTCTAAGCCACCCTTTCATTATATTTATTTTTCCCTTCCTACTAACTCTTTTGCAGCCGACGCCAAACAAGTAAAATTTACTTGATATAGTCTTGAGTAAAGTCCTCTAGAACTTGATACAAGAGAATCGAGAGGAAAAAGACTGGAAAGTGTGTGAGATCAGAAGAGGACAAGTAAAAGCCATTAAAGTCCTAGAGTGCAAACACGAGTGGATTGAGTGACATCAAGTTTTCTTAGAGTGACTAGTGAGGCTTTGTGAGAGTATATTCTGGTAAGGTCTTTTACACATCTTATTCTTTTCTTATTTGCTAACCATGTCTAGGAGTTCAAGACGATCACTAGAAAGAGAATCCCCTAACTTGCAAACCCAAGCCATTATGTATGAAATGGCAAGATTGCTGAAATTAGAATTGGAGCCTTTGCAAGATCGTATGGATCAATTAGAAGCATCCTTAGGCAACTGGAGAGTAAACCACCCTAGAATGTAAGAAGAATTATAAGAGGAGGAGGCTGAAGTAACATCAGTAGTAAGAAGAGATGTTCATAGAAATCAGAATGACAACTTCAGCAACATCAAAGTGACCATTCCTCCATTTCAAGGACGAACAGATCCTGAAGCCTATCTGGAATGGGTAATCAAAATCGAACACATTTTCGAATGTCAAAATTATACGGAACAAAAGAAGGTCAGGCTTGCTGCTATGGAATTCGTGGATTATGCCTTAGTTTGGTGGGATCAATTGGTAAGTTCAAGAAGATGAAATGGTGAACACCCCATCACTACATGGGAAGAAATGAAAGCCATTATGAGGAAAAGGTTCGTGCCTACTCACTATCACTGAGATCTTTATCATAAACTACAAAACTTGAAACAAGGAAGCAAGAGCGTTGAAGATTATTTCAAAGAAATGGAGATAGCCATGATCCGAGCCAATGTGGATAAAGATAGAGAAGCAACAATGGCAAGGTTCTTATCTGGCCTAAATCTTGATATTGCTAACCTTGTTGAACTTCAACATTATGTAGAGATTGAAGAGATCGTGCATGTAGCCATGAAAATTGAACGACAACTTAAGAGGAAAACCTACAATTGGAGTAGTCCAAATTCGACAACCAAATGGAAGCAAGAGCCTATTACCTTCCGGAAACAAACTCCAGTCCAATCAAAGGATCGTACAGAGGTACCCAAAAATATACATATGGGCGAATCTATCAAGGGTAAAGAAAAGCAAACCAACACTTTCGAGAGATCAAGAGATATCAAATGTTTCAAGTGTTTTGGAAAAGGGCATGTTTGATGTGATCCGATTCAGCGTCAAAAATGGACTTGCATCTCCAACCTTTCACAATAATCAAAGGGGGATTTTCTTCAACTTAATCTTTCTTTATACCATAGTTATGAAAATAGCTTACATTATATTTATAGCTATTATGATGATATTATGAATGTATGAAGTTATTGTTATGAACCACATATTTATATATTTATATTTTATATTACTTAGCTTATAAAAGCTTTCTTTTGTAGGTACATGTTCGGCCACATGTTAGGAGCTGATTTAAAGCTAGCATGAGAGTCAATGAGCTAGGAAAACTTCCATAAGATGACTCGGGAGATCATGAATAACAAATGATGAAAAGTTATCAGCTGACCTCCGAGCTCATAGCTCACTTGAGCTGGACTTTTGAGCTAGCTAGAGACTTCTTTTCAGCTGGAGAGTTGCACCATCATCTTCACCACACAGAGCACTACAAATATGGTCTAGGTCAAATTTTGTGAATTCGTACCTTTTCGCAAAGAGTTTCCAATCCGAGAAGTGCCCTTTCACAAGGAGCTGTCCTAAGACTCATTGTCATGTATTGCATCTATGGCCAACTCATCTTCAGCTCAAACACATTGGAAGTAGCTCAAATGATGAAAGGTTGCCTTCCACAAATGTAATCTTTCATAAATAGTTGCTGCCCCATTGACGCCATGTCATCTAGAAGTATGTTGGATGCAAAGTCACACCTAAGTTACTGCTCAACTTCACGCCAAGTAGGAGACACACCATAAGACCCCAAGCCACCCATGTGAGTGCCTCATGACCAGCCCACACATGTGCCATGCGTGTGGATGAAATGGGTGCCAAAATGAAGAGGGTTCTCTCTATTTGGCCTAAGCATCCTTTTGATTCAAAATTGGCACCAAGATGAAGAGCAAGGAGACCATTCGGCCAAGGACATCTTCATTCATTAAAACATCATGTATTTCTATTTAATAGTCATGTATTTAGCCAAATGGACACCTATTTTTTTGGCCAAACCTATGCTAGCCTATAAATAGTCTTGGATATTTCATTTGTAAGACATCCCTTTGATCAATTAAAAATCCTTTGTGATATTATTCTCTCTTCAAGTTCTTTTTAGAACTATATTGATTAAACAAGCCTTTCTAAAGCTTGTGGCATCATTCCTTCACCTTGATACTTCTGGTTCCTATCTCCTATATATAGAGGGTCAAAGTCCTTAATACCATCCCTTATAACGACTTATAAGAAATGGGTCTTTGCTCCTTTATAGCATTGGTTCCTTCTTAGTCTTATAAGATACTATCTATTCATTACTACCTTCCATCATCACTTTCACGCGAACTCCATCAACATTCCATTACTATTTCCATCACCATTATCCATATCCCTTCACACCCATATAATCATCCTTCATCATCAACAAGGCATTCGTCCATTTACCACCATTGGAGGCCGAATCCATTATCACTTGAAGGATCATTCTACAACACTTCCGCAGCCCTTCTTTGATAACTATTCTATCCATTTCAATTCTTTCCATTTCCTTTCTTAATTACTCATTTACTTAACCAATCATTCTTCTTTGTGCAGATTACTTTTTAATTCAAGGTGTAGCATTTGGTGTCTCTCCTAGATCGGGAAACAACAAGGTTGCCAACTTCTCCATTATTGAAGAAGCCTGGCCAGCCTTACATCAAGCGGTAATCAGAGCTTTGGTGGATTGACATTCAAAGTGCTACAACAAAAAAAAAAGCAAGGAGAAAGAAGAAAAAGAAAAAGAAAAGACTCCTACAACAAAATTGGAGTGCAAAAGAAAGAAAAGAAAAGAAGAAAATCAAAAGCAAAGAAAAAGTAAAGAAAGTTGCAAATACTCTCAAAGAGAAGCATATTACAATCTGCCCTAACAACAAACTTGACGGTGGTATCCTTGTTGTTTCTTGTGAAGGAAGATAGTAAGTGTTGCAACTTGAGTTGTAAGTTGTCTTCTTTTTTTTATCATTTCATTTCTTTATTCTTTCATCTTTTCTTATTTCATTACCATATCGTTTTCTAAACCTTTTTCTATACTACCCTTATCATAACCATTTTCTATTCCTAACCATTCTAAATCGACGCACAAACTAAAGAAACTTGTTTAATCTTGAGTTAGTTCTTAAAAAGGATCCACAAGAGAGAATTGAGTGATAAAAGGCAAATGAGAGGGTAAGATCAGAAGGGGGATAAAAAAAAGCCAAGGAACATATCCCCGACTGCAAACACGAGAGTGAGTGGAGTGCAATCTGAATTTTCTTGGAGTGATCAAGTGAGGATTTGTGAGTGTGCTGGTAAGGTTTTCAATTCATTTTATTTGCATTAACCATATCTCAAAGCCCCAGAGAAAATGCAGGAACACCAAACTTACAAATACAGGCACTCATTAGCGAAATGATGAGAATGTTTCGTGAAGAGTTCGATGCTCTTCATGAAAAGATAGATCAATGCCAGGATCTACCACCAGGCCATAATAATAGAATTCCTAGAAGACAACAACCACCACCCCCTCCAGAAGAAGATGTTCAAGAAAATTTTGACGAGAGAGAACAAGTAGCATTCCAAGGCCCTAGACGTGCCATTATTGATGACAATCTGAGTAATATCAAGATCAAAATTCCTCAATTTCAAGGAAAAACTGATCCTGAAGCTTATCTCGAATGGGAAAGCAAAGTGGAACATGTTTTAAGTTGCCACAACTATTCCGAAATGAAGAAAGTTAGATTGGCAGCCATAGAGTTCATAGACTATGCTTTAATATGGTGGGATCAACTTACCATGAACCGAAGGAGGAATGGAGAACAACCGGTCTCAACTTGGCTTGAAATGAAAGGTATTATGCGGAAACGATTCATTCCTGTTCACTATCACCGTGACTTGTTTCAAAGGTTATAGAATCTTAAACAAGGCCATAAGAGTGTGGAGGACTACTACAAAGAGATGGAAGTGGCAATGATCTGAATTAACATTGAGGAGGATCGTGAAGCAACTATGGCGAGATTCCTTGCCGGACTTAATCCCAAAATTGCCAATACCTTGGAATTGTATCATTACATCGAAATGGATGAGATGGTGCAAATGGCAATGAAAATTGAAAGGCAACTAAAGAGGAGATACATATCTCGTAATATTGCACCTACATCATCCAAATGGAGTCCAAACAACATCAAGAAACCAACTCCTCCTCCTGTCAAAGAACAAGTCGAATCTTCAAAGAATCAGCAAGCAAACAAAGACTTCAACCGAGGAAAGCAAACTACTGAACGTTCAAGAGACATTAGATGCTTTAAATGTCTTGGGAGGGGCCACGTATCTACACAATGCTCTAACCGGAACACTATGCTTTTACTTCGAAATGGTAAAATAGAATCTGAATCTAAAGAAGAAGAAGAAGTACCTACTGAAGTCAATGAAGAAATAACTCTTGCAGATCCCGTTGATGGAAGAGAAGCCTTGGTAATTAGGAAAAGTTTGAATCTTCAAGTTGCGGAAGATAATGCACAGCGAGAAAACATATTCCATACCCGATGACATGTGAATGAGAATGATGTAAGGTTAACCAGGCTTCTTCAATTATGGAGAAGTTGGCAACCTTGTTGTTTCCCGATCTAGGAAAGACACCAAATGCTACCCCTTGAATTGGAAATCAATCTGCACAAAAGAAGAATTATTGGTTAAATAAATGAATAATAAAGAAAGGAAATAGAAATGGATAGAATAGTTATCAAAGAAGGGCTGCAGAAGTGTTGTAGAATGTATTCACACCATGAACTCTTAGGCCTATAAATAGCTTTCCATTCATTTGTAAAAGGAACCAATTCACTTTGTTTAATCAAATATTTGTGAGAGTTTCTCTCTTTAGTTCTTAAGTGAACTTTATCGACTTATCAAGCTTATGCTTTTGGCGTCAACCCTTTCTTTTCACCTTGATACTTATGGTTCCTATCTCTTTATAGATAGTGGGTCAAAGTACTTAATACCACCCCTTGAATAAGCAATATAAAGTCTGGGTCTTTTCTCTCTATAGCATTGATTCTTCTTTGAGTCTTCTTTGAGATACTACTTTTCATATTCATCTCTATCACCTTCATTCTACTTCCATTACCAAAATTCATCATTTCCTTGAAACATATCACCGACTTATATATATTTTCCACTGCCTTATTTATCTTTCCATTTCATTACTTCCATTTAACCATTGTTTTAGCTTTCTTGTTTGTGCAGGATACTTGTTGCTTTCCTAGACCGAAACAATCAAAGGTACAACCTTGACTTCACCATCCATCCAAGTGAGGCTAGGTTGAACTGTATCATATGGTAATCAGAGCTAAGGTGGATTGCAACAAGAACAAGCAAAAACAACATCCTACCATTAAATAAAAAGAAAATCAAAAAGAGAAGTGTCAAAAGAAAAAAATCAGCAAGTTAATCCCAACATCAACAAGGGATTCCAAGTGAAGAAAAACTAAAGAAAGGAAACAAAGAAATCAAAATGCAAAGAAGTGCCAAAGGTGACAAGCAACATCATTATTTCAACCGATCCTAAGGAAGTCTTCAAGACCATTGATTGTTCTTCTAGGAATGTGGTGAGTATCTTTGCATAGTAAGTGAACCTTTCTTTATTTTTATTCCTTTTATAAGACCACCCTTCATTATTTAATTTTCTACCTTTCTATTTTTTTCCCTCTACACTAACGAATTTTTCAGCCGACGTCCATAGCACTTGAAAGCTCTCGAGTTAGTTCTTTTAATAACTTTACAAGAGAGGAACGAGAGGAAAAAGGCTAATCGAGTGTGTGAGATTAGAAGGGGAATTGAAAAAGCCAGTTTATATTCCCGAGTGCAAACACGAGCGTTGACTGGAGCATCATCATTTTTTTGGAGTGATCGTGAGGATTTGTGAGTGATTATTGGTAAGGTCCTTTCATCTTATTCAACTATTAATTTTTCACTAACAATTCTCCCATCTTTCGAATGGATTACGGACAGCAAAGGAGGAATCCATTTCCTACTCGTTTTCATGTGAATGATAAAGTATGCCATGTAGCCATTGATGGTGGTAGTTGTGCAAATCTTGCAAGCACGTACATGGTTGAGAAGTTGGGGCTTATAACATTCAAACATCCCAGTCCATATGTTTTGCAAGGATTAAATGAAGATGAAGAGTTAGAAGTCATGGAGCAAGTACGTGTGTCATTTTTAATTGGGGGATATGAAGATGAAGTTTTGTGTGATGTTGTTTCCATGAATTCAAGCTATCTACTCCTTGGACGTCCTTGGCAGTTCGATAAACGAGCATTCTATGATGGGTTCTCCAACAAATATTCATTCAAACACCAAGGGAGAAAGATGGTGTTGGTTCCAATGTGCCCAAATCAAGTCCATGAATGCCAAGTTATCGTCAAATCACGTATAGAGGAATGGAAGAAAACTAAAGCCATGAAGAAAGTTGAAAGAGAAGTTTCACATGAGAAACAAATAACAGTGGAGGGAGATCAAAATGAAAATGAGAAAATTGATGTGAGAAACGTTGGAGTCGAAAATGAGAAAGTTGAAAAGATTAAATTTGGGAGCAAAGGGGGAAGTACGTGTGGAAGAGAAAATGAAAAGATTACAAGTGAGGTTGTGGTTAAAAGATATGATGGAGTTGAACATGCACAAATCAAAGAAGAACATTGTGAGAAAACCAAGACATTTCGAGTTGAAAATGAGAGTGAAGATGAGTGTGTTGAAAAACATGAGCATGAAAGGAACGAATGCAAGGAGAATGAAGTTTTGCTTTATACTAATCAATTTTTTTCTTCTATTCATTCTTTGAATTTCCAGGTTATTCCAAGGGACATTCAAGATGATTCAAGCATCATTTCTTTTGAAATTCCAAAAGATGTGTCACTTGAAATTATAAAGAACATGTTCATTAACCTTCAAAGTACATTCACCTCATACTCAAGATAGAGTGAACCTTATAAAAGGGAAGATTCAATGAACCTAACCATGGAGAACATTAAGAGTCCAAACTCATTCATTCATGAATTTAGTCATTTCCATTCCTTTGATTCTAAATTATCTACTTCTAACTTTGTTCTATTTTTCAGATTGTTGATTCAAAAGCAAAGACTTGAACATGTGAAGCATTTTGAGCAAAGAAAACGATGCAAGATGAGAATGAAAGAATTTCCATTCAAACGAACATCAAAGTTGTTCCCTTATGTACCAAGCGTCGATTTGGGGACAAATCGCCTTAAAGAAGGGGGGATGATGTGATCCTACCGACCACCAAGTTCAAACAAAACATGCTCACAACTTTGAAGTTCTTCTAAGATGATTCTAAGGGAGTCTTGCCTTATTTTATTATTTATTTACTCATTTATGCATTACATGTCACGTGAATATGTTTATCTTATTCTTAATTTTTGCTTGAATATTATATGCTGTCATTTATATGTATAATATATGATATTCATGCATGACTTATTAATTCACATCTTTATATAACTCATTCAATGCATATGCATTCATAGTTAGCTCATTTGCATTATTAACATAGGTGGAAGCATGCATTCATAATTATCATAGCTCAATTCCTATCTAATTATTTGTTTACATACTTTGTCTAGGTTCATTGGATGCTAAGAAGACTAAAGGCAATTGAAGAGTTGGTTGGACAGTTCACGTCAGTCAGATTGATCTACATATTTGAACATGTTCCAAGAATCTTTGGGTGATGAAGTCTTCTTAACATTTCATCCCCTATCTCGTATCTTTCCAAATCATTTTTAATCACATTAATCCGATATCTGGAGCTTGAGATATGTCTAGATTACTGAAGACAGTGCAGGCTGGAAATTAATACGGGATTTGCAACCATTCTTCTCCTTCAAAGGACTTATGCATGGGAGGAATTAATGAAGACATGCATGGACGAGAAAAGAATATTAAAATGAATCAGAACATTTGTGAGGAGGTGCAAGGATTCATTCAAAGGCTTTTAAATTCATCCATTCATGCAAGAAGCCAAATAGTCATGTTCACACAAGGGGAAGAATTTCAGCCAAGATACATTCATGAACATTCATCCATAGAAGACAAATCAACAAGTTCACACAAGGTTGAATGAATTCGGCCAAAGGATGTATTCCATTAAAAGATGAATATCCATTCATCAAAATTCATTCACCTAAGCCATTATTTGTATCTACTTAAAGTATGAACACTCATCCATGAAGGTTCACTCATTAAATGTTTTGTATTCACACCATGAACTCTTAGGCCTATAAATAGCTTTCCATTCATTTGTAAAAGGAACCAATTCACTTTGTTTAATCAAATATTTGTGAGAGTTTCTCTCTTTAGTTCTTAAGTGAACTTTATCGACTTATCAAGCTTATGCTTTTGGCGTCAACCCTTTCTTTTCACCTTGATACTTATGGTTCCTATCTCTTTATAGATAGTGGGTCAAAGTACTTAATACCACCCCTTGAATAAGCAATATAAAGTCTGGGTCTTTTCTCTCTATAGCATTGATTCTTCTTTGAGTCTTCTTTGAGATACTACTTTTCATATTCATCTCTATCACCTTCATTCTACTTCCATTACCAAAATTCATCATTTCCTTGAAACATATCACCGACTTATATATATTTTCCACTGCCTTATTTATCTTTCCATTTCATTACTTCCATTTAACCATTTTTTTAGCTTTCTTGTTTGTGCAGGATACTTGTTGCTTTCCTAGACCGAAACAATCAAAGGTACAACCTTGACTTCACCATCCATCCAAGTGAGGCTAGGTTGAACTGTATCATATGGTAATCAGAGCTAAGGTGGATTGCAACAAGAACAAGCAAAAACAACATCCTACCATTAAATAAAAAGAAAATCAAAAAGAGAAGTGTCAAAAGAAAAAAATCAGCAAGTTAATCCCAACATCAACAAGGGATTCCAAGTGAAGAAAAACTAAAGAAAGGAAACAAAGAAATCAAAATGCAAAGAAGTGCCAAAGGTGACAAGCAACATCATTATTTAAACCGATCCTAAGGAAGTCTTCAAGACCATTGATTGTTCTTCTAGGAATGTGGTGAGTATCTTTGCATAGTAAGTGAACCTTTCTTTATTTTTATTCCTTTTATAAGACCACCCTTCATTATTTAATTTTCTACCTTTCTATTTTTTTCCCTCTACACTAACGAATTTTTCAGCCGACGTCCATAGCACTTGAAAGCTCTCGAGTTAGTTCTTTTAAGAACTTTACAAGAGAGGAACGAGTTAGCTCTCGAGAAGTTGGCAACCTTGTTGTTTCCCGATCTAGGAGAGACACCAAATGCTACACCTTGGATTGAAAGTAATCTGCACAAAAGAAGAATAATTGATTAAGTAATATGATAATTAAGAAATGAAAAAAAGTAAATGGAATTGGAAAGAATTGAAATGGATAGATTAATTATCAAAGAAGGGCTGCGGAAGTGTTGTAGAATGATCCTTCAAGTGATGATGGATTCGACCTCCAATGGTGGTGATGGACGAATGCCTTGTTGAGGATGAAGGATAATTCAAAGATGAAGAAATGGAAATTTATAAGTTGGTTATAATATGGGCGTGATATGGTGATGGAATATGGTGATGATATAGGCGTGATAATGGTGATGGATATGGTGATGATATAGGCGTGATAATGGTGATGGACAGATTGTATCTTATATAACTAAGATGGAACAAATGCTATAAAGGAGGAAAGACCCGTTTCTTATAAGTTTTATAAGGGATGGTATGAAAGGACTTTGACACACTAGTTATTTAAACTAGGAACTAGAAGTATCAAGGTGAAGGAATGACGCCACAAGCTTTAGAAAGGCTTGCTTAATCGATATAGTTCTAAAAAGAATTTGAAGAGAGAATAATCTCACAAAAGTATTTTAATTATCAAAGGGTTCGTTTACAAATGAATGCCAAAGCCTATTTATAGATTTGTAAAGGCTTGGCCGAATAAATACATGCCTTTTCGGCAAAGTACATGTCTTAAAACGAAAATAAATGATGCTTGGATGAGGGGAGATGTCTTTGGCCGAATGGTTCCCATATCTCTTCATCTTGGCGCCAACTTGAAGCATGATGATGTTTAGGCCGAATAGAGAGAAGCCTCTTCATTTTGGTGCCTATTTCATTCACATGCAAAGCACATGGGTGGCTGGTCATGTGGCACTCACATGGATGGTGTAGAATTCTTAAGGCGTGGACTCCTCCATGGCGTGAAGATGAACAACAACTTAGGCGTGACTTGGCATCAAACATGTGTTTAAGTGACATGGCATCAATGGGGCAGTAACTAATTATGAAAGGTCACATTTGTGTGAAACAACCTTTCATCATTTGAGCTATTTCCCATGAGTTTGAGCTGAAGTTGAGCTGGCCATAGATGAAGGACATGTGTACAAGTCATAGGACAGCTCCTTGTGAAAAGGCACTTCTCGGAATGGCAACTCTTCGCGGAAAGGTACGAATCCACAAAAATTGACCTAGACCATATTTGTAGTGCTCTATGTGGTGAAGATGATGGTGCAACTCTCCAGCTGAAAAGAAGTCTCTAGCTAGCTCAAAAATCCAGCTCAAATGAGCTATGAGCTCTGAGGTCAGCTGACAACTTTTCATCATTTGTTCTTTATGATCTCCCGAGTCATCTTATGGAAGTTTTCCTAGCTCATTGACTCCCAACCTAGCTTTAAATCAGTTCCCAACATGTGGCCGAACATGCACCTACAAAAGAAAGCATAATATAAGCTAAGTATATGAATTATTATAAAGTAATAAGAATGTGCATATTATAAAGATGTGAACTATAAGTTATAATAATAACTCATGCATCATACGATAATGAATGAATATTATTATTACAACTATAGATTATATACATGAATATCAATCAATGATGCAAACCATAGGACATAATGAATGAATGCACATGTTATGATAATTCATGCATAGTCTAATATGAAATTGTATGCTTATAATATATAGTGAATAAATAAGTAAATATAAGATAAAGTAAGGTAGAACTCCCTTAGAACCAGATTTGAATAACCTCCATGGTGTGATCAAATCATGGAGAAATTAGGAGCTAGACAGGATCACATCATCCTCCCCTTCTTTTGAGCGATTTGTCCTCAAATCGAAAGGTGACTTCTCCTTAGTGTCCTCCCATCCTGTATATGCAACGGGGATCTTTATGAAATGTTTATTTTCATAAGTCATGTCCTTTGAATAAGTGCTTTGAGTGTACATGACCTGAAAAGAAATATAACTCTCATAAGTAAAAACACGATTAAATACAAATAAAGGAAAATTGTACTTCCTGTTGGTGTTTGATGGTTGGTTAAAATTCATGTCTCTTGAAGACATGTTGCTTTGAATGATCATGTCCCTTGGCATCCCAAAAGTCATGTCCATTGGATCATGAAAATTCACGATTTTATGCTCATGAAGGGTCACGTCCATTAAGCCTTTATGATTCACGTCTCTTGGCTCTTTCCCTTGACAAATTGTGTCTTTTGAATCATCCTTGTCATCACAATGATAAGATAATGCCACAGACATGAATTGAATTGCTACAAAATGAATCAAAATAAGTAAATGAAAAACTATTGACAAGATGAATAGACATATCAAACCAGGGTGGATGTTTAATGGGAGTTGGTTGCTGAATTCTTTTCATAATTGGCAATGTACTTGGAATGTCAACGGCTGCTACTCTAGGTATTTCAAGTGACACTTCCTTTGAAATATCAAGAGACATGTTTTGTGGATCACCAAAAGTCACATCTTTTAGTCCTCCAACAGCCATGATTCTTGATTCATCTCCTTGAAAAGATATGTCCCTTGAATGGTCCTGCAAAACAAAAGGAATGATAGGAGAAGAAAGATTAGATAAAATTTGTTCTTCACTCTCCTCTTTTTCTCCAAATTCATTCTTCTCATTTTCAACTCCAACGTTTTCTACATCCGCTCTCTTTTGTTCAACTTCAAAAAGCTTTTCTTCATTTGATTCTTCCTCCAAACGTTCTCCTTCAGTTGCATTGTCTTTAAGTTGCTTGTTCATTGCTTCAATTCTCATTTTCAAATGAGTTTGATCTTCACTCACACGGCTAGGAGATAATGGAGTCAAAATGAATTTTCTTTCATTGTGGATGATTGAGTATCGATTTGTGAATCCATCATGGACAGCCCGTTTGTCAAATAGCCATGGTCGTCCAAACAGCAAATGACTCATATTCATAGGCACCACGTCGCATAGAATCTCGTCTTTGTACCTTCCAATTGAGAATGGCACAAGTACTTGTTCAGTGACCATCAACTCTTCCTCGTCATTAAACCATTGCAATTCATATGGGCTGGAATGTTTAATCGTTGAAAGCCCCAATTTGTTCACCGTGTATGTGCTTGCAATGTTTGTACAACTTCCTCCGTCAATAGCTACAAGACACACTTTACCATCTACATGGCAACGAGTGTGAAATATGTTTGTTCTTTGTTGTTCGTCCTCTAATGTTTGGAAAGATGGAAGATCACAAGGCATTGTTAGTAGAAAAAAAAAATTAAACCTTACCAGCGCACTCACAAAATCTCACTTGGTCACTCCAAAGAATTTTTAGATTCCACTCCACTCACTCTCGTGTTTGCACTCGAGGATATGATCCTTGGCTTTTTCTAATCCCCCTTCTGATCTCACCCTCTCGTTTTCCTTTTACCACTCGATTCTCTCTTGTGGGTCCTTTTTAAGAACTAACTCAAGATTGAGCAAGTTTCTTTAGTTTGTGCGTCGGTTTAGAAATGGTTAGGGTATATGATAAAGGATAGGCTAGAAAAGGTTAAGAAAGATGATAAGGTAATGGAATAAGAAAAGATGAAAGAAAAGGAAATGAAATAGTAAATAAGTGAAGATAACTTACAACTCAAGTTGCAACACTTACTATCTTCCTTCACAAGAAACAACAAGGATACCTCCTTCAAGTTTGATGTTGGGCAGATTGTATGGTGCTTCTCTTTGAGTGTACTTTGCAACTTGCTTCACTTTTCTTTTGCTTTTGATTTTCTTCTTTTTCTTTTCTTTCTTTTGCACTCCAAATTTGATGTAGGAGTCTTTTTCTTTTCTCTTTTGTTTTCTTCTTTCTTGTTGCTTTTTTTTTTGTAGCACTTTGTATGTCAATCCACCAAAGCTCTGATTACTGCTTGATGTGAGGCTAACCAGGCTTCTTCAATAATGGAGAAGTTGGCAACCTTGTTGTTTCCCGATCTATGAGAGACACCAAATGCTACACCTTGGATTGAAAGTAATCTGCACAAAAGAAGAAGAATTGATTAAGTAATATGATAATTAAGAAATGAAAAAAAGTAAATGGAAATGGAAAGAATTGAAATGGATAGATTAATTATCAAAGAAGGGCTGCGGAAGTGTTGTAGAATGATCCTTCAAGTGATGATGGATTCGACCTCCAATGGTGGTGATGGACGAATGCCTTGTTGAGGATGAAGGATAATTCAAAGATGAAGAAATGGAAATTTATAAGTTGGTTATAATATGGGCGTGATATGGTGATGATATAGGCGTGATAATGGTGATGGACTATGGTGATGATATAGGCGTGATAATAGTGATGGACAGATTGTATCTTATAAAACTAAGAAGGAACCAATGCTATAAAGGAGCAAAGACCCGTTTCTTATAAGTTTTATAAGGGATGGTATGAAAGGACTTTGACCCACTAGTTATTTAAACTAGGAACCAGAAGTATCAAGGTGAAGGAATGACGCCACAAGCTTTAGAAAGGCTTGCTTAATCGATATAGTTCTAAAAAGAACTTGAAGAGAGAATAATCTCACAAAAGGATTTTAATTATCAAAGGGTTCATTTACAAATGAATGCCAAAGCCTATTTATAGATTTGTAAAGGCTTGGCCGAATAAATACATGCCTTTTCGGCAAAGTACATGTCTTAAAACGAAAATAAATGATGCTTGGATGAGGGGAGATGTCTTTGGCCGAATTGTTCCCATATCTCTTCATCTTGGTGCCAACTTGAAGCATGATGATGTTTAGGCCGAATAGAGAGAAGCCTCTTCATTTTGGCGCTTATTCCATTCACATGCAAAGCACATGGGTGGCTGGTCATGTGGCACTAACATGGATGGTGTAGAATGCTTAAGGCGTGGACTCCTCCATGGCGTGAAGATGAACAGCAACTTAGGCCAAAACGAATAGCTATGGAGACCATTCAGCCAAGAGGCCTTTCGTTTCATCTAGACCAAAACATCATCATCATTCATATACACAAATTTAATTTATTTATGTTTTTAATTAAGGGATGTATCTAGCCGATTAGCCACCTTCCTATTGGATATGTTTCCTTTTATTTCTTATAAATAGGCCTTGCCTATTTCATTGTAACACAACCTTTGTTCATCAATATACCTTGTGAGATTATTCTCTTTTTATTTAGTCCTTTTTAAGACTTTATTGACTTACAAGTGGAAAAACTTATGGCGTCAACCCCTTTTTTCTACCATTGATACTTGTGGTTCCTATCTCCTTATATATAGTGGGTCAAAGTCCTTTTTCTACCACCCCTTGAATAGAATTATAAGGCTGGATGATATAATCTCGATTATTTATTTCGAGTCATATATGATAATGCCCGATCGTGATTATAGTAAAAAACCCCATAATGATAGTTTAAACTCTAAAATTGTATAAATATAAACATAAGAAGGAAAATGATATGAAATAATAATTGAAATGATGGAATGAAAAGAATGAGGAAGTTGTTTGAAGGTGATGGTTGTTGTGGTTTAATGATAATGAAAATAGATGGTGAAGTATGAATGGTGTTATCGTGGTAAGTGTTGTAAGGTTAAAGTGGATTGTGACCCGTTAGCTATTTGGAGCTAAGAACCAACAATATAAAAGATGGAATCGAAATGGTAGGGTATGGAACGTGACCCACTAGCTATAGATGAGCTAGGAACCAATGCTATAACAAAAAGAAATGGATGAAGACTACAAGACTATCTTGAGGACGATAAAGTTCTATAAGAGAACAAGAATGAAAGCAACCTCTCAAAGATGTTTTATATATTCAAAAATGTCTCCACAAATGATCCCAAAGGTGTCTATTTATAGTATTTCTAAGAAGCATATGAAAAGACTCAAAAGCTGAAAATATTCTTATCAATTTAGCAATAAAATGCACTTGAATGCTTTGTCTTCTTATCTTCAACGTTGGATGAATATTCTAGATCATTTTGGGATGAATCTAGATAATTTGAAGCTGAATTTGTCCTTAATTTTGTCCAAGGGGAGGAAGACTGATGTAAGGCGATCTACACGCTTTGATGGAAGAGAGTAGATATCCTTTTTGTGTCCCGATCTAGAATTGACAAGTACTGATGTCCTTGAATTTATAAGCTTTAGCTGCACAAAATAAGAAAGGAAATATGATTAATGATGGACTTAATAAAGGGAATAAAAAATATAAGTAATGAAATAAAAGAATAAGAATGAAATGAAATAAAGAAAGGATAGAGATGGTCGCGGAATTGATGGAAGGGATGGATGATGTTGATGATGAAATGACAATGGTGGTGATGTTGTATCTCAAACACGCCAAAGAGGAAACTATGCTATGAAGCACAATCTCGATCTTCACAAACTTGCTTAAGGGGTGGTGATAGTGTCTTCAACCCACTAGATATCAATCTAGGAATTTTGGAATCAAAATGGAAGGAATGACACCACAAGTATAGGAACTATATTTGTTTAATCGATAAAGTTCACAAAGAATTTGAAGAGAAATAACTCACAAGAGTATATTTTATATGAGATGAGATGATTACAATGATGGCAATAGCCTATTTATAGTTTTCAATGGGTTTAGGCCAAATAGATACATGATGGTTCAGCTATGGATGAAACCCCTTTGAAAATACATGATGTTTAAATGAAAATACATTATTTTAATGAAGATACATGCTCTTGGCCAAATGGTAAAGTGTTGGTTCGGCCTAAGGATGTTTTGAATGCCTTTTGAAGTTATTTGGGCGCCAAAATGAAGAGGAAAAAGTCTTTGGCCGAATAGGAAGCATCTCTTGGTGCTTTGGCGCCTATTTGATGTCACATGGAGTGCACATGCTTGAATGATGCACATGGAAGCCTACTTGAACGCACATGGGTCTTCTTGCAAGGCTTTGGTGATGTTACAACCATAGGATGATGTCTTGAAGACCATGGGCAACCTAGAGATGAACTAGCTTCAAGGTAAGCTAGGTGAGTGTCTTGGTAGCTAATTAGGTGAAGCTTGATGGACTCAAGCTAGTTAGATTTGGTCTTCTCAGCTCCTCAGCTACTCTCCCAGCTACTTCTAGCTACCTTTAGTGCACTTTTCAATAATTTTGTCCAAAGCTCTCCTCCAAGCTAGGTTCATGATCTAAAGGTAGCTACCTTTGGGATCATTTGTAGGACACATTTTGAATATATAAAACATCTTTGAGAGGTTGCTTTCATTCTTGTTCTCTTATAGAACTTTATCGTCCTCAAGATAGTCTTGTAGTCTTCATCCATTTCTTTTTGTTATAGCATTGGTTCCTAGCTCATCTATAGCTAGTGGGTCACGTTCCATACCCTACCATTTCGATTCCATCTTTTATATTGTTGGTTCTTAGCTCCAAATAGCTAACGGGTCACAATCTGCTTTAACCTTACAACACTTACCACGATAACACCATTCATACTTCACCATCTATTTTCATTATCATTAAACCACAACAACCATCACTCTTCCATCACCTTCAAACAACTTCCTCATTCTTTTCATTCCATCATTTCAATTATTATTTCATATCATTTTCCTTCTTATGTTTATATTTATACAATTTTAGAGTTTAAACTATCATTATGGGGTTTTTTACTAGAATCACGATTGGGCATTCTCATATATGACTCGAAACAAATAATCGAGATTATATCATCCAGCCTTATAATTCTATTCAAGGGGTGGTAGAAAAAGGACTTTGACCCACTATATATAAGGAGATAGGAACCACAAGTATCAATGGTAGAAAAAAGGGGTTGACGCCATAAGTTTTTCCACTTGTAAGTCAATAAAGTCTTAAAAAGGACTAAATAAAAAGAGAATAATCTCACAAGGTATATTGATGAACAAAGGTTGTGTTACAATGAAATAGGCAAGGCCTATTTATAAGAAATAAAAGGAAACATATCCAATAGGAAGGTGGCTAATCGGCTAGATACATCCCTTAATTAAAAACATAAATAAATTAAATTTGTGTATATGAATGATGATGATGTTTTGGCCTAGATGAAACGAAAGGCCTCTTGGCTGAATGGTCTCCATAGCTATTCATTTTGGTGCCATCTTGAAGGGAGGGGGAGTGTTTGGTTGAATGGTTAGATGACCATTTATCTTGGCACCTAAGGAAGCCCACAAGTAAGGTACATACTAGGCTAGGCATATGGTGTTTGCATGGGTTCTCATGGTGCTTGTGGAGTAGCCTCAACCATGTGATGATGCGTTGAAGATGCTTGGTAGCCTAGGCGTGACATAGCTCCCATGCAAGCTAGGTGAGCATTGTTTAGCTAGTGAATTTCAAGCTAACTAGCCTTAGTATTCTAAGCTTCTCTTCAACTCCCCTAGCTCCTTACAGCTGCATTTGAGTTCATTTTTGACAACATTGACTCATATGGCTTCATTAGCTCAGTTTAACTCCACGATAGTTCCTCTAGCTGAATTGATCTCTCCTTTATTTTCCACGAGCTATCTTAGTCCTTCTGAGCTACCATGCAATGCTAAATACTGTCCAAAGCTATCATAGGATGTGTCCTCCCTTGATGTACCTACATGAATCAATAAAATAAGGAAATATGAATAAAATGAGTTTATACAAGGAAATATGCATGATGTCATGAATGTACACTCACTTGTGAGCTATGAATGCATGTCATGACCTAAGTATATAAGAATGCAATGCTATTGAGCTAATATAGATGCTTTAGGAGCTGATTTAACATCCATGGGCTAAGGAAATAATGAATAACATGTTGACATATTATGAATGTAATAACAATATTTAAATAAAGGTAAAACAAATGCAATCAATAATAAGCTAAGTAAAGATGTGAAATAACAATATGAAGCAAATATTAATGACTAAGTTGTATATATTACATATGAATGAATATGAATGATCAATGGATGATTATATTTAAACACAACATGTATATATATGATATATATGTCAAAGTAACTATGTGAATGTATAATGAAATAAAAGAAAGTTAGAATAAGAAAAACTCCATGTGCTTTATTGCATGGACATTTAAAGAAGTTAATTCGGATCGAATCATACGTGTATCATCCCCTTCTTGAAAGTGATTTTCCCTCAAATCGAAGGCCTTTATAATCCATGAGAGAAATGATATATACTTATTTATTATGTATTCACCTTTCGTCTTTCCTTTGATGTATGCCTCTCCTTAAAAGGATAAGTTCAAACTCTGGATGAATAAGTACATTTTCAAATGATATTTCAATAAAGACCCTTCTTTGGAATGTATGTTACCAGAATATACCTTTTCGAGAAATCCTTCTTCAAGAGGTACTTCATTTAAAGGTAACTATTCACTAATAAGTTACTGTAATGAAAATTTTGTTGAAGAGTAACATACATCTTGAAGTATATTTTCATGCCATGTTGAATCATCTTTTCTTTATTAGAAAAATTGTGTCTTTTGCTTCAAAGGTTGTGTAGTATCCTCCAAGGGTTACATCGTGTACTCCAAATATTGTGTCCCTTTGAAACAATGAATCTCTTCACTAAAAAAGATACTATGATTGGTGAATAGGTTGATCTTTACTGAATCATCACCTGAGAGATTCAATACTCTTCTTCATATGGAGTTGATTATCTGGACTTTCTTTGGTGTCAATGGCTTCAATGTGATTTTCCTTCCCTCGTGTTTGAATGAGTATTGATTGGTGTAGCAGTTATGGATGGTTTTTCAGTCATATTGCCAAGGCCTCCCAAGTAATATATGACTTGCATGCATGGGAACAATGTCGCAAAGTACTTCGTCTTTATAGTTTCCGATTAAGAAATGAATACTTACTTGTTTGGTTACATTCAACTCCCCGCCTTCATTAAGTTATTGTAATTGTAGGTACTTGGACATTTTAAAGTTTTCAGCTCTGATTTGTCTACCATGATCGTGCTTGCTACATTGGTACAACTTCCACTGTCAATAATCATAAAACAAAGTTTATCATGTAGCTTACATTGATTATGAAATATATTCTCTCGATGTTGTTCTTCTTTATCCATTTGCATATTTGACGTCCTTTTGATCACCAAAAGCTCTCCATGGTCAGTTTTAATCTCTTCATGGTCATCTTCATTGTTTTCTTTAAGTTCTTCTCAGCATTCTTATCTTCATGATCTGAAGTGACCTTACCATTGTCCAAGAGAAGCATATCATTTCTGTTAGGGTATTTATTAGCAACATGTTCCCTGCCTAAACTTTTGAAGCACTTTATGTATCTGGACCTTTCAAAATTGATGACTTGTTTATTCTTGCCATCCACATTGTTGGTTTGGATTTCAAGGATTCATTCTTCTTGGTTGGGAATGACATCGGCTTCTTGGAAGAATTGCCTTGATTACACCTTGATGTTGAAGAATTTCCAAGCTTGCTCGCCGTTCTCATCCTCAATTGTCTCTCAATTTTGATTGTAATTTGCAATATCTCATCAATTTCTACATAGTATTACAATTCAACAAGATTGGTAATGTATGGATTCAAACCTGATAAGAATCTTGCCATTGTAGCCTCCTGATATTCTTCAATGTTAGCCCAAATCATTTCCATCTCCATTTCTATGTAATAGTCCTCAATACTTCGATTGCCCTGCTTAAGGTTTTGTAACTTGTGAAATAAATCAAGATAGTTGTAAAAAGTACAAACATTTTACGAATAATTGCTTTCATTTCTGATGTGAGCACATCTATGCCAGCAAAGGAAGTTGATCCGGAGGTCTTACCAATAGGATCGATCACACGTTCTAAGGCAAAGCATTTCAGGGAAGCTCTTTCTCTTAAGTGTTTACAAGTTTCTTAATCATTCCATAATATTTATGCCTTAGAAACTAAGCTTTTCAATGTGTTACATACTGATGTGTAACATCACCTTAGTTATACTAAATAATTATATGTGTTTGCATTAGTTTCATTAGATATATAATTTTGTTCATTATATTACTTACTTTATGTTTTTAATAAGTTTTATAGCTCATAAGTTTGTTTGCATGGTATTTTCAGCTTATTAGTAAGTTTACAATAAGTTTTCCATACTTTGATGGATGTTATTATATTTTTCATATAGGAACAATAAAGGGTAGCAACTTAAGGTCTTAATCCTAGCTCGGTTGAAGCTAAAAGGAGTCTATGGAGCTCATCTCAACTCAAATTAACTCACTACCATTTCAGCTAGCTGAATTCAGCTTACCTTAGCTCCGTTCAGCTCCACTACCTCAATTCAAGCTAACAAGTCTAGAAGCAGCTGAAAAGTATCCTACGTGTGGGAGAGTGTCCTACAAGCATGTGAGTAGCATGTGGGGCGTTATATACCTATCCAAGAGTGCATGGCATGTGTTACATTGTGCACATGTGTGGAAATTCAACATTGTGCAGATTTGAATTCAAACTAGAAGCACATGTGAAATTGTTTGAATTCTCAACTCTTCCCTCCATGCATGGACGTTTTAACCTCCTTATCCACTCATTTAACACATGAAAAATGTGTTAAATGCATTCAAAATCAGCCACACAAATGGGAACCAACACAAGGGAGTTACATGGTGGTTTTTCATTTGAGTTTTAAATTCAAAATATGATTGTTTTGTACCACAAGTGATGGCCAGCCATATCTCTTTCATCTATATATTTTTGTAATTTTGTAAGTACAAAGGTTAGATATTTGATGAATAAAAATTATTGTGAGGTTTTCTCTCAATGTTGGTTCTTTTTAAAACTATTTTCTTGACATTTCAAGTCTGGTCTTGTTGTGTCAAACTTGTGATACTTCGGGTTCTTAGATTGCTATCTAACGGGCCCAAGTCCTTTACACATTGAACATATAAGGTTCGGGTTTATACTTTTTAGTATAGGTTCTTCCTTGTTCTTTTTTTGTTAACCAAATTTCCAGATTTGTTCTTTCACCATTGTCATCTTCTCCGAGCACTCATCTTCCACCTTTCACAATTTTAAAATTTCCAGCAACCTAATTCATCCTGATAAAAGCACGCCCTACTCCACTTGGTGATGTAAGACTTGCACTTTGATTGTAGGACCTAGGAAGGAAGCAAGTGTTCCTGAAATAAGAACACTTAAAAGAAAATGGTTAAGTATGAATGAATAAGTTGGTAAGATAAAAATGGAAGCGGAATAAATAAAGATGATTATATGTTTGGAAGGATTTAGAGAAGTATTTATATGGTGGAATGATGATATGGTTATGGTTGATGATGTAAGGTAATTCTACCTTCTCGTTTGATTGTGGATCTAGGAAGGAAGCAAAACAACCTGCACAAGTGAATGGCTCAAAACAGAATGGATAAGGGTGGTAAACGTATGGTTTAATAGGTAGGCTATTTAATAAATGAGAGATGGAAGCGGAAGATGATTGAAATGGTTATGGTTATGGCGATGAAACAAAAGGATGGTTGTGAGGATAGTATCTTGAAGAATGCTCAAAGAAGAACCAATGCTATAGAGAGCAAAGACCCAATCTTTATATTGTTTATTAAAGGGTGGTGTTAAGTACTTTGGCCCACTAGTTATATGAACTAGGAACCAGAAGTATCAAGATGAAAGAAGAGGGTTTACGCCACAAGTATAAATTATACTTGATAAGTCGATAAAAAGTCACCAGGACTTAAGGAAGAGAATAATCTCACTTTAATTAAACAAAAAGTCTTTTTACAAATGATGAATGCTTTCATATTTTTAGGAAATGGAGGGGCATAGCCGAATAGAGACATAATGGTTCGGCCAGCCCATGTATCTCCCTATAAAGACATAATTTAAATGCTAAAAGAGATGATGGTTCGGCCCTTGATGGAGGGAAATGATCCTTGGCCGAATAACACTTGTATCCCTTCAAATTGGCGCTAAATGGGAGGGGAGATGATGCTTGGCCGAATGGTTAAATGGCTCTTCATCTTGGCGCCTAAATGAGATCATATGCACGGTACATGGGGGCTGGTCATATGGCACGCACATGGGTGTTCTAGGGAGCCTTGTGGTGCAGCCTTGTGCATGGGATGATGGCTGGTCATGTTCTCTCTCTTGGGCGTGCATGTGTCTCCTCCAAGCTAGCTTGAGTTGTGGAGCTAGCTAGCAAGCATGGGTTGTTTGTGAACAAGCTTCCTAGCTAAGTCCTTGTGAGCTCCTTAACATTATGTTCAGCTACATTCAGCTACCTTTGACATCACTTTTGGAAACTCAGCTCCAAATAGTCCAACTAGCTAAGTTTAGCTAGCCTTAAGCTCCTCCAGCTGAATCGAGCTTCCCTTAGTGTTCCATGAGCTGCCTTTTACTTTGTAAGCTGTTTGTGAGCTGCATATGACGTCCAAATAATCCACCAAGCTGCCTCATCATGTATCACACTCCAATGTACCTATATGTGCAAGGAAACAAGGTAAGTCCATGATATTGAGCTGTTATGAGCTAAATACCTTGCTGCCATGTATGATTATGGTGATGTGAGCTATGTTTGAAGGTTATGAGCTAATTATATCATCTCAAAATATGTGTAAGATAATGCAAGAAGCTTAAGAGCTAATATGAATGCATATGAACTAATGAAATGATTTATAATGATGCTGCCTTGATGTATATATGATAATCATGCTTAAATGGATTTAAGATTAATCTAACATACTTATAACATTGTGTATCAATCATAAAGATCTGGGTATATGTTTTATGCATGAATATCATATAACATGGTATTCATAAATGATAAATGGAAACATGTAATAATAATATCCTACGAAATGATATGTAATCATAGCATATATTTGAATGATATGAAAGACATGATCAACTAAGCATAGGATGGAAATAATAATATGATAACTTATACTAACATGTGAATGCATGCTTATGATAGAATAGAATGTATAAATGATATAATATAAGATAGGGTAAGAAATAACTCCCTTAGAAACAGATTTGAAGAACATCCATGGTGTGTTCAAGTCATGGAGAAAATTAGAGCTTGTTTGAATTGTATCATCCTCCCCTTCTTTTAGGGGATTTGTCCTCAAATCGAAGTAGTTTCTCATTGAAGACCATCTTGATGTAGGAAGGATTGAATCCTTGTGTTTTCCTCCAATAGATGAATCACACGAAATGTTCAACCTCTTGGCTTTAAATCTGGTAACTTCACATCCTTTGATGGGAGGACACAATGTTTGGAAACCAGCACATGTACTTTGATTCAAAAATTGTGTCTTGTACTCCAAAGGTTGTATCCTTTCAAAAAAATTGTATCTTTTCACTCTTACTCCTTGAATCATCATGATGCTTGGTAAAGAAATTTGACTTTTGATCTCCTTCAGGCAAGTGGATAAAGTCAACAACTTTAAGCTTTGTGCTCTTCCAGATGATGGCCTTTAAAAAGGTGGACAATGCTTGCTTCACAGCATCGTAGTGGCGGAATTTGATGTACCAATCAAACTCAAAATGAAAAATGATCTTATCATCATAGGTTGATTGGATAACACCACTTATACTAATCAAATTGCTGCAAAATGATTCAAAGTTATAAAACGAAAAACTAATAACAAAATGAATAGAATTAGCAAACCAGGGAGGATGTTTAATGGGCGTTGGTTGCTTAATGATGGAAATCTCCATTGGTTGCTGAATTCCCTTCAATATGTGCAATGTACTTGGATTATCAATGATCCCATTCCTTGGCACTTCAAGTGGCACATCTTTTTGAACATCAAGTGGCATAACTGTTGGAACGTCAAAGGACATGTCTTGTGGATTACCAAAGGTCACACCTGTTGGTTCTTCAAAAGACATGTTTCTTGAATTTTCTACTTGAAAATATATGTCTCTTTGAATATCCTGCAAGGAAAAAGAAATAGTAGAAGAAGAATTGTTAGGAAAAAATTGTCCTTCACTCTTCTTTTCTTCTCTATACTCATCCTTTTCAAATTTGCCAATTTCAATTTGCTCCACTACTTGCAAAACATCCTTTTCAACTCCAACAGATTCATTTCCAATTATTCTTGTCTCCTCAAAACGTTCTTCTTCAAAGCTTCTTTTTATGGCCTTCATTTTCTCCCATTCTTTTATGCGTGACTTAAGGGTCACTTGGCATTCATGAACTTGACTGGGAAGCAAGGGTGCCAATATGATTTTCTTTCCTTCATGTTGGAAAGAGTACTTGTTAGAGAATCCATCATGAGTAGCCTTCTTATCATATTGCCAAGGACGTCCGAGTATACGGTGGCTTGCACTCATGGGCACCATGTCACAAAGGACTTCATCTTGGTATCTTCCAATTACAAAAGGTATAACAACTTGTTTGGTTACCTTGGCTTC
This sequence comes from Hibiscus syriacus, assembly GCF_006381635.1. NCBI lineage: Eukaryota > Viridiplantae > Streptophyta > Magnoliopsida > Malvales > Malvaceae > Hibiscus > Hibiscus syriacus. The sequence continues at coordinate 16,321,686 of NW_024063533.1, forward strand.
ACCCACGTCATTAGGCCATTGAAGTTTGTAAGGATGAGGATGCTTGGAAGTCTGGAGACCTAACTTTTCCACCATGTGAGTACTTGCTACGTTTGTATAACTTCCTCCATCAATGATCACCACACAAACTTTATCTCCCACGTTACATTTTGTATGGAAAATATTCTCTCTTTGTTCATCTTCTTGACTTTGGACGTTCAAAGTCCTTTTTACTACAAAGATGTTGGATAGAAGAGACATGTTAGCAAATAAGGAAAAAACGAAATGTGTGTAGGACCTTACCATAATATACTCCCACAAAGCCTCACGAGTCACTCCAAGAAAACTTGATGTCACTCAATCCACTCGTGTTTGCACTCTAGGACTTTAATGGCTTTTACTTGTCCTCTTTTGATCTCATACACTCTCCAGCCTTTTTCCTCTCAATTCTCTTGTCCCAAGTTCTAGAGAACTTTACTCAAGACCGTATCAAGTAAATTTCTACTTGTTTGGCGTCGGCTGCAAAAGGGTTAGTAGGAATGGAAAAACAAATATAATGAAAGGATGGCTTAGAAATAGAAAGAAGAGAAACAAAAGGGTTACTTACACAAGTCACTTCACAACCTTCTATCACCACAATCAATTTAAAAGGCTTACTTGAAAAGACTTGGTGATGAGAATTGTTGATGAGTGCTTCAACTTTCTTTCTTTTCTTTTCTTTGCTTTTCGAGTGCTTTCATTTTCTTTGCTGATTTTTCTTGCTTTCTTTCACTTTTGCACTTCACTTGCACTTCTTTTTGTATTTTTCTTTTTGTTGTTGTTGCACGTTGCTTTCTTCCACCAAAGCTCTGATTACTGCTTGATGTAAGGTAATTCTACCTTCTCGTTTGATTGTGGGTCTAGGAAGGAAGAAAACAACCTGCACAAGTGAATAGCTCAAAACAGAATGGATAAGGGTGATAAATGTATGGTTTAATAAGTAGGCTATTTAATAAATGAGAGATGGAAGTGGAAGATGATTGAAATGGTTATGGTTATGGCGATGAAACAAAAGGATGGTTGTGAGGATAGTATATTAAAGAATACTCAAAGAAGAACCAATGCTATAGAGAGCAAAGACCCAATCTTTATATTGTTTCTTCAAGGGGTGGTGTTAAGTACTTTGACCCACTAGTTATGATGTAAGGTAATTATACCTTCTCGTTTGATTGTGGATCTAGGAAGGAAGCAAAACAACCTGCACAAGTGAATGGCTCAAAACAGAATGGATAAGGGTGGTAAACGTATGGTTTAATAGGTAGGATATTTAATAAATGAGATATGGAAGCGGAAGATGATTGAAATGGTTATGGTTATGGCGATGAAACAAAAGGATGGTTGTGAGGATAGTATCTTGAAGAACGCTCAAAGAAGAACCAATGCTATAGAGAGCAAAGACCCAATCTTTATATTGTTTCTTCAAGGGGTGGTGATAAGTACTTTGACCCACTAGTTATATGAACTAGGAACCAGAAGTATCAAGATGAAAGAAGAGGGTTGACGCCACAAGTATAAAATTATACTTGATAAGTCGATAAAAAGTCACCAGGACTTAAGGAAGAAAATAATCTCACTTTGATTAATAAAAATGGTCTGATTACAAATGATGAATGCTTTCCTATTTATAAGAAATGGAGGGGCATAGTCGAATAGAGACATAATGGTTCGACCAGCCCATGTATCTCCCTATAAAGACATAATTTAAATGCTAAAAGAGATGATGGTTTAGCCTTTGATGGAGGGAAATGATCCTTGGCCGAATAACACTTGTATCCCTTCAAATTGGCGCCAAATGGGAGAGGAGATGATGCTTGGCCGAATGGTTAAATGGCTCTTCATCTTGGCGCCTAAATGAGATCATATGCACGACACATGGGGGCTGGTCATATGGAACTCACATGGGTGTTCTAGGGAGCCTTGTGGTGCAGCCTTGTGCATGGGATGATGGCTGGTCATGTTCTCTCTCTTGGGCGTGCATGTGTCTCCTCCAAGCTAGCTTGAGTTGTGGAGCTAGCTAGCAAACATGGGCTGTTTGTGAACAAGCTTCCTAGCTAAGTCCTCTTGAGCTCCTTAACATTATGTTCAGCTACATTCAGCTACCTTTGACATCACTTTTGGCAACTCAACTCCAAATAGTCCAACTAGCTAAGTTTAGCTAGCCTTAAGCTCCTCCAGCTGTATCGAGCTTCCCTTAGTGTTCCATGAGCTACCTTTTACTTTGTAAGCTGTTTGTGAGCTGCATATGACGTCCAAATCATTCACCAAGCTACCTCACAGTTTATTATACTCCAATGTACCTACATGTGCAAGGAAACTAGGTAATTTTATGGTATTGAGCTAATATGAGCTAATTACCTTGCTGCCATGTTTGATTATGGTAATGTGAGCTAAGTTTGAATGTCATGAGCTAATTATATCATATCCTAATATGTGTAAGGTAAGGTATAAAGCCTAAGAGTTAATATGAATGCAAATGAACTAATGAAATGCATTATAAGTATGCTGCCTTGATGTATAAATAATAATCATGCTTAATATGATTATAAAGCTATCCTAACATGCTTAACATAATAAAATAACAATGTGCAAGATGTATTCATACTAAGTTATTCTTTATCTATTAAAACATTATATAACTTAACATAGGAGGGTGTTAAGTTATCAAATGAATCAAAAGCTTCAAAACACTTAGTTAAGAGAACTTCCCTGAATTGTTTGGCTCTTGACCTAGTAATGGGACCATGTGGCATGACTTCCGGATCTGGTGTAGGTGTGATTATATCATCCCCCTTCTTTTAAGCGATTTGTCCCCAAATCGTGTCCATCCTCAAAGGGAGATAAGTCGGTGATGTTGAATGAAGCACTAACGCCACCAAACTCACTGGGCAATTCAAGTTTATAGGCATTGTCGTTGATCTTTTCTACAATCTGAAATGGGCCATCTCCTCGGGGTAGTAGCTTAGACTTCCTTTGGTTTGGGAATCTTTCCTTCCTAAAGTGTACCCAAACCCAATCTCCCACGTCAAAAGTTACCTTCTTCCTTCCTTTATTTGCTTGTTGTTCATATTGTCTCGTTCTTCTCTCAATATTGTCCTTAACTTGTTGATGGAGTCTTTTAACAAATTCTGCTTTGTCCTTTCCATCTTTGTTCACTAATTGATCATAAGGTAAAGGAAGTAAGTCCAAAGGAGTTAAAGGATTGAAACCATACACTACCTCAAATGGAGAAAATTTGGTTGCCGAATGAATGGTTCGATTGTATGCAAACTCCACGTGTGGTAAGCATTCTTCCCACGTCTTGATGTTTTTCTTGATGATGGATCGTAGTAGTGTTGATAAAACTCTATTAACTACTTCAGTTTGACCATCCGTTTGAGGATGACATGTAGTAGAGAATAGTAGTTTTGTGCCGATTTTACTCCACAAAGTCCTCTAAAAATGACTTAAGAACTTAACGTCTCTATCTGACACAATGGTTCGAGCAAGTCCTTGTAATTTTACCACTTCTCGAAAAAATAGGTTAGCAACATGAATAGCATCATCGGTCTTGTGGCATGGGATAAAGTGAGCCATCTTGGAGAATCGATCAACCACCACAAATATTGAATCCTTTCCACTCTTTGTTTTTGGTAAGCCCAAAACAAAGTCCATTGAGGTATCTATCCATGACATGGTCGGTATTGGCAAAGGCATAAATAATCCATGAGGCATGACTCTTGATTTTACCCTTTTACATACTAAACACCTTTCACATACCTTTTCATCTTTGGCCAAAAGAGGTGTTCCTTCAAAATGCTAAGAGTCTTTTCAACTCCAAAGTGTCCCATGAGTCCTCCTTCATGCGCTTCTTTGGTTAGTACTTCTCTTATGGAACCTTGTGGAATACATATTCGTCTTTCTTTGAAAAGATATCCATCATGCTGATAATATTTATCATGAGCACCTATTTCACATAACTTATACCTTTCTCCAAAGTCCAAATCAGTAGCATAATGTTCCTTAATGAATGAAAAACCAAGAAGTTTGGAATCCAAAGTGTTAAGTAAGACATACATGCGTGAAAGAGCATCTGCCACGACATTATCCTTTCCTATCTTATAGTGGATGACATAGGGAAAAGACTCGAGAAATTCAACCAATTTGGCATGTCTCTTATTGAGTTTGTGTTGTCCTTTGATATGCTTTAATGCTTCATGGTCAGTGTGTATCACGAATTCTTTTGGCAATAAGTAGTGCTGCCAAGTCTCCAATGCTCGAATGAGTGCATACATTTCTTTGTCATATGTTGGATAGTTCAAAGTTGCACCATTTAGTTTTTCACTAAAGTAGGCAATGGGCTTTCCCTCTTGACTTAAAACAGCACCAATTCCAATTCCGGAGGCATCACATTCAACTTCAAATGTTTTCTCAAAGTTTGGCAAGACTAGTAGTGGAGCCTTTGTCAAACAACCCTTGAGTTCGTTGAATACTTCTTCTTGTTCTTTGCCCCAAGAGAAGTTTGAATTCTTCTTAATAATCCCTGTTAAGGGGGCGGCAATAGAACTGAAATTTGGTACGAACCTTCTATAAAAACTGGCTAATCCATGGAAACTCCGGACTTGGCTTACATTGATAGGCTTTGGCCACTCTTGTATTGCCTTAATCTTTTCTGGATCCACTGATAACCCCTGTGAACTTACAATGAAGCCTAAGAAAGTAAATTGATTAGTACAAAAATCACACTTCTTGAGATTAGCATATAAGTGCTCTTCTCTCAAAGTGCTAAGAATGGAACGTAAATGTTCAACATGATCTTCTAGTGACTTACTGTATATCAAGATATCATCAAAGTAAACAACACAAAACTTACCGATGTAGGGCCGAAGAACATGATTCATGAGTCGCATAAAGGTACTAGGATCATTAGTCAAACCAAATGGCATGACTAACCATTCATACAAACCTTGTTTGGTCTTGAATGCAGTTTTCCACTAGTCACCTTCCTTCATTCTTATTTGATGATAGTCACTTTTCAAATCAATTTTGGAGAAGATGTTGGCTCCACTAAGTTCATCGAGCATATCATTCAACCGAGGTATAGGGTGCCTATATTTGATAGTGATTTGATTCACTGCCCTATAATCCACACACATTCTCCAAGTTCCATCTTTCTTTGGTACCAACAAAACGGGTATAGCACAAGGACGTAAACTTTCCCGAATGTAACCTTTGTCGAGGAGTTCTTTGACTTGTCTTTGTAATTCCTTTGTTTCCTCAGGATTGCTCCTATATGCTGGTATATTGGGAATGGTGGCTCCAGGAATGAAATCAATTTGATGTTCCATTCCTCTAACTGGTGGCAATCCATCGGGAATTTCTTCGGGAAACATATCCTCAAATTCCTGCAAAAGATTAGAAATAGAAGTGATGTAAGGCTAACCAGGCTTCTTCAATAATGGAGAAGTTGGCAACCTTGTTGTTTCCCGATCTAGTAGAGACACCAAATGCTACACCTTGAATTGAAAAGTAATCTGCACAAAGAAGAATGATTGGTTAAGTAAATGAGTAATTAAGAAAGGAAATGGAAAGAATTGAAATGGATAGAATAGTTATCAAAGAAGGGCTGTGGAAGTGTTGTAGAATGATCCTTCAAGTGATGATGGATTCGGCCTCCAATGGTGGTGATGGACGAATGCCTTGTTGAGGATGAAGGATAATTCAAAGATGAAGAAATGGAAATTTATAAGTTGGTGATAATATAGGCGTGATATGGTAATGGAATATGGTGATGTTATAGGCGTGAAAATGGTGATGGAAGGTGGTGATGAATAGATAGTATCTTATAAAACTAAGAAGGAGCCAATGCTATAAAGTAGCAAAGACCCGTTTCTTATAAGTTCTATAAGGGATGGTAGTAAGTACTTTGACCCTCTAGTTATATGAACTAGGAACCAAAAGTATCAAGGTGAAGGAATGACGCCACAAGCTTTAGAAAGGCTTGCTTAATCGATATAGTTCTAAAAAGAACTTGAAGAGAGAATAATCTCACAAAGGATTTTTAATTGATCAAAGGGTTGAGTTACAAATGAAATACAATAGCCTATTTATAGTTTTCAAAGGGTTTAGGCCGAATAGATACTTGATGGTTCGGCCAAGGTTGAAACCCCTTTGAAAATACATGATTTTTTTATGAAAATACATGATTTAAATGAAGATACATGCTCTTGGCCGAATGGTTATGTGTTGGTTCGGCCCTATGGTTGATTTGAATGCATTTGGAAGTTATTTGGGAGCCAAAATGAAGAGGAAAGAGTCTTTGGCCGAATAGGAAGCATCCCTTGGTGTTTTGGCGCCAATTTGATGTCACATGGAGTGCACATGCTTGAATGATGCACATGGCAGCCTACTTGAACGCACATGGGTCTTCTTGCAAGGCTTTAGTGATGTTACAACCATAGGATGGTGTCTTGAAGTCCATGGAATGAATATGGCAGCAACTAGGCCTGACTTGGATTCCAACATGCATCTAGGTGTCATGGCCTTCAATGGGCAGCAACTTGTCATGAAAGGTCACATTATGTGGAAGGTAACCTTTCATCATTTGAGCTACTTTACAAGTGTTTGAGCTGAAGATGAGCTGGCCATAGATGAATTACATGAAGATGAGTCATAGGTCAGCTCCTTGTGAAAAGGCACCTTTTGGAATGGCAACTATTCGTGAAAAGGTACGAATCCACAAAAATTGACATAGACCATATCTGAAGTGTTCTGTGTGGTGAAGATGATGGTGCAATTCTCTAGCTGAAATGAGGTCTCTAGCTAGCTCAAAAGTCCAGCTCAAGTGAGCTATGAGCTCGGGGGTCAGCTGGCATCTTTGTCCCAAAATGTTCTTTAGCTGTCCCGGAGTTGTTCTAGTTAAGTTTCCTAATCTCATTGTGATGTAAGGTACTTGTACCTTTTCAAATGATTGTGGATCTAGGAAGGAAGCAAAACAACCTGCAAAGTGAATGGCTCAAAATAGAATGGTTAAGGGTGGTAGACGTATGGGTGAATTGGTAGGCTATTTAAATAATGAGTAATGGAAGCGGAAGATAGTTGATAAGGCTATAGTTATGGTGATGAAATAAAAGGATGGTTGTGAGGATAGTATCTTGAAGAGATCTCAAAGAAGAACCAATGCTATATAGAGCAGAGACCCAATCTTTATATTGTTTCTTCAAGGGATGGTGTTAAGTACTTTGACCCACTAGTTATATGAACTAGGAACCAGAAGTATCTAGATGAAAGGAAGGGGTTGACGCCACAAGTATAAAATACTTGATATGTCGATAAAAAGTCACCAGGACTTAAGAAGAGAATAATCTCACTTTAATTGAATAAAAGGTGTAGTTACAAATGAAATATGCTTTCCTATTTATAGGAAATGGAAGGATATGGCCGAATGGTTACAAGAGGTTTCGGCCAGCCCTTGTGCCTCTATTAAATGACATAATTTAATTACAAATAGAGAGGATGGTTCGGTTTAAATGGAAGAAAATATCCTTTGGCCGAATAGTGCTTGTACCCCTTCAAGTTGGCGCCAAATTAGAGAGAAAGGAGTACTTGGCCGAATGGTAAGAGGACTCTTCATCTTGGCGCCTAAATGAAGTCACACGCCAATCACATGGTGGTCTGGTCACAAGGCGTGCACATGGCCTCTCTAGGATGCTTGTGGTGTAGCCTTGCGCATGGAATGATGGCTGATCAAGGGTTCCATCTTAGGCGTGCATATGTCTCCTTCCAAGCTTGCTTGAGTGTTGAGCTAGCTAGCAAGAATGGGGCTGTTTATGAATGATCTTCCTAGCCGAGTCCCTTTGAGCTCCATAACAGCATGTTCAGCTACATTCAGCTACCTTTGTCATCACTTTTAGCAAAACAGCTTCAAATAGTCCAACTAGCTAAGTTTAGCTAGCCTGAAGCTTATCCAGCTGAACCGAGCTTCCCTTAGCATTCCATGAGCTGCCTTGTACTTTGTGAGCTGTTTGTGAGCTATGTATGACGTCCAAATCATTCACCAAGCTACCTCAACGTGCATCACACTCCATTGTACCTATATGTGCAAGGAAACAAGGTAAGTTCATGATATTGAGCTAAAACGAGCTAAATACCTTGCTGCCATGTTTGTTTATGGTAATGTGAGCTAAGTATGATGGTCATGAGCTAAGTACATCATCTCCTAATATGTGTAAGATAATGTATAAAGCCTAAGAGTTAACATGAATGCAAATAAACTAATGAAATGCATTATAAGTATGCTGCCTTGATGTATATATAATCATGCATAATATGATAATAAAACTATCCTAACATTCTTAACATATTAAAAATAACAATGTGTAATATGAATTCATACTAAGTTATTTAACTAATATTCTTATCATAAAATATATTATAATAGCATATATTATAAAGCTAATAATAAGTAAATTCAATATAAAGATGTTCAAAAGTACTCCCTTTGTAGATGAAAACGTGATGATATCATCCCCCCTTCTTTAGGGCGATTTGTCCTCAAATCGAGTTCATTCTGTCCTTGCATAGCTTCACGCCTCTTTGCTAATAGAAAGTATTCTTTGAACGTTTGTGTTCTTCCATTAGGTACCTTTTCGTAAGATTTCCTTTTAGGTCTTTCTTTGGAATATGATTTACCAACAGATACCTTTTGGGAATGATCTTTATCTAAGGATATCCCTTTTGGAAGTGACCTTTTACGTGATTGGTCCTGAAAAGTGAGAAGAGAAAAGGTTTCATATGAAGGGTTACTTACCTTTTGAAGTCTAAACCCATTGGTGAAAAGTTGTGACTTTAAGCCCCAAACATCACCATTGTTCGTAGAAGACCCTTCATTTTTCAGCATTGAACCATCATGTTTCTCTATGAAGAAGTTTGGTTTCTTGTTTTGTTCCTCTTCATTCTTTGTTGGGGTTTTGTCTTTGCGCCATGCTTGTACACTCTTTCTCATATGCAACTGATCTTGTTGCACTTCTTTAGGCGTTAAAGGCATCAAGGTCACCTTGCGTCCATCATGCTTAAAAGTGTATTGATTGTGAAAATAATCATGAATAGCCCTTTTATCATACTGCCATGTCTCCCAAGTAAAATGTGGCTAGCATGCATAGGGACAATGTCACAAAGCACCTCATCCTTGTACCTACCAACTGAAAAAGGAATTAGAACCTGTTTGGTAACATTTAACTCACCTCCTTCATTGAGCCATTGGAGTTTATACGGAGTAGGATGCTTTGACGTTGTTAATCCAAGTTTTTCAACCATAAGAGTGCTGGCTACGTTTGTGCAACTTCCTCCATCTATGATCATTGTGCAAACCTTATCCTTGACATGGCACCTTGTATGAAAGATATTGTTTCTTTGAATATCCTCTTGGGATGTTTGTGATTGTAGGCACCTCTTTGAAACAAGCATTTCACCATGATCTGCATTTTCTTCCGTTTCTTCGTCTTGTATTATTTCAGGTTCCTCGTCAAAAATAGGCTCATCAGAATCTGATACAATATCTCCATTGTCAAGTATCATCATGGCATTTCGGTTGGGACATTGGCTAGCAACATGTCCTTTTCCAAAACACTTGAAACATTTGATGTCTCTAGATCTCTCGAAAGTGCTGGTTTGTTTTTCTTTACCCTTGCTAGATTCGCCCATTTGTGCAGATTTGGGTATTTCTGTGCGTTCCTTTAGTTGGATTGGAGTTTGTTTCCGGAAGGTAATAGGTTCTTGCTTCCATTTGGTGGCCGAATTTGGACTGCTCCTAGTGTATGATTTCCTTTTGAGTTGTCTTTCAATTTTCATGGCCACATGCACCATCTCTTCAATTTCTACATAATGCTGAAGTTCAACAAGGTTAGCAATATCAATATTTAGACCAGATAAGAACCTTGCCATTGTTGCTTCTCTATCTTCATCTACATTGGCTCGGATCATGGCAATCTCCATCTCCTTGAAATAATCTTCAACGTTCTTGCTTCCTTGTTTCAGATTTTGTAACTTATGATAGAGATCTCGGTGATAGTGATTAGGAACAAACCTTTTTCTCATAATAGCCTTCATTTCTTCCCAAGTTGTGATGGGGCGTTCACCATTTCGTCTTCTTGAACTCACCAACTGATCCCACCAAACTAAGGCATGGTCAACGAATTCCATAGTAGCAAGTCTAACCTTCTTTTGCTCCGTATAGTTTTGGCATTCAAAAATGTGTTCAATTTTGATTACCCAATCAAGATAGGCTTCTGGATCAGTTCGTCCTTGAAATGGAGGAATAGTCACTTTAATGTTGCTGAAGTTGTCATTTTGATTTCGATGAACATCTCTCCTTGCTACTGATGTTACTTCAGCCTCTTCCTCTTCTAAGTCTTCTTCCATTCTAGGGCGATTTATTCTCCGATTGCCTAGAGATACTTCTAATTGATCCAGACGATCTTGCAAAGGCTCCAATTCTAATTTCAGCAATCTTGCCATTTCACGCATAACGGCTTGAGTCTGCAAATTAGGGGATTCTCTTTCTGGGGATCGTCCTGAACTCCGAGACATGGTTAATAAATAAGAAAAGAATAAGATGTATAAAAGACCTTACCAGAATATACTCTCACAAAGCCTAACGAGTCACTCCAAGAAAAACTTGATGTCACTCAATCCGCTCGTGTTTGCACTCTAGGACTTTTAATGGCTTTTACTTGTCCTCTTCTGATCTCACACACGCTCCAGCCTTTTTCCTCTCGATTCTCTTGTCTCAAGTTCTAATGAACTTTTACTCAAGACTATATCAAGTAATTTCACTTGTTTGGCGTCGGCTGCAAATGGTTAGTAGGAATAGAAAGCAAATAATTGAAAAGGTGGCTTAGAAATTAGAAAGAAGAGAATGAAAGGGTTACTTACACAAGTCACTTCACAACCTTCTATCACCACAATCATTTTAAAGGCTTACTTGAAAATGCTTGGTGATGAGAATTGTTGATGAGTACTTCCAACTTTTCTTTCTTTTCTTTGCTTTTTCTTCTTTTTGAGTGCTTTGATTTTTGAGTCCTTCAATTTTCTTTGCTGATTTTTTTTATTCTTTTTCTTTGACTTTGCACTTCACTTTTGCACTTCTTTTTGTATTTTTCTTTTTGTTGTTGTTGCACGTTGCTTCTTCCACCAAAGCTCTGATACCACTTGATGTAAGATACTTGTACCTTTTCAAATGATTGTGGATCTAGGAAGGAAGCAAAACAACCTGCAAAGTGAATGGCTCAAAATAGAATGGTTAAGGGTGGTAGACGTATGGGTGAATTGGTAGGCTATTTAAATAATGAGTAATGGAAGCGGAAGATAGTTGATAAGGCTATAGTTATGGTGATGAAATAAAGGATGGTTGTGAGGATAGTATCTTGAAGAGATCTCAAGAAGAACCAATGCTATATAGAGCAGAGACCCAATCTTTATATTGTTTCTTCAAGGGATGGTGTTAAGTACTTTGACCCACTAGTTATATGAACTAGGAACCAGAAGTATCAAGATGAAAGGAAGGGGTTGACGCCACAAGTATAAAATACTTGATAAGTCGATAAAAAGTCACCAGGACTTAAGAAGAGAATAATCTCACTTTAATTGAATAAAAGGTGTAGTTACAAATGAAATATGCTTTCCTATTTATAGGAAATGGAAGGATATGGCCGAATGGTTACAAGAGGTTTCGGCCAGCCCTTGTGCCTCTATAAATGATATAATTTAATTACAATAGAGAGGATGGTTCGGTTTAAATGGAAGAAAATATCCTTTGGCCGAATAGTGCTTGTACCCCTTCAAGTTGGCGCCAAATTAGAGAGAAAGGAGTGCTTGGCCGAATGGTAAGAGGACTCTTCATCTTGGCGCCTAAATGAAGTCACACGCCAATCACATGGTGGTCTGGTCACAAGGCGTGCACATGGCCTCTCTAGGATGCTTGTGGTGTAGCCTTGCGCATGGAATGATGGCTGATCAGGGTTCCATCTTAGGCGTGCATATGTCTCCTTCCAAGCTTGCTTGAGTGTTGAGCTAGCTAGCAAGAATGGGGCTGTTTATGAATGATCTTCCTAGCCGAGTCCCTTTGAGCTCCATAACAGCATGTTCAGCTACATTCAGCTACCTTTGTCATCACTTTTAGCAAATCAGCTTCAAATAGTCCAACTAGCTAAGTTTAGCTAGCATGAAGCTTATCCAGCTGAACCGAGCTTCCCTTAGCATTCCATGAGCTGCCTTGTACTTTGTGAGCTGTTTGTGAGCTATGTATGACGTCCAAATCATTCACCAAGCTACCTCAACGTGCATCACACTCCATTGTACCTATATGTGCAAGGAAACAAGGTAAGTTCATGATATTGAGCTAAAACGAGCTAAATACCTTGCTGCCATGTTTGTTTATGGTAATGTGAGCTAAGTATGATGGTCATGAGCTAAGTACATCATCTCCTAATATGTGTAAGATAATGTATAAAGCCTAAGAGTTAACATGAATGCAAATAACTAATGAAATGCATTATAAGTATGCTGCCTTGATGTATATAAATCATGCATAATATGATAATAAAACTATCCTAACATTCTTAACATATTAAAAATAACAATGTGTAATATGAATTCATACTAAGTTATTTTAACTAATATTCTTATCATAAAATATATTATAATAGCATATATTATAAAGCTAATAATAAGTAAATTCAATATAAAGATGTTCAAAAGTACTCCCTTTGTAGATGAAAACGTGATGATATCACATTGACTCCAATGCTAGCTTTAAGTCAGCTCCCATCATGTGGCCGAATATGCACCTACAAAGAAAGCATATTATAAGCTAAGTAATATAGGATATAAATATATAAATATGTGGACTATAGGTTATAATAATAACTCATGCATCATATGATAATGAATGAATATTATTATTATAACTATAGATTATTTGCTTGAATATCAATCAATGATGCAAACCATATAATGAATGAATGCACATGTTATGATAATTCAAGTATAGTCTAATCTTCATATGTATGCTCATAATAGTATATAATGCATAAATAAGTAAATATAAGATAAAGTAAGGAAGAACTCCCTTAGAATCAGCTTTGAATAATCTCCATGGTGTGATCAAGTCATGGATAAAGTTGGAGCTAGACAGGATCACATCATCCTCCACTTCTTTTATGCGATTTGTCCTCAAATCGAAATGTGACTTCTCCTTAGTGTCCTCCCATCCGATATATGCAACAGGGATCTTTATGAAATGATTCTTTTCATAAGTCATATCCTTTGAATAAGTGCTTTGAACGTACATGACCTGAAAAGAAAGATAACTCTCATAAGTAAAAACATGATTAAATACAAATAAAGGAAAATTGTACTTCTTGTTGGTGTTTGATGTTGTTAAAAATCATGTCTGTTGAAGACATGTTGCTTTGAATGATCATGTTCCTTGGCATCCCAAAAGTCATGTCCATTGGATCATGAAAATTCACGATTTTATGCTCTTGAAGGGTCACGTCCATTAAGCCTTTATGATTCACGTCTCTTGGCTCTTTCCCTTGACAAATTGTGTCTTTTGAATCATCCTTGTCATCAAAAATTGAAAAGATAATGCCACATACATGAATTGAATTGCTGCAAAATGAATCAAAATAAGTAAATGAAAAACTATTGACAAGATGAATGGACATATCAAACCAGGGTGGATGTTTAATGGGAGTTGGTTGCTGAATTCTTTTCATAATTGGCAATGCACTTGGAATTTCAACGAACACAACTATTGGCACTTCAAGTGACGCTTCTCTTGGAACTACAAACGACGTTATCTTTGAAACATCAAGAGATATGTTTCGTTGACCACCAAAAGTAACAACTATTTGTTCTTCAAAAGTCACATCTTTTAGTCCTCCAAAAGCCATGATTCTTGAATCATCACCTTGAAAAGATACGTCTCTAAAATTGCCCTGCAAAACAGAAAGAAGGATAGGAGAAGAAATGTTAGATAAAATTTGTTCTTCACTCTCCTCTTTTTCTCCAAATTTATCTTTCTCATTTTCAACTCCAATGTTTTCTTCATCTACTCTTTGATTCACATTAATTTCAACATTTTTGAATGATTCCATTCTTTTCTTCAAATGGTGATGCTCTTCATTCACTTGACTAGGAGAAAGTGGCGTCAAAGTGAATTTCTTGCCTTTATGGGTTATAGAAAATCTGTTTGTAAACCCATCATGGATTGCTCGTCTATCGAATTGCCACGGTATTCCCAAAAGTATATGTCCAACATCCATTGGTACAACATCACAAAGAACTTCATCTTGATATTTACTGATTGAAAACGGGATGACAACTTGCTTTGTGACTTCTAACTCTTCATCTTCACTTAATCCTTGCAAAACATATGGGCTAGGATGTTTGAATGTTGTAAGTCCCAATTTCTTGACCATGTATGTGCTTGCAATGTTTGTACAACTTCCTTCATTAATAGCTACAAGACACTTTACCATTTACATGGCAACGAGTGTGAAATGTGTTTGTTCTTTGTTGTTCATCCTCCAATGTTTGGAAAGATGGAAGATCACAAGACATTGTTAGTATAAAAATAAAAAAATAAAATAAAACCTTAGCTCATTTCCATTCAATTCAGCTCACAAGTCATATATATTAGCTCCTTCATTTATAAACCTCTTATACTTAGCTCATGATAGCCATCCATAGCTCCCAAGAATGTATTCTCATATGGCAGCATGCATTTGCATTCATTCCAGCTCATTCACATCTATTTACCTTGTTTTCTTTACACATATAGGTCATGGAGGTACGACACACATTAGGGCAGCTTGTGGGAGTATTTGGCACTCTATGGCAGCTCACAATTAGCTCACAATCTCCATGGCATCTTGTGGAAGGCAATGGGAAGCTCAATTCAGCTGGAGGAGCTAAGGGCTAGCTAAACTTAGCACGATGGACTAAATGAAGCTAGGTTGCTGAAATTGACCATATGGGTAGCTGGCGTTAGCTAGGAGAGTTGCTAAAGAGCCAAGGAGGTCTCAACTAGTGATGTAAGGCTAACCAAGCTTCTTCAATAATAGAGAAGATGGCAACCTTGTTGTTTCCCGATCTAGGAGAGACACCAAATGCTACACTTTGAATTGAAAGTAATATGCACAAAGAATAAGTTGTTAAATAAATGGATAATTAAGAAAGAAAAAAATAGAAATGAAAAGAATTGAAATGGAAAGAAATGTTATCAAATATGGCTGCGGAAGTATTGTAGAAGAATCCTTCAAGAATTGATGAATTTGGCCTCCAAATAATGTTGATGGACAAATGCCTTGATCATGATTGAAGGATGATTGAATGATGAATAGATGGTAAGGGATTGGTGATTATTTAGGCGTGAAATGGTGATAGAAGATGGTAATGATATAGACGTGCAATGGTAATGGAAAATGGTGATGGAAGATGGTGATGTTTAGGTAGTATCTTATAAAACTAAGAAGGAACCAATGCTATAAAGGAGCAAAGACTCGTTTCTTATAAGTCTTATAAGGGATGGTATGAAAGGACTTTGACCCACTAGTTATAGAAACTAAGAACCCGAAGTATCAATGAAAGGGGTTTGATGCCACAAACTATGAAAGCTTGCTTAATCGATATAGTTCTAAAAAGAACTTAAAGAGAGAATAATCTCACAAAGAGTTTTTATATTCAAAAAGGGTTGAGTTACAAATATAATGTATGTAAGTTATTATCATAACTATGGTATAAAGAAAGATTAAGTTAAAGAAAATCTCCCTTTGATTTTTGAGAAAGTTTAGAGATGCAAGTCAATTTTTGATGCTGAATTGGATCACATCAGCTAGGAAGCTCATTCACAGTCATCCCATTGCTTGTTAAATAGCTACATACTCAAGCATCCTTGGAGGAGGATCAATGCACGCTCAAAGTTAATTCACATTACCAGCCTTCATCCTATGCACAAGGCTGCACCACAAGGCTCCATAGAACACCATGTGCCACAAATATGATCATTAAGGCGTGTGTTGTGCATGTGACTTCCCCTAGGAATGCCAAGCATCCGACCAAGCACTCCCTCCTCTTCAATTTGGTGCCAAGATGAATAGCCAAAGGAACCCATTCGGCTAAGAATTGTTTCTCTTCATCAAAGCCGAATCATCCTCTCTTTCCAACAATTAATTATGTCATTTTAAAGGGACATAAGGGCTGGTCTAAACATCATGTAACCACTCGACCATCCCCCTTCAGATCCTATAAATAGGCTACCATATTTCATTTGTAAACACACCTTTTATATATATTTTATTCAAGTGAGATTTATCTCTTTTCTCAAGTCCTTGGTGACTTTTATAGACTTATACTTGTGGCATCCATCATTTTCATTTGATACTTGTGGTTCCTAGATTATTATCTAATGGGTCCAAGTCCTTTCTACCACCCCTTAATTAGACTTATAAGGCTGGGTCTTTGCTCTCTTATAGCACTGGTTTTTCCTTAGTCTATTAAGATAATATCCTACCCATTTCCATTGTTTCTTAAGCCAAACCATTACCATTACAGCAACACTTCCGCAACCAATCTTATATCAGAAAATAGCCTTCTGTTTTCACCTACATCAACTACCAAGCCACTTTGTTTAAGCCATTCACTTATTTTCAGATTGTTTTGCTTACTTCCTAGATCCACAATCAATTGAAGGTTGATGTAAGGCGAATCTACACGCTTTGGGAGAAGAGAGTAGATAGCCTTATTGTGTCCCGATCTAGGATTGACAAGTACTGATGCCCTTGAATTATAAGCTTGGCTGCAATAAATATAAGAAAGAAATGATATTAATAATGGACTTAAGAAATGAATATATAATAAAGGAAATGAAATAGAAAGAAATGAAAGAGATGGCTGCGGAATTGATGGTCTTGATGGATGTTGATGATGGTGTTGTTGATGAAATGGAAATGGTAGTGATTTGTATCTCAAACACGCCAAAGATGAAACAATGCTAAAGAGCATAATCATGATCTTCACAAACTTGCTTGAGGGGTGGTGATAGTGTCTTCAACCCACTAGATATTAATCTAGGAATTTAGGAATCAATTTGGAAGGAATGACGCCACAAGTATAGGAAATTATACTTGCTTAATCGATAAAGTTCACAAAGAACTTTGAAGAGAAATTAACTCACAAGAGTAATTTTTAATATATGAGATGAGATGCTTACAAATGAAATGACAAAGCCTATTTATAGTATTCAAAGGGTTTAGGCCGAATAGGTACATGATGGTTCGGCTATGCATGAAACCCCTTTGAAAATACATGACTTTTAAATGAAAATACATGATTTTAATAAAGATACATGCTCTTGGCCGAATAGTAAGGTGTTGGTTCGGCCTAAGGATGTTTTGAATGCTTTTGGAAGTCATTTGGGCGCCACAATGGAGAGGAATAAGTCTTTGGCTGAATAGAAAGCATCCCTTGGTGTTTTGGTGCCTATTTGATGTCACATGGAGTGCACATGCTTGAATGATGCACATGGCAGCCTACTTGAACGCACATGGGTCTTCTTGCAAGGATTTGGTGAGGTTGCAACCATAGGATATTGTCTTGAAGTCCATGGAATGAAGATGGCAGCAACTAGGCGTGACTTGGCTTCCAACATGCATCTAGGTGTCATGGTCTTCAATGGGCAGCAACTTGTCATGAAAGGTCACATTTGTGGAAGGTAACCTTTCATCATTTGAGCTACTTCCCATGTGTATGAGCTGAAGATGAGCTGGTCATAGGTGAATTACATGAAGATGAGTCTTTGTCCAGCTCCTTGTGAAAAAGGCACCTCTTGGAATGGCAACTCTTCGCGAAAAGGTATCCACAAAAATTGACTTAGACCATATTTGAAGTACTCTGTGTGGTGGTGATGATGGTGTAATTCTCCAGCTGAAATGAGGTCTCTAGCTAGCTCAAAAGTCCAGCTCAAGCGAGCTATGAGCTCGGGGGACAGCTGACAACTTTTCACCATTTGTTCTTCATGATCTCCCGAGTCATCCTATGTAAGTTTTCCTAGCTCCTTATCCTTAGTTAAGCTCAAATGTAGCTCCCAAGTGTTGGCTGAATATGCCTACATGCATAACATAAAGAAATAAACTAAGTATATAAACTATATAATGCATATAATATAATGATGTGCATATTATAAAGATGTGAACTATAGGTTATAATAATAATTCATGCATCATATGATAATGAATGAATATTAATATTATAACTATAGATTATATACATGAATATCAATCAATGATGAAAACCATAGGATATAATGAATGAATGCACATACTATGATAATTCAAGTATAGTGTAATATACAAATGTATGCTCATAATAATATATATAGTGCATAAATAAGTAAATATAATATAAAGTATGGTAGGACTCCCTTATATTGAGTTTGATGGTTCTTCAATGATGTGAGTATGTCATGCAGAAAGTTGGTGCTAAAACAGGATCACATCATCCTCCCCTTCTTTTGGGCGATTTGTCCTCAAATCGAAAGATGACTTCTCCAAATTGTATGCCCATTCAATTGTTGCTGGTTTGCTTCCATAGATCACCTTTATGAAAGGATTCTTATCAAGAGTCATATCCCTTGAATAGGTTCCTTGAATGTCCATGACCTGAAAAGATAAGAAACTTTCATAAGTAAGAGAATTGTTAATTATGAACAAGTGAAAATTGTACTCCCTGTTCTCATGTTTTGAATAGCCAAAAGTTATGTCTTTTGAATAATATGATATGTTGCTTTGAACGATCATGTCCCCAAAAGTCATGTTCCTTGGTCCTCCAATAGGTGTATTCATTGAATCATGAAAGGTTATAACTCTTAGAATGGAAGTGTCCTTAGAATCCTCATAAGACACGTCCTTTGGGATAATAAAATGTCTCCCTTTGCCTCGTATCTCTTGGCTCTTTAAAGGTCACGTCCCCTAGCCTCCCATTTTGACAAGTTGTGTCGCTTGGAACATTCGAAAAATCAAAGAAAAAATCTGCAATTACATGGTTAGAATAATCATCCTTGATCTTTCGTTTCATCCATAGGCATTTTCGAATGACCTTGCCATCACCAAGTGATAAGATAATACCATAGATATGAATCGAATTGCTGCAAAATAAATCAAAACATGTAAATGAAAAACTATTGACAAGATGAAAGAAATATCAAACCAGGGTGATGTTTAATGGAGTTGGTTGCTGAATTCTTTTCTGGATTGGCAATGTACTTGGAATGTCAACAAACACAACTCTTGGATCTTCAAGTGATGCTTCTTTTGGAACTTCAAATGGCATAACCTTTGAAATATCAAGAGACATGTTTTGTGAATCACCAAAAGTCATGCCTATTGGTTCTTCAAAAGTCACATCTTTTAGTTTTCCAAAAGTAATGATTTTTGAATCATCTCCTTGAAAAGATATGTCACTTGAATTATCCTGCAAAACAAAAGAGATAATAGGAGAAGAAGTAAGGTTAGATAAAAATTGTTCTTCATTCTCCTCTTTTCCTCCAAATTCATTCTTTTCAACTCCAACGGTTTCTGCATCCACTCTTCGTTCATCATTTTCAACTCCAACAATTTGTTCAACTTCAAAATGCTTTTGTTCATTTGAATTGTTCTCCAAACATTCTTCAATTGCATTGTTTTTAAGTTGTTCTTTCATTGCTTCAATGTTCTTCTTCAAGGTGTTTTGATCTTTATTTACTCGGCTAGGAGATAGTGGAATCAAGATGATTTTCCTTTCATTGTGAAAGAAGGAGTATCGGTTTGTGAAACCATCATGAACAGCACGCTTGTCAAATTGACATGGCCTCCCCAAGAGTAAATGACTCGTATTCATAGGGCACCACGTCACATAGAATCTCATCTTTGTAGCTTCCAAGTGAGAATGGCACAAGTACTTGTTCAGTGACCCTTAACTATTCCTCGTCGTCCAACCATTGTAAGTCATATGGGCTGGAATGTTTAATTGTTGTAAGCCCCAATTTGTTCACCATGTATGTGCTTGCAATGTTTGTACAACTCCCTCCGTCAATAGCTATAAGACACACTTTACCATTTACATGGCAACGAGTGTGAAATGTATTTGTTCTTTGTTGTTCGTCCTCCAAGGTTTGGAAAGATTAAAAATCACAAGAAATTTGTTAGTAAAAAAAATTAAATAAAATTAAAACCTTACCAGCACACTCACAAAGTCTCACAAGTTCACTCCAAAGAAATGATAAGATCACTCCACTCAACACTCGTGTTTACTCTCAGGAATATATCTTCGCTTTTAACAATTTCCCTTCTGATCTCACTCTCTCAATTAGTCTTTTTCCACTCCAATTTCTCTTGCTAAGTCCTTTGAAGAACTTACTCAAGATTAAAACAAGTTAATTCCTTCCTTGTGTGCGTCGGCTGCAAATAGGTTAGGGTAGAAAGAATAGAAGAAATGGAAAGGTAGAAGAAAGGTTTTAAGGTATTAAAAGATAAAATGGTTGAAGACAAGGAAAATGAAGGCATAGAAAAGAAAGAGGTGACTTACAATCCAAGAAACAACACTTATTGCAACCTTTCTCAAGAAACAATAAGGTTATCTTCTCTTAGTGTAGATGGCCTCTTTGATGTACTTTGCAATGGTAGAGCACTTTCCTTGGCTTGCTTTCTTTTTGAATTTCTTTTTCTTTTCTTCTTTTCTTTTTTCTGAATTTTCTTTTTCTTTTTGTCTTTTCTTTCTTTTTGTACTCCAATTTGTTGAAGGAGTCTTTTTCTCTTTTAAATTCTTTTTTTGCTTTGCACACCAATGACACTTTTGTTGTCAATTCAACTATGCTCTGATTACCGCTTGATGTAAGGTGAATCTACACGCTTTGGGAGAAGAGAGTAGATAGCCTTATTGTGTCCCGATCTAGGATTGACAAGTACTGATGTCATCGAATTATAAGCTTGGCTGCAATAAATATAAGAAAGAATTATAATAATGGTCTTAAGAAATGAATATAATAAGGAAATGAAATAGAAAGAAATGAAAGAGATGGTTGTGGAATCGATGGTCTTGATGGATGTTGATGATGGTGTTGTTGATGAAATGGAAATGGTAGTGATTTGTATCTCAAACACGCCAAAGATGAAACAATGCTAAAGAGCACAATCCCGATCTTCACAAACTTGCTTGAGGGGTGGTGATAGTGTTCAACCCACTAGATATTAATCTAGGAATTTAGGAATCAATTTGTAAGGAATGACACCACAAATATAGGAAATTATACTTGCTTAATCGATAAAGTTCACAAAGAACTTTGAAGAGAAATTAACTCACAAGAGTAATTTTTAATATATGAGATGAGATGCTTACAAATGAAATGACAAAGCCTATTTATAGTTTTCAAAGGGTTTAGGCCGAATAGGTACATGATGGTTCGGCTATGCATAAACCCCTTAGAAAATACATGACTTTTAAATGAAAATACATGATTTTAATGAAGATACATGCTCTTGGCCGAATAGTAAGGTGTTGGTTCGGCCTAAGGATGTTTTGAATGCTTTTGGAAGTCATTTGGGCGCCAAAATGGAGAGGAATAAGTCTTTGGCCGAATAGGAAGCATCCCTTGGTGTTTTGGCACCTATTTGATGTCACATGGAGTGCACATGCTTGAATGATGCACATGGCAGCCTACTTAAATGCACATGGGTCTTCTTGCAAGGCTTTGGTGAGGTTGCAACCATAGGATAATGTATTGAAGTCCATGGAATGAAGATTGCAGCAACTAGGCATGACTTGGCTTCCAACATGCATCTAGGTGTCATAGTCTTCAATGGGCAGCAACTTGTCATGAAAGGTCACATTTGTGGAAGGTAACCTTTCATCATTTAAGCTACTTCCCATGTGTATGAGCTGAAGATGAGCTGGTCATAGGTGAATTACATGAAGATGAGTCTTTGGCCAGCTCCTTGTGAAAAGGCACCTCTTGGAATGGCAACTCTTCGCGAAAAGGTACGAATCCAAAAAAATTGACTTAGACCATATTTGAAGTACTCTGTGTGGTGGTGATGATGGTGCAATTATCCAACTGAAATGAGGTCTCTAGCTAGCTCAAAAGTCCATCTCAAGTGAGCTATGAGCTCGGGGGACAGCTGACAACTTTTCATCATTTGTTCTTCATGATCTCCCGAGTCATCCTATGAAAGTTTTCCTAGCTCCTTATCATTAGTTAAGCTCAAATGTAGCTCCCAAGTGTTGGCCGAATATGCATACATGCATAACATAAAGAAATAAACTAAGTATATAAACTATATAATGCATATAATATAATGATGTGCATATTATAAAGATGTGAACTATAGGTTATAATAATAATTCATGCATCATATGATAATGAATGAATATTAATATTATAACTATAGATTATATACATGAATATCAATCAATGATGCAAACCATAGGATATAATGAATGAATGCACATACTATGATAATTCAAGTATAGTGTAATATGCAAATGTATGCTCATAATAATATATATAGTGCATAAATAAGTAAATATAATATAAAGTATGGTAGAACTCCCTTATTGAGTTTGATGGTTCTTCAATGATGTGAGTATGTCATGCAGAAAGTTGGTGCTAAAACAGGATCACATCAAAGGTACAAACCTTACATCATTTTCTTTGCCTGAATTTCTTTTTTTTGTTCCTTTTGTTTTTGTTTTTGTACTCATTTGTGTATTGTAGGTGTCTTGAATTTGTTTTCTACTTCTTTTTGTTGTTTTTGTTATGTTGAACGCCAATGGTACTTCTTTATGTCGATCCAACTGAGCTCTTAATATCGCTTGATGTAAGACAAATCTACACACTTCAAGAAGAAGGGAATATATAGCCTTATTATGTTCCCAATCTAAGAGAGAAATCAAATGAAGCCCTTGAATCCTAACTATGGTTGAAAAAAAGGAAATTTATAGAAAATATTATAAATGAAATGAAATGAAAACTTAAGTAAATTAAATGGAAATGAATGAATGAAAGAGTTAGTAGAGGAAGAAATATGATGATGATGATGGTCTTCAATGGTTTTGATGAAGATGGAAGATGAAGTTGATGATGATGGGTGGCTATGGTGATGAAAAGTATCTCAAACTTGCCGAAGAAGAAACAATGCTAAGTAGCAAAGCTCCGTTCTTTATAAACTTGTTTGAGGGATGGTAGAATTTTCTTAAACCCAATAGATATTGAATCTAGGAATTATAAGAATCAAAAGTGAATAGAATGACACCACAAGTATAGAAATATACTTGCTTAATCAATATAGTTCTTAAAGAACTTGAAAGAGAGATTTAGCTCAAAATAGTTTTTATTAAAAAATTAGATCATTACAAATGAAATGACAAAGCCTATTTATAGGCTAGAAAGGGTTTGGTTGAATAATTAGATGTTGTTTCGGCAAGTTACATGATTCAGTTGAAGATACATAACTAATGGAATGAATGAACAGGTCATTTGGCATGGAGATGGTTCGTCTAACTCTTCCAAGGAGGCATATGATTCGGCTAAGGGTGGGTGCATCTTGTTTGGCCGAATAGACTTGTGCTCTTTTATTTTGGTGACAAACTCCTCCTTGTGCAATGGGTGTGTGACTTAACTGAATAAGAACTTGGCTTCCTTATATCTCTTCACAATTTAAGACTGTTTTAACTGAATGGGCTTCACCAATGTACACATTTCTTCAATGGCATTCTTCCATGGTCGTACCTTTATGGATCGTCATGATATTTAGATGGAACCTCTTCATGAATAGGTAGGTTGCAAGGTGAGTGAGCTGATGATGAGCTGACCATTGATGTTCCTTAATGTGTTGGTTCATGTGGAAGCTTTTCATGAAAAGGTGTGACCCCAAAAAGTCACCTTTTCGTAAAAAGGTACGGTTTGAGAATAAATAATTTTTCACAAATATGATGTCCTTTGGTCATAGATGATGTTGGTGTAGCTCCCTAGTTGAATTGAAGTTCTCTTCTAGCTCAATCTAGTTATGAGCTCACTTGGCAGCAAATAACTTTTCACCATTTGATCTTCATGCTCTCCTGAATAATCCTATATAAGTTTTCCTAGCTCTTTGTCCTTTGTTAAGTTAAAACTCGGCTCCTAAGTTACTGTAGACGTTGGAACCTAAAAGAAACATAGAATTTAAGTATATGAACTACTATAACGTAGCAATGTCTATAATATAAAGATGTGGACTATAGGTTATATTAATAATCAACTTGGAATATATTAAATAACATATCATTTAAAGGTTCCTTTTCATTAAATGATTTGAAAGCATGAATGAACTTTTGAGAAGGTACTTCCCAAAATTGTTTTACCCATGCATGAGTGATAGGTCCTTGAGGCACGACTTCAGGATCTGTTGGTGTAGTCATGATCACATAACCTTTATTCTTATTTCTTTTTTTATTTTCAGTAACCATTTCTAGGCATTTCAATAATGAACGACAGGGGATGTTTCAGATCTTCAAGCTCAAGCAACCATGCGAGAGATGCTTAGAATTTTAAGCCTTGAACTTGAACCTATTCATGAAATAATAGACCAAGTTGAGGAGTCTCAAGGAAATGCTATACCAATGAGGCATACTCAAGTAAGGCGTGATGAAGAGCAAGAACATGTTGATGATGATGACCATAACTACATGGAACAAAAGAAAGTAAGGATTTGTATCGTGGAGTTCGTTAACTATGCACTAATCTGGGGCACCAATTAGTGATCTCGAGAAGAAGAAATAGAGAATACCCAATCAACAATTGGACTGAAATTGATATGAGGCATCCTAATGAATGAGGACCTCTTTAATTGTAATGGATCTATAACGAAGTAAGAAATTCTGTTGTAGCAAGTTACTAAAACTAAGAAAGATGTTGTTGGTTGTACGGTTAAGGTTAAGAACGAAAATGGATAAGAAAGGATGAAGAAAGGATGTGATGTGATCATACCAATGACCAAACTTCTTCAAAACATAATCATTTCATGGACATTTTATATGTGTTATAAGCATGCTTTCACATTCTAAACTATGCTTTCACATTCATATATTGTCCTATGTTTGCATCCTATATGATATTCATGCATGTCACATCTTTAATTAGCTTGTTTTATGCATATGTTACACATTCCTTACTTATGTTATCATGTCAATTGCATTATTATATTAGCCATGGAATCATGTGTTACATTATAATGTTACTTATTACTTGTTCATTACCTTGAGCATTGTAACTTATATACATTTTGTATTTAGTGCAAGGCAATTTCAAGGTAACCCAATGGACAGTGTACGTCAGTCAGATTGATCGCCATTGTTTAACATGTTCCAAGCATCTTTGGGTGATGAAGTCTCTTAAAATATAATCCTCTGTCTCTTATCTTTCCAACACACTTTTAATTGTATCAATCCGATATTGGGAGCTCGAGATATGCCCTGATTACTGAAGACGGTGCAGGCTGAAAATAAATATGGGATTTGCAACCATTCATCTCCTTCAAAGGACTTATGCATGGGAGGAATTAATGAAGACATACATAGACGAGTAAAGAATATTAAAATGAATCAGCATATTTGTGAGGAGGTGCAAGGATTCATTCAAAGGCTTTCAAGTTCATCCATTCATGCAAGAAGCCAAATAGTCACGTTCACATAAAGGGGAATAATTTCAGCCAAGATACATTCATGAACAATCCATAGAAGAAAAATCAACAAGTTCACACAAGGTGGGATGAATTCGGCCAAAAGATGCATTCCATTAAAAGATGAACATCTATTCATGAAATTCATTCACCTAAGTCATGCTTTGTATCTACTTAAAGTATGAACATTCATCCATGAATGTTCACTCATTAAATCTTGTATGTGTATCCTAGGAATCCTTAGGCCTATAAATAGTTTATCTTTCATTTTGTAAATCAACCAACTTTGTTTAATCAAAACTTGTGAGATTTTCTCTTTCTAGTTCTTTAAGAACTCTATCGACTTATCAAGTGCTCTTGTGCTTGTGGCATCACCTATCTTCTATCCACCTTGATACTTGTGGTTCATATCTCTTTATAGATAGTGGGTCCAAGTCCTTTCTACCACCCCTTAAAGAGATCTATAAGGCAGGGTCTTTTCTCATTGTAGCACTTGTTCTTCCTTAGTCTTTCTAAGATACTATCCATCATCTTCCATTTTATTTCATAAACTCAACCATAACCATATCATCATTCCACCAAACAAATACTTCTCTAAATCCTTCCAAACATATCATCATCTTTATTTATTCTGCTACCATTTTTATCTTACCAACTTATTCATTCATACTTAACCATTTTCTTTAAGTGTTCTTATTTTAGAAACACTTGCTGTCTTCCTAGGTCCTACAATCAAAGTGCAAGTCTTACCTCACCAAGTGGAGTAGGGTGTGCTTGTATCATATGGTATCAGAGCTAAGGTGAAAGCAAGCAAGTTGTGAAGTATTGATTCAACTAATCAAGTAAAAGTAAAAGGAAAAAAGAAGTGTTATTCAAAAATAGTTGAAAGAAATGTGCAAAAAGAAAGCAAAAGGAAAGACAAAATCAAAGAAAGAAAAGTAAAGCTAAAAGCAAAGGTTGTTTCATACATCAACAAGTGCTAACAAGCCTAAAGTTGTTTTTAACACTTTGATTGTGGTTAAGGACGGTTGTTAGTGTCTTGTAGTAAGAACCCCTTTTCTTCTATCAATTTCTTTCCTTTCTTCTTAAGCCAACCTTTTACTATCTATTTGTTCTTTTTTTTCCCTACCTAACATCATTTTGTAGCAAACGCCTAAGCACTTGATTTGAAGGTCTTGAGTTAGTTCTTTTAGAACTTAACAAGAGAGAAACGAGTGGAAAAAGGCATAAAGAGTGTGTGAGATTAGAAGGGGATTTACCAAATCCAAAGACATATTCCTGAGTGAAACACGAGTGCTTGAGTGTAGTGACATCACAAATTTTTTGGAGTGTCCATGAGGTTTTGTTTTGTGAAATTTGGTAAGGTCCTATTTTTCACATTTCTTTGTTTTACTAACAATGTTACTTGATCTTTTCTCGTCCCAAGAAATGGAGAACATTCAGCAAAGAGAGAATGCATTTCATACTCATGGCCATGTAAATGGTAAAGTATGTCTTGTAGCCATTGATAGTGGAAGTTGTGCAAACCTTGCTAGCACATATATGGTAGAAAAGTTGGGACTTACAACGATCAAACATTCCAACCCATACGAATTGCAATGATTAAATGACGAAGAAGAGTTAAAGGTCACTAAAAAAGTACTTATACCATTCTCAATCGGAAGATACAAAGATGAAGTATTGTGTGATGTTGTTCCCATGAATTCAAGTCATCTTCTTTTCAGTCGTCCTTGGCAATTTGATAAACAAGCAACACATAATTACTTCACCAATCACTTCTCATTCATCCAGAATGAGAAGAAGATCACCTTGGTGCTAATGTTGCCAAATCAAGTGCATGAAAACCAAACTCAATTGAAGGAAACATTGATGAATATCGTGAGAAAACTAAGACATTTGGAGTTGAAAATGAGAGTGTGATTTTTCGTGAGAAGTCCATAGGAGTAATCAAAAATAAGAGTAAGAGCTTTGAGAGTGAAGATGAGTGTGTTGTAAAACATGAGTGTGAGAGTAAAACTAAAAAAGAATAGGAATACAAAGAGAGCATACGAGAGGAGTATGAAGAAGAGAAATTTCTAAAGGGACATAAACATGAGAGAAAAGAATGTGAGGACAAGGAAGTTTTACTTTCTACTAATCAATCTTTTGTTCCTATTCTTTCATTTGATTTGCAGGTTATTCCAAAGGCATACCATTGCAAATTGATGAATCACATTTGTTCATTGAAGTTCCAAAGGTTATAACATTTGGTATTCCAAAGCATGTGCTCTTTGACATTCGAAGTACATTCACTTCATATTCAAGATTCAATGAACCTTATGAAAGGGAAGTTTCAACGAACCAAATTCCATTCATGAACCTTAATGATTCTTTTATGTTCATTCACATTGTTAATGATGCTTCATGTTCTAACTTATTTCTATTTTGTAGAACATTGAATCATTTACGTAGAAGTGTTCTTGCTTGTGATCATCAATTCAAGGAAAAGAAAAGAGCATTATCCAACTATTAAAGATTCATAATGTGGAAGGGTACAAAGAATAAAGTTGGCGCGACTTACCTACTTGAAGGATGCAAAGAAATTCATGCATACCCTAATAGGCATAATGATCTTCATCCATCATTTCTTACACCAATAGATCAATCAATGATAGAAGCCTTCGATTTGAGGACAAATCGCTCTAAAGAAGGGGGATGATGCGATCATACCAAGGACCAAAATTCTTCAACACATAATCATTTCATGGACATTTTACCATGCTACTTCTAATGGAGTTTTACCTTATTTTATTACTTATTTAATCATTTATGCTATATATGTGTTATAAAAAGGCTTTCACATTCTAAATTATGCTTGAATATTCATATATTGTCCTATGTTTGCATCCTATATGATATTCATGCATGTCACATCTTTAGTTAGCTTGTTTCATGCATATGTACACATTCCTTACTTATGCCATGGAATCATGTGCTACATTATAATGTTACTTATTACTTATTCATTACCTTGAGCATTGTAACTTATATACATTTTGTATTTAGTGCAAGGAACATTTAAGGCAATCCCATGGACAGTGTACATCAGTCAGATTGATCGCCATTTTTGAGCATGTTCCAAGCATCTTTGGGTGATTTAGTCTCTTAACATATGGTTCTCTGTCTCTTATCTTTCCAACACACTTTTAATTGTATCAATCTGATATTGGGAGCTTGAGATATTGATGTGATCCTACCGACCACCAAGTTCAAACAAAATATGCTCACAACTTTGAAGTTCTTCCAAGATGATTCTAAGAGAGTCTTACCTTATTTTATTATTTATTTACTTATTTATGCATTACATGTCATGTGAATATGTTTATCTTACTCTTAATTATGCTTGAATGTTATATGCTGTCTCTTATATGTATAATATATGATATTCATGCATGACTTATTAATTCACATCTTTATATAACTCATTCAATGCATATGCATTCATAGTTAGCTCATTTGCATTATTAACATATGTGGAAGCATGCATTCATAATTATAATAGCTCAATTCATATCTAATTATTTGTTTACATACTTTGTCTAGGGTCATTGGATGCTAAGAAGACTAAAGGCAATTGAAGAGTTGGTTGGTCAGTTCACGTCAGTCAGATTGATCTACATTTTTGAACATGTTCCAAGCATCTTTGGGTGATTAAGTCTTATTAACATTTAATCCCCTATCTCGTATCTTTGTAACTCATTTTGAATCACATCAATCCGATATCGGGAGCTTGAGATATGCCCAGATTACTGAAGACAATGCAGGCTGGAAATTAATACGGGATTTGCAACCATTCATCTCCTTCAAAGGACTTATGCATGGGAGGAATTAATGAAGACATACATGGACGAGAAAAGAATATTAAAATGAATCAGAACATTTGTGAGGTGCAAGGATTCATTCAAAGGCTTTGAAATTCATCCATTCATGCATATTCATGCAAGAAGCCAAATAGTCATGTTCACACAAGGGGGAAGAATTTCAGCCAAGATACATTCATGAACATTCATCCATAGAAGACAAATCAACAAGTTCACACAAGGTGGGATGAATTTGGCCAAAGGATGTATTTCCATTAAAAGATGAACATTCATTCATCAAAATTCTTTCACCTAAGCCATGCTTTGTATCTACTTAAAGTATGAACACTCATCCATGAAGGTTCACTCATTAAATGTTTTGTATTCACACCATGCACTCTTAGGCCTATAAATATATTTCCATTCATTTGTGAAAGAAACAATTAACTTTGTTTAATCAAATATTTGTGAGTTTCTCTCTTTAGTTCTTAAGTGAACTTTATCGACTTATCAAGCTTATGCTTATGGTGTCACACCTATCTATGTCAACCTGATACTTCTGGTTGCTATCTCTTTATAGATAGTGGGTCAAAGTCCTTGTTTACCATCCCTTAAAGAAGTAATATAAAGTCTGGGTCTTTCATCTTTAACATTGGTTTTTATTTGAGTTTTCTTTGAGATACTGATGTAAGGCTAACCATGCTTCTTCAATTATGGAGAAGTTGGCAACCTTGTTGTTTCCCGATCTAGGAAAGACACCAAATGCTACACCTTGAATTGAAAAGTAATCTGCACAAAGAAGAATGATTGGTTAAGTAAATGAGTAATTAGGAAAGGAAATGGAAAGAATTGAAATGGATAGAATAGTTATCAAAGAAGGGCTGCGGAAGTGTTATAGAATGATCCTTCAAGTGATGATGGATTCGGCCTCCAATGGTGGTGATGGACGAATGCCTTGTTGAGGATGAAGGATAATTCAAAGATGAAGAAATGGAAATTTATAAGTTGGTGATAATATAGGCGTGATATGGTGATGGAATATGGTGATAATATAAGCGTGATAATGGTGATGGACTATGGTGATGATATAGGCGTGATAATGGTGATGGACTATGGTGATGATATAGGTGTGATAATGTTGATGGACATATTGTATCTTATAAAACTAAGAAGGAACCAATGCTATAAAGGAGCAAAGACCCGTTTCTTATAAGTTTTATGAGGGATGGTATGAAAGGACTTTGACCCACTAGATATTTAAACTAGGAACCAGAAGTATCAAGGTGAAGGAATGACGCCACAAGCTTTAGAAAGGCTTGCTTAATCGATATAGTTCTAAAAAGAACTTGAAGAGAGAATAATCTCACAAAGGATTTTTAATAGATCAAAGGGTTCTGTTACAAATGAAATGCAATAGCCTATTTATAGTTTTCAAGGGGTTTAGGCCGAATAGATACTTGATGGTTCGGCCAAGGTTGAAACCCCTTTGAAAATACATGATTTTGGATGAAAATACATGATTTAAATGAAGATACATGCTCTTGGCCGAATGGTTATGTGTTGGTTCGGCCCTAAGGTTGATTTGAATGCATTTGGAAGTTATTTGGGTGCCAAAATGAAGAGGAAAGAGTCTTTGGCCGAATAGGAAGCATCCCTTGGTGTTTTGGCACCAATTTGATGTCACATGGAGTGCACATGCTTGAATGATGCACATGGGAGCCTACTTGAATGCACATGGGTCTTCTTGCAAGGCTTTGGTGATGTTTCAACCATAAGATGGTGTCTTGAAGTCCATGGAATGAATATGGCAGCAACTAGGCGTGACTTGGCTTCCAACATGCATCTAGGTGTAATGGCCTTCAATGTGCAAAAACTTGTCATGAAAGGTCACATTATGTGGAAGGTAACCTTTCATCATTTGAGCTACTTTACAAGTGTTTGAGTTGAAGATGAGCTGGCCATAGATGAATTACATGAAGATGAGTCATAGGTCAACTCCTTGTGAAAAGGCACCTTTTGGAATAACAACTATTCGCGAAAAGGTACGAATCCACAAAAATTGACATAGACCATATTTGAAGTGTTCTGTGTGGTGAAGATGACGGTGGAACTCTCTAGCTGAAATGAGGTCTCTAGCTAGCTCAAAAGTCCAGCTCAAGTGAGCTATGAGCTCGGGGGTCAGCTGGCAACTTTGTCCCAAAATGTTCTTGAGCTGTCCCGGAGTTGTCCTAGTTAAGTTTCCATATCTCTTGGACTCCAATGCTAGCTTTAAGTCAGCTCCCATCATATGGCCGACACATGCACCTACAAAAGAAAGCATAATATAAGCTAAGTATATGAATTATTATAAAGTAATAAGAATGTGCATATTATAAAGATGTGAACTATAGGTTATAATAATAACTCATGCATCATACGATAATGAATGAATATAATTATTACAACTATAGATTATATGCATGAATATCAATCAATGATGCAAACCATAGGACATAATGAATGAATGCACATGTTATGATAATTCAAGCATAGTTTAATATGAAATTGTATGCTTATAATAATATATAGTGCATAAATAAGTAAATATAAGATAAAGTAAGGTAGAACTCCCTTAGAACCAGATTTGAATAACCTCCATGGTGTGATCAAATCATGGAGAAATTTGGAGCAAGACAAGATCACATCATCCTCCCCTTCTTTTAGGCGATTTGTCCTCAAATCGAAGTAGTTTCTCATTGAAGACCTTCTTGATATAGGAAGGATTGAATCATTATGTTCTCCTTGAGAAGATTCTCCCCCATGAAATGTTCAATTTCATTGTTCCATCTCGTTTGTGTTGCTTTGGTTCAACATTTCTCTCTGTAAAGACTTGCGTCTCTTGGAGTCCTCCTTGATGTCCTTTGGAAACATCATTTCCTTCATCGATGAAGAATGTCTTTTGATCAAACTTTTTACTTGAAACAACACATCCTTTGGAGAAGGTATATAACTCTTCGTCTTCTCTCTTGGAATCATCATGATGGTTGGTGAAGAGTCTTAACCCTTGAAATCTTTCAAGTAGGTAGATCACGTCAACTCCTTGGTGTTGTTTTGAAATCTTTATACTAATCAATTTTTTTCTTCTATTCATTCTTTGAATTTGCAGGTTATTCCAAGGGACATTCAAGATGATTCAAGCATCATATCTTTTGAAATTCCAAAAGATGTGTCACTTGAAATTATAAAGAACATATTCATTAACCTTCAAAGTACATCAACTCATACTCAAGATCGAATGCACCTTATAAAAGGAAAAATTCAATTAACCTAACCATGGAGAACATTAAGAGTCCAAACTCATTCATTCATGAATTTAATCGTTTCCTTTCCTTTGATTCTAAATTATCTACTTCTAACTTTGTTCTATTTTTCAGATTGTTGATTCAAAAGCAAAGACTTGAACATGTGAAGCATTTTGAGCAAAGAAAATGATGCAAGATGAGAATGAAAGAATTTCCATTCAAACGAAGATCAAAGTTGTTCCCTTATGTACCAAGCATCGATTTGGGGACAAATCGCCTTAAAGAAAGGGGGGATGATGTGATCCTACCGACCACTAAGTTCAAACAAAACATGCTCACAACTTTGAAGTTCTTCCAAGATGATTCTAAGGGAGTCTTGCCTTATTTTATTATTTATTTACTTATTTATGCATTACATGTCATGTGAATATGTTTATCTTAGTCTTAGTTATGCTTGAATGTTACATGCTGTCATTTATATGTATAATATATGATATTCATGCATGACTTATTAATTCACATCTTTATATAACTCATTCAATGCATATGCATTCATAGTTAGCTCATTTGCATTATTAACATATGTGGAAGCATGCATTCATAATTATAATATGATGTGATCCTATCTAGCTCCAATTTTCTCCATGACTTGATCACACCATGGATGTTATTCAAAGCTGGTTCTAAGGGAGTTCTTCCATACTTTATCTTATATTTACTTATTTATGCACTATATATATTATTATGAGCATACATTTGCACATTAGACTATACTTGAATTATCATAGTATGTGCATTCATTCATTATATCCTATGGTTTGTATCATTGATTGATATTCATGTATATAATCTATAGTTATAATATTAATATTCATTCATTATCATATGATGCATGAGTTATTATTATAACCTATAGTTCACATCTTATGCACATCATTATATTATATGCATTATATAGTTTATATACTTAGTTTATTTCTTTATGTTATGCATGTAGGAATATTCGGCCAACACTTGGGAGCTACATTGGAGCTTAACTAAGGATAAGGAGCTAGGAAAACTTACATAGAATGACTCGGGAGATCATGAAGAACTGATGTAAGGCGAATCTACACGCTTTAATGGAAGAGAGTAGATAGCCTTATTGTGTCCCGATCTAGGATTGACAAGTACTGATGTCCTTGAATTGTAAGTTTGGGCTGCAAAATAAGATAAGAAAATATGTTTAATAATGGACTTAATAAAGGGTAATAATATAAGTAATGAAAATAAATAATAAGAATGAAATGAAATAAATAAAAGATAGAGATGGCTGCGGAATTGATGGAAGCGATGGATGATGTTGATGATGAAATAGTGCTAAGGAGCACAATCTCGGTCTTCACAAACTTGCTATGAGGGGTGGTGATAGTGTCTTCAACCCACTAGATAACAATCTAGGAATTTAGGAATCAAAATGGAAGGATTGACGCCACAAGTATAGGAACTACACTTGTTTAATCGATAAAGTTCACAAAGAACTTTGAAGAGAAATAACTAACAAGAGTAATTTTTATATATGAGATGAGATCATTACAAATGAAATGCACCAGCCTATTTATAGTTTTTCAAAGGGTTTAGGCCGAATAGACACATGATGGTTCGGCCAAGGTTGAAACCCCTTTGAAAATACATGATTTTTGATGAAAATACATGATTTTAATGAAGATACATGCTCTTGGCCGAATGGTTATGTGTTGGTTCGGCCCTAAGGATGATTTGAATGTATTTGGAAGTTATTTGCGTGCCAAAATGGAGAGGAATAAGTCTTTGGCCGAATAGGAAGCATCCCTTGGTGTTTTGGCGCCTATTTGATGTCACATGGAGTGAACATGCTTGAATGATGCACATGGCAGCCTACTTGAACGCACATGGGTCTTCTTGCAAGTCTTTGGTGAGGTTCCAATCATAGGATAATATCTTGAAGTCCATGGAATGAAGATGGCAGCAACTAGGCGTGACTTGGCTTCCAACATGCATCTAGGTGTCATGGTCTTCAATAGGCAGCAACTTGTCATGAAAGGTCACATTTGTGGAAGGTAACCTTTCATCATTTGAGCTACTTCCCATGTGTATGAGCTGAAGATGAGCTGGTCATAGGTGAATTACATGAAGATGAGTCTTTGGCCAGCTCCTTGTGAAAAGGCACCTCTTGGAATGGCAACTCTTCGCGAAAAGGTACGAATCCACAAAAATTGACTTAGATCATATTTGAAGTACTCTGTGTGGTGGTGATGATGGTGCAACTCTCCAGCTGAAATGAGGTCTCTAGCTAGCTCAAAGGTCCAGCTCAAGTGAGCTATGAGCTCGGGGGTCAGCTGATAACTTTTCACCATTTGTTCTTCATGATCTCCCGAGTCATCCTATGTAAGTTTTCCTAGCTCCTTATCCTTAGTTAAGCTCAAATGTAGCTCCCAAGTGTTGGCTGAATATTCCTATATGCATAACATAAAGAAATAAACTAAGTATATAAACTATATAATGCATATAATATAATGTTGTGCATATTATAAAGATGTGAACTGTAGGTTATAATAATAACTCATGCATCATATGATAATGAATGAATATTAATATTATAACTATAGATTATATACATGAATATCAATCAATGATACAAACCATAGGATATAATGAATGAATGCACATACTATGATAATTCAAGTATAGTCTAATATGCAAATGTATGCTCATAATAATATATATAGTGCATAAATAAGTAAATATAATATAAAGTATGGTAGAACTCCCTTATATTGAGTTTGATGGTTCTTCAATGATGTGAGTATGTCATACATAAAGTTGGTGCTAAACAGGATCACATCAAGAACAAATGGTGAAAAGTTATCAGCTGACCCCCGAGCTCATAGCTCACTTGAGCTGGGACCTTTGAGCTAGCTAGAGACCTCATTTCACCTGGAGAGTTGCACCATCATCACCACCACACAGAGTACTTCCAATATGGTCTAAGTCAATTTTTGTGGATTCGTACCTTTTCGCGAAGAGTTGCCATTCCAAGAGGTGCCTTTTCACAAGGAGCTGGCCAAAGACTCATCTTCATGTAATTCACCTATGACCAGCTCATCTTCAGGTCATACACATGGGAAGTAGCTCAAATGATGAAAAGTTACCTTCCACAAATGTGACTTTTCATGACAAGTTGCTGCCCATTGAAGACCATGACACCTAGATGCATGTTGGAAGCCAAGTCACGCCTGGTTGCTGACATCTTCATTCAATGGACTTCAAGACATTATCCTATGGTTGCAACCTCACCAAAGCCTTGCAAGAAGACCCATGTGCATTCAAGTAGGCTGCCATGTGCATCATTCAAGCATGTGCACTCCATGTGACATCAAATAGGCGCCAAAACACCAAGGGATGCTTCCTATTCGGCCATAGACTTATTCCTCTCCATTTTGGCGCCCAAATGACTTCCAAAAGCATTCAAAACATCCTTAGGCCGAACCAACACCTTACTATTCGGCCAAGAGCATGTATCTTCATTAAAATCATGTATTTTCATTTAAAAGTCATGTATTTTCAAAGGGGTTTCATCCATAACCAAACCATCATGTATCTATTCGGCCTAAACCCTTTGAAAACTATAAATAGGCTTGTTCATTTCATTTGTAAGGATCTCATCTCTTATATAAAACATACTCTTGTGAGTTATTTCTCTTCAAAGTTCTTTGTGAACTTTATCGATTAAACAAGTATAGTTCCTATACTTGTGGCGTCATTCCTTCCATCTTGATTCCAAAATTCCTAGATTGATATATAGTGGGTTGAAGACACTATCACCACCCCTTAAGCAAGTTTGTGAAGACCGGGATTGTGCTTCATAGCATAGTTTGCTCTTTGGCGTGTTTGAGATACAACATCACCACCATTGCCTTTCATCATCAACATCATCCATCTCTTCCATCAATTCCGCAGCCATCTCTATCCTTTCTTTATTTCATTTCATTCTTAATATTTCATTTCATTACTTATATTACTATCCCCTTATTTTAATTCCATTATTAATCATTCTTTTCTTATCTTATTTTGTAGCCCAAACTTATAAATTTAAGGACATCAGTACTTGTCAACCCTAGATCGGGACACAATAAGGCTATCTACTCTCTCACCAAAGTGTGTAGATTTGCCTTACATCATAATAGCTCAATTCATATCTAATTATTTGTTTACATACTTTGTCTAGGGTCATTGGATGCAAAGAAGACTAAAGGCAAGAAGAGTTGGTTGGTCAGTTCACGTCATTCAGATTGATCTACATATTTGAACATGTTTCAAGCATCTTTGGGTGATTAAGTCCTCTTAACATTTAATCCCCTATCTCGTAGCTTTCCAACTCATTTTGAATCACATCAATCCGATATCGGGATCTTGAGATATGCCCAGATTACTGAAGACAGTGCAGGCTGGAAATTAATACGGGATTTGCAACCATTCATCTCCTTCAAAGGACTTATGCATGGGAGGAATTAATGAAGACATGCATTGACGAGAAAAGAATATTAAAATGAATCAGAACATTTGTGAGGAGGTGCAAGGATTCATTCAAAGGCTTTTAAATTCATTCATTCATGCATATTCATGCAAGAAGCCAAATAGTCATGTTCAGACAAGGGGGAACAATTTCAGCCAAGATACATTCATTAACATTCATCCATAGAAGACAAATCAACAAGTTCACACAAGGTGGGATGAATTCGGCCAAAGGATGTATTCCATTAAAAGATGAACATTCATTCATCAAAATTCTTTCACCTAAGCCATGCTTTGTATCTACTTAAAGTATGAACACTCATCCATGAAGGTTCACTCATTAAATGTTTTGTATTCACACCATGCACTCTTAGGCCTATAAATATATTTCCATTCATTTGTAAAAGAAACAATTAACTTTGTTTAATCAAATATTTGTGAGAGTTTCTCTCTTTAGTTCTTAAGTGAACTTTATCAACTTATCAAGCTTATGCTTGTGGCGTCACCCCTCTCTATAACAACCTGATACTTCTGGTTCCTATCTCTTTATAGATAGTGGGTCAAATTCCTTGTTTACCATCCCCTTAAAGAAGCAATATAAAGTCTGGGTCTTTGTTCTTTAACATTGGTTCTTCTTTGAGTCTTCTTTGAGATACTACTTTTCATATTCATCTCAATCACCTTCATTCTACTTCCATTACCATACTTCATCATTTCCTTTAAACATATCACCAACTTATATATATTTTCCGCTGCCATATTTATCTTTCCATTTCATTACTTCCATTTAACCATTTTTTTAGCTTTCTTGTTTGTGCAGGATACTTGTTGTTTTCCTAGATAAAAACAATCAAAGGTACAACCTTGACTTCACCATCCATCCAAGTTAGGCTAGGTTGAACTGTATCAGATATGCCCAGATTACTTAAGACAGTGCAGGCTGGAAATAAATACGGGATTTGTAACCATTCATCTCCTTCAAAGGACTTATGCATGGGAGGAATTAATGAAGACATGCATGGATGAGAAAAGAATATTAAAATGAATCATCACATTTATGAGGAGGTGCAAGGATTCATTCAAAGGCTTTCAAGTTCATCCATTCATGCAAGAAGCCAAATAGTCACGTTCACACAAAGGGGGAATAATTTCAGCCAAGATACAATCATGAGCATAAATCCATAAAAGAAAAATCAACAAGTTCACACAAGGTGGGATGAATTTGGCCAAAGGATGCATTCCATTAAAAGATGAACATCCATTCATCAAATTCATTCACCTAAGACATGCTTTGTATCTACTTAAAGTATGAACATTCATCCATGAATGTTCACTCATTAAAGCTTGTATGTGTATCCTAGGAATCCTTAGGCCTATAAATAGTTTAGCTTTCATTTTGTAAATCAACCAACTTTGTTTAATCAAAACTTGTGAGATTTTCACTTTTTAGTTCTTTAAGAACTATATCGACTTATCAAGTGCTCTTGTGCTTGTGACGTAACCTATCTTCTATCCATATTCATACTTGTGGTTCCTATCTCTTTATAGATAGTGGGTCCAAGTCCTTTTTACCACCCCTTAGAGAGATCTGTAAGGCAGGGTCTTTTCTCATTGTAGCACATGTTATTCCTTAGTCTTTCTAAGATACTATCCATCATCTTCCATTTTATCTCATAAACTCAACTGATACGATCCAAACAAGCTTTAATTTTCTCCATGACTTGAACACACCATGGATGTTCTTCAAATCTGTTTCTAAGGGAGTTCTTTCTTACCCTATCTTATATTATATCATTTATACATTTTATTCTATCATAAGCATGCATTCACATGTTAGTATAAGTTATCATATTATTATTTCCATCCTATGCTTAGTTGATCATGTCTTTCATATCATTCAAATATATGCTATGATTACATATCATTTCGTAGGATATTATTATTACATGTTTCCATTTATCATTTATGAATACCATGTTATATGATATTCATGCATAAAACATATACCCAGATCTTTATGATTGATACACAATGTTATAAGTATGTTAGATTAATCTTACATCCATTTAAGCATAATTATCATATATACATCAGGGCAGCATCATTATAAATCATTTCATTAGTTCATATGCATTCATATTAGCTCTTAAGCTTCATGCATTATCTTACACATATTTTGAGATGATATAATTAGCTCATAACCTTCAAACATAGCTCACATCACCATAATCATACATGGCAGCAAGGTATTTAGCTCATAACAGCTCAATATCATGGACTTACCTTGTTTCCTTGCACATATAGGTACATTGGAGTGTGATGCACGATGAGGCAGCTTGGTGGATTATTTGGACGTCATATGTAGCTCACAAACAGCTTACAAAGTAAAAGGCAGCTCATGGAACACTAAGGGAAGCTCTATTCAGCTGGAGGAGCTTAAGGCTAGCTAAACTTAGCTAATTGGACTATTTGGAGCTGAGTTGGCAAAAGTGATGTCAAAGGTAGCTGAATGTAGTTGAACATAATGTTAAGGAGCTCACAAGGACTTAGGTAGGAAGCTTGTTCACAAACAGCCCATGTTTGCTAGCTAGCTCCACAACTCAAGCTAGCTTGGAGGAGACACATGCACGCCCAAGAGAGAGAACATGACCAACCATCATCCCATGCACAAGGCTGCACCACAAGGCTCCCTAGAACACCCATGTGCATTCCATGTGACCAGCCCCCATGTGTCGTGCATATGATCTCATTTAGGCGCCAAGATGAAGAGCCATTTAACCATTCGGCCAAGCATCATCTCCCCTCCCATTTGGCGCCAATTTGAAGGGATACAAGTGTTATTCGGCCAAGGATCATTTCCCTCCATCAAGGGCCGAACCATCATCTCTTTTAGCATTTAAATTATGTCTTTATAGGGAGATACATGGGCTGGCCGAACCATTATGTCTCTATTCGGCTATGCCCCTCCATTTCCTATAAATAGGAAAGCATTCATCATTTGTAAAAAGACCTTTTGTTTAATTAAAGTGAGATTATTCTCTTCCTTAAGTCCTGGTGACTTTTTATCGACTTATCAAGTATAATTTATACTTGTGGCATCAACCCTCTTCTTTCATCTTGATACTTCTGGTTCCTAGTTCATATAACTTGATATAATCACACCTACACCAGATCCGGAAGTCATGCCACATGGTCCCATTACTAGGTCAAGAGCCAAACAATTCAGGGAAGTTCTCTTAACTAAGTGTTTAGAAGCTTTTGATTCATTTGATAACTTAACACCCTCCTATGTTAAGTTATATAATGTTCTAATAGATAAAGAATAACTTAGTATGAATACATCTTGCACATTGTTATTTTATTATGTTAAGCATGTTAGGATAGCTTTATAATCAATTAAGCATGATTATTATTTATACATCAAGGCAGCATACTTATAATGCATTTCATTAGTTCATTTGCATTCATATTAGCTCTTAGGTTTTATACCTTACCTTACACATATTAGGAGATAATATAATTAGCTCATGACATTCAAACTTAGCTCACATTACCATAATCAAACATGGCAGCAAGGTAATTAGCTCATATTAGCTCAATACCATGGAATTACCTTGTTTCCTTGCACATGTAGGTACATTGGAGCATAATAAACGTTGAGGTAGCTTGGTGAATGATTTGGACGTCATATGCAACTCACCAACAGCTTACAAAGTAAAAGGTAGCTCATGGAACACTAAGGGAAGCTCGATTCAGCTGGAGGAGCTTAAGGCTAGCTAAACTTAGCTAGTTGGACTATTTGGAGTTGAGTTGCCAAAAGTGATGTCAAAGGTAGCTGAATGTAGCTGAACATAATGTTAAGGAGCTCACAAGGACTTAGCTAGGAAGCTTGTTCACAAACAGCCCATGTTTGCTAGCTAGCTCCACAACTCAAGCTAGCTTGGAGGAGACACATGCACGCCCAAGAGAGAGAACATGACCAGCCATCATCCCATGCACAAGGCTGCACCACAAGGCTCCCTAGAACACCCATGTGCGTTCCATATGACTAGCCCCCATGTGCAGTGCATATGATCTCATTTAGGCGCCAAGATGAAGAGCCATTTAACCATTCGGCCAAGCATCATCTCCTCTCCCATTTGGCGCCAATTTGAAGGGATACAAGTGTTATTCGGCCAAGGATCATTTCCCTCCATCAAGGGCCGAACCATCATCTCTTTTAGCATTTAAATTATGTCTTTATAGGGAGATACATGGGCTGGCCGAACCATTATGTCTCTATTCGGCTATGCCCCTCCATTTCCTAAAAATAGGAAAGCATTCATCAATTGTAAAAAGACTTTTTGTTTAATTAAAGTGAGATTATTCTCTTCCTTAAGTCCTGGTGACTTTTTATCGACTTATCAAGTATAATTTATACTTGTGGCGTAAACCCTCTTCTTTCATCTTGATACTTCTGGTTCCTAGTTCATATAACTAGTGGGCCAAAGTACTTAACACCACCCTTTAATAAACAATATAAAGATTGGGTCTTTGCTCTCTATAGCATTGGTTCTTCTTTGAGCATTCTTCAAGATACTATCCTCACAACCATCCTTTTGTTTCATCGCCATAACCATAACCATTTCAATCATCTTCCGCTTCCATCTCTCATTTATTAAATAGCCTACCTATTAAACCATACGTTTACCACCCTTATCCATTCTGTTTTGAGCCATTCACTTGTGCAGGTTGTTTTGCTTCCTTCCTAGATCCACAATCAAACGAGAAGGTATAATTTCCTTACATCAAGCGGTAATCAAAGCTTTGGTGGAAGAAAGCAACGTGCAACAACAACAAAGAAGAAAAAAAATACAAAAAAGAAGTGCAAGTGAAGTGCAAAGTCAAAGAAATCAAGAAAAAATATCAGAAAAGGAATTAAGCACTCCAAAAGAAAAATCCAGCATTAAAAAAAGAAGAAAAGAAAGAAGTTGAAGCACTCATCAACAATTCTCATCACCAAGCAAGTCAAGTAAGCCTTTTAAATTGATTGTGGTGATAGAAGGTTGTAAAGTTACTTGTGTAAGTAACCCCTTATTCTCTTCTTTCTATTTTTTCTAAGCCACCCTTTCAATTATGTTTTGCTTTCCATTCCTACTAACCCATTTGCAGCCGACGCCAAACAAGTAAAATTTACTCGATATAGTCTTGAGTAAAAGTTTTATAGAACTTGAGACTAGAGAATCGAGAGGAAAAAGGCTGGAGCGTGTGTGAGATCAGAAGAGGACAAGTAAAAGCCATTAAAGTCCTAGAGTGTAAACACGAGCGGATTAAGTGACATCAAATTTTTCTTGGAGTGACTCGTGAGGCTTTGTGAGAGTATACTCTGGTAAAGTTTGAGCATTCAATATTCTTGTAGTCAAAAGGACTTTGAGCATTCAAAGTCAAGAGGATGAACAAAGAAGAACATCTTCCATACCAAATGTCACGTGGGAGATAAAGTTTGTGTGGTTATCATTGATGGAGGAAGTTGCACAAACGTAATAAGTACTCATATGGTTGAAAAGTTGGGACTCAAGACTTCTAAGCATCCTCATCATTACAAACTTCAGTGGCTCAACGATGTGGGTGAAGCCAAGGTAACCAAACAAGTTGTTGTACCTTTTTCAATTGGAAGATACAATGATGAAGTCCTTTGTGATGTGGTGCCCATAAGTGCAAGCCACCTTATACTAGGACGTCCTTGGCAGTATGATAAGAAAGCTACCCATGACGGATTCTCTAATAAATACTCTTTCCTACATCAAGGAAAGAAAATTATATTGGCACCTTTGTTACCAAGCCAAGTTCATGAATGCCAAGTGACCCTCAAGTCACACATAGAAGACTAGGTGAAAGAAAAGAAGGCCAAAGAAATTCATACTCCAAAGATGAATATTTATGCCAGCAGAGGAGATATCCGGAAATATTTATCAACTAAGAAGGCTTTACTTATACTTATGTATAAGGAAAATTTTCTTCTTACTAACCCTCTTGAAGGCTTGCCTTCTTCTTGATATGATCCTGTCTAGCTCCAACTTTATCCATGACTTGATCACACCATGGAGATTATTCAAAGCTGATTCTAAGGGAGTTCTTCCTTACTTTATCTTATATTTACTTATTTATGCATTATATACTATTATGAGCATACATATGAAGATTAGACTATACTTGAATTATCATGACATGTGCATTCATTCATTATATGGTTTGCATCATTGATTGATATTCAAGCAAATAATCTATAGTTATAATAATAATATTCATTCATTATCATATCATGCATGAGTTATTATTATAACCTATAGTCCACATATTTATATATTTATATCCTATATTACTTAGCTTATAATATGCTTTCTTTTGTAGGTGCATATTCGACCACATGATAGGAGCTGACTTAAAGCTAGCATTGGAGTCAATGAGCTTAGGAAACTTGACTAGAACAACTCCGGGATAGCTCAAGAACATTTTGGGACAAAGTTGACAGCTGACCCCCGAGCTCAAAGCTCACTTGAGCTGGACTTTTAAGCTAGCTAGAGACCTCATTTCAGCTGGAGAATTGCACAGTCATCTTCACAACACAGAACACTTCAAATATGGTACATGTTAATTTTTATGGATTCGTACCTTTTCGCGAATAGTTGCCATTCCAAAAGGTGCCTTTTTACGAGGAGCTGACCTATGACTCATCTTCATGTAATTCATCTATGGCCAGCTCATCTTCAGCTCAAACACTTGTAAAGTAGCTCAAATGATGAAAGGTTACCTTCCACATAATGTGACCTTTCATGACAAGTTGCTGCCCATTGAAGGCCATGACACCTAGATGCATGTTGGAAGACAAGTCACGCCTAGTTGCTGCCATATTCATTCCATGGACTTCAAGACACCATCCTATGGTTGTAACATCA
This sequence comes from Hibiscus syriacus, assembly GCF_006381635.1. NCBI lineage: Eukaryota > Viridiplantae > Streptophyta > Magnoliopsida > Malvales > Malvaceae > Hibiscus > Hibiscus syriacus. The sequence goes on from NW_024063533.1 coordinate 16,366,019, forward strand.
CCAAAGCCTTGCAAGAAGACCCATGTGCATTCACGTAGGCTGCCATGTGCATCATTCAAGCATGTGCACTCCATGTGACATCAAATTGGTGCCAAAACACCAAGGGATGCTTCCTATTCGGCCAAAGACTTTTTCCTCTTCATTTTGGCGCCCAAATAACTTCCAAATGCATTCAAATCAACCTTAGGGCCGAACCAACACATAACCATTCGGCCAAGACTATGTATCTTCATTTAAATCATGTATTTTCATCAAAAATCATGTATTTTTATTAAAAATCATGTATTTTCAAAGGGGTTTCAACCTTGGCCGAACCATCAAGTATCTATTCGGCCTAAACCCTTTGAAAACTATAAATAGGCTATTGCATTTCATTTGTAACTCAACCCTTTGATCAATTAAAAATCCTTTGTGAGATTATTCTCTCTTCAAGTTCTTTTTAGAACTATATCGATTAAGCAAGTCTTTCTAAAGCTTGTGGCGTCATTCCTTCACCTTGATACTTTTGGTTCCTAGTTCATATAACTAGAGGGTCAAAGTCCTTACTACCATCCCTTATAGAACTTATAAGAAACGGGTCTTTGCTCCTTTATAGCATTGGTTCCTTCTTAGTTCTATAAGATACTATCTATTCATCACCACCTTCCATCACCGTTTTTACGCCTATAACATCACCATATTCCATTACCATATCACGCCTATATTATCACCAACTTAGATGCATGTTGGAAGACAAGTCACGCCTAGTTGCTGCCATATTCATTCCATGGACTTCAAGACACCATCCTATGGTTGTAACATCACCAAAGCCTTGCAAGAAGACCCATGTGCATTCACGTAGGCTGCCATGTGCATCATTCAAGCATGTGCACTCCATGTGACATCAAATTGGTGCCAAAACACCAAGGGATGCTTCCTATTCGGCCAAAGACTTTTTCCTCTTCATTTTGGCGCCCAAATAACTTCCAAATGCATTCAAATCAACCTTAGGGCCGAACCAACACATAACCATTCGGCCAAGACTATGTATCTTCATTTAAATCATGTATTTTCATCAAAAATCATGTATTTTTATTAAAAATCATGTATTTTCAAAGGGGTTTCAACCTTGGCCGAACCATCAAGTATCTATTCGGCCTAAACCCTTTGAAAACTATAAATAGGCTATTGCATTTCATTTGTAACTCAACCCTTTGATCAATTAAAAATCCTTTGTGAGATTATTCTCTCTTCAAGTTCTTTTTAGAACTATATCGATTAAGCAAGTCTTTCTAAAGCTTGTGGCGTCATTCCTTCACCTTGATACTTTTGGTTCCTAGTTCATATAACTAGAGGGTCAAAGTCCTTACTACCATCCCTTATAGAACTTATAAGAAACGGGTCTTTGCTCCTTTATAGCATTGGTTCCTTCTTAGTTCTATAAGATACTATCTATTCATCACCACCTTCCATCACCGTTTTTACGCCTATAACATCACCATATTCCATTACCATATCACGCCTATATTATCACCAACTTATAAATTTCCATTTCTTCATCTTTGAATTATCCTTCATCCTCAACAAGGCATTCGTCCATCACCACCATTGGAGGCTGAATCCATCATCACTTGAAGGATCATTCTACAACACTTCCACAGCCATTCTTTGATAACTATTCTATCCATTTCAATTCTTTCCATTTCCTTTCTTAATTACTCATTTACTTAACCAATCATTATTCTTTGTGCAAATTACTTTTCAATTCAAGGTGTAGCATTTGGTGTCTCTACTAGATCGGGAAACAACAAGGTTTCCAACTTCTCCATTATTGAAGAAGCATGGTTAGCCTTACATCAAGCGGTAATCAGAGCTTTGGTGGATTGACATTCAAAGTGCTACAACAAAAAGCAACGAGAAAGAAGAAAAGAAAAGACTCCTAAAGAAAAGAAAAGAAGAAAATTCAAAGCAAAAGAAAAAGTGAAGCAAAGTTGCAAAATACACTCAAAGAGAAGCATATTACAATCTGCCCAACATCAAACTAGAAGGAGGTATCCTTGTTGTTTCTTGTGAAGGAAGATAGTAAGTGTTGCAACTTGAGTTGTAAGTTATCTTCACTTTCTTACTATTTCATTTCCTTTTCTTTCATCTTTTCTTATTTCATTACTTTATCCTTTTCTTAACCTTTTCTATCCTACCTTTACCATAACCATTTCTATACCCTAACCATATTGTTTTAAGCCGACGCACAAACTAAGAAACTTGCTCAATCTTGAGTTAGTTCTTTAAAGGACCCACAAGAGAGAATTGAGCGGTAAAAGGCAAACGAGAGGGTGAGATCAGAAGGGGTATAAAAAAAAGCCAAGAACATATCCCCGAGTGCAAACATGAGTGCGAGTGGAGTGAAGTCTTAAATATCTTTGGAGTGACCTAGTGAGGCTTTTGTGAGTGTGCTGGTAAGGTTTTATTTTATTTTTTTATTTTTATACTAACAATGTCTTGTGATCTTCCATCTTTCCAAACATTGGAGGATGAACAACAAAGAACAAACACATTTCACACTCGTTGCCATGTAAATGGTAAAGTGTGTCTTGTAGCTATTAATGAAGGAAGTTGTACAAACATTGCAAGCACATACATGGTCAAGAAATTGGGACTTACAACATTCAAACATCCTAGCCCATATGTTTTGCAAGGATTAAATGAAGATGAAGAGTTAGAAGTCACAAAGCAAGTTGTCATCCCGTTTTCAATCAGTAAATATCAAGATGAAGTTCTTTGTGATGTTGTACCAATGGATGTTGGACATATACTTTTGGGAATACCGTGGTAATTCGATAGACGAGCAATCCATGATGGGTTTACAAACAGATTTTCTATAACCCATAAAGGCAAGAAATTCACTTTGACGCCACTTTCTCCTAGTCAAGTGAATGAAGAGCATCACCATTTGAAGAAAAGAATGGAATCATTCAAAAATGTTGAAATTAATGTGAATCAAAGAGTAGATGAAGAAAACATTGGAGTTGAAAATGAGAAAGATAAATTTGGAGAAAAAGAGGAGAGTGAAGAACAAATTTTATCTAACATTTCTTCTCCTATCCTTCTTTCTGTTTTGCAGGGCAATTTCAGAGACGTATCTTTTCAAGGTGATGATTCAAGAATCATGGCTTTTGGAGGACTAAAAGATGTGACTTTTGAAGAACAAATAGTTGTTACTTTTGGTAGTCAACGAAACATATCTCTTGATGTTTCAAAGATAACGTCGTTTGTAGTTCCAAGAGAAGCGTCACTTGAAGTGCCAAGAGTTGTGTTCGTTGAAATTCCAAGTGCATTGCCAATTATGAAAAGAATTCAGCAACCAACTCCCATTAAACATCCACCCTGGTTTGATATGTCCATTCATCTTGTCAATAGTTTTTCATTTACTTATTTTGATTCATTTTGCAGCAATTCAATTCATGTCTGTGGCTTTATCTTTTCAATTTGTGATGACAAGGATGATTCAAAAGACACAATTTGTCAAGGGAAAGAGCCAAGAGACGTGAATCATAAAGGCTTAATGGACGTGACCCTTCAAGAGCATAAAATCGTGAATTTTCATGATCCAATGGACATGACTTTTGGGATGCCAAGGAACATGATCATTCAAAGCAACATGTCTTCAACAGACATGATTTTTAACCAACCATCAAACACCAACAAGAAGTACAATTTTCCTTTATTTGTATTTAATCATGTTTTTACTTATGAGAGTTATCTTTCTTTTCAGGTCATGTACGTTCAAAGCACTTATTCAAAGGATATGACTTATGAAAAGAATCATTTCATAAAGATCCCTGTTGCATATATCGGATGGGAGGACACTAAGGAGAAGTCACATTTCGATTTGAGGACAAATCGTATAAAAGAAGTGGAGGATGATGTGATCCTGTCTAGCTCCAACTTTATCCATGACTTGATCACACCATGGAGATTATTCAAAGCTGATTCTAAGGGAGTTCTTCCTTACTTTATCTTATATTTACTTATTTATGCATTATATACTATTATGAGCATACATATGAAGATTAGACTATACTTGAATTATCATAACATGTGCATTCATTCATTATATGGTTTGCATCATTGATTGATATTCAAGCAAATAATCTATAGTTATAATAATAATATTCATTCATTATCATATGATGCATGAGTTATTATTATAACCTATAGTCCACATATTTATATATTTATATCCTATATTACTTAGCTTATAATATGCTTTCTTTTGTAGGTGCATATTCGGCCACATGATGGGAGCTGACTTAGAGCTAGCATTGGAGTCAATGAGCTTAGGAAACTTAACTAGAAAAACTCCGGGACAGCTCAAGAACATTTTGGGACAAAGATGCCAGCTGACCCCCGAGCTCATATCTCACTTGAGCTGGACTTTTGAGCTAGCTAGAGACCTCATTTCAGCTAGAGAATTGCACCGTCATCTTCACCACACAGAACACTTCAGATATGGTCTATGTCAATTTTTGTGGATTCGTACCTTTTCACGAATAGTTGCCATTCCAAAAGGTGCCTTTTCACAAGGAGCTGACCTATGACTCATCTTCATGTAATTCATCTATGGCCAGCTCATCTTCAGCTCAAACACTTGTAAAGTAGCTCAAATGATGAAAGGTTACCTTCCACATAATGTGACCTTTCATGACAAGTTGCTGCCCATTGAAGGCCATGACACCTAGATGCATGTTGGAATCCAAGTCAGGCCTAGTTGCTGCCATATTCATTCCATGGACTTCAAGACACCATCCTATGGTTGTAACATCACCAAAGCCTTGCAAGAAGACCCATGTGCGTTCAAGTAGGCTGCCATGTGCATCATTCAAGCATGTGCACTCCATGTGACATCAAATTGGCGCCAAAACACCAAGGGATGCTTCCTATTCGGCCAAAGACTCTTTCCTCTTCATTTTGGCTCCCAAATAACTTCCAAATGCATTCAAATCAACCATAGGGCCGAACCAACACATAACCATTCGGCCAAGAGCATGTATCTTCATTTAAATCATGTATTTTCATAAAAAAATCATGTATTTTCAAAGGGGTTTCAACCTTGGCCGAACCATCAAGTATCTATTCGGCCTAAACCCTTTGAAAACTATAAATAGGCTATTGCATTTCATTTGTAACTCAACCCTTTGATCAATTAAAAATCTTTTGTGAGATTATTCTCTCTTCAAGTTCTTTTTAGAACTATATCGATTAAGCAAGCCTTTCTAAAGCTTGTGGCGTCATTCCTTCACCTTGATACTTTTGGTTCCTAGTTCATATAACTAGAGGGTCAAAGTACTTACTACCATCCCTTATAGAACTTATAAGAAACGGGTCTTTGCTACTTTATAGCATTGGCTCCTTCTTAGTTTTATAAGATACTATCTATTCATCACCACCTTCCATCACCATTTTCACGCCTATAACATCACCATATTCCATTACCATATCACGCCTATATTATCACCAACTTAAAATTTCCATTTCTTCATCTTTGAATTATCCTTCATCCTCAACAAGGCATTCGTCCATCACCACCATTGGAGGCCGAATCCATCATCACTTGAAGGATCATTCTACAACACTTCCACAGCCCTTCTTTGATAACTATTCTATCCATTTCAATTCTTTCCATTTCCTTTCTTAATTACTCATTTACTTAACCAATCATTCTTCTTTGTGCAGATTACTTTTCAATTCAAGGTGTAGCATTTGGTGTCTGTACTAGATCGGGAAACAACAAGGTTGCCAACTTCTCCATTATTGAAGAAGTCTGGTTAGCCTTACATCACTTCTATTTCTAATCTTTTGCAGGAATTTGAGGATATGTTTCCCGAAGAAATTCCCGATGGATTGCCACCAGTTAGAGGAATGGAACATCAAATTGATTTCATTCCTGGAGCCACCATTCCCAATATACCAGCATATAGGAGCAATCCTGAGGAAACAAAGGAATTACAAAGACAAGTCAAAGAACTCCTCGACAAAGGTTACATTCGGGAAAGTTTACGTCCTTGTGCTATACCCGTTTTGTTGGTACCAAAGAAAGATGGAACTTGGAGAATGTGTGTGGATTATAGGGCAGTGAATCAAATCACTATCAAATATAGGCACCCTATACCTCGGTTGAATGATATGCTCGATGAACTTAGTGGAGCCAACATCTTCTCCAAAATTGATTTGAAAAGTGACTATCATCAAATAAGAATGAAGGAAGGTGACTAGTGGAAAACTGCATTCAAGACCAAACAAGGTTTGTATGAATGGTTAGTCATGCCATTTAGTTTGACTAATGATCCTAGTACCTTTATACGACTCATGAATCATGTTCTTCGGCCCTACATCGGTAAGTTTTGTGTTGTTTACTTTGATGATATCTTGATATACAGTAAGTCACTAGAAGATCATGTTGAACATTTACGTTCCATTCTTAGCACTTTGAGAGAAGAGCACTTATATGCTAATCTCAAGAAGTGTGATTTTTGTACTAATCAATTTACTTTCTTAGGCTTCATTGTAAGTTCACAGGGGTTATCAGTGGATCCAGAAAAGATTAAGGCAATACAAGAGTGGCCAAAGCCTATCAATGTAAGCCAAGTCCGGAGTTTCCATGGATTAGCCAGTTTTTATAGAAGGTTCGTACCAAATTTCAGTTCTATTGCCGCCCCCTTAACAGGGATTATTAAGAAGAATTCAAACTTCTCTTGGGGCAAAGAACAAGAAGAAGTATTCAATGAACTCAAGGGTTGTTTGACAAAGGCTCCACTACTAGTCTTGCCAAACTTTGAGAAAACATTTGAAGTTGAATGTGATGCCTCCGGAATTGGAATTGGTGCTGTTTTAAGTCAAGAGGGAAAGCCCATTGCCTACTTTAGTGAAAAACTAAATGGTGCAACTTTGAACTATCCAACATATGACAAAGAAATGTATGCACTCATTCGAGCATTGGAGACTTGGCAGCACTACTTATTGCCAAAAGAATTCGTGATACACACTGACCATGAAGCATTAAAGCATATCAAAGGACAACACAAACTCAATAAGAGACATGCCAAATTGGTTGAATTTCTTGAGTCTTTTCCCTATGTCATCCACTATAAGAGAGGAAAGGATAATGTCGTGGCAGATGCTCTTTCACGCATGTATGTCTTACTTAACACTTTGGATTCCAAACTTCTTGGTTTTTCATTCATTAAGGAACATTATGCTACTGATTTGGACTTTGGAGAAAGGTATAAGTTATGTGAAACAGGTGCTCATGATAAATATTATCAGCATGATGGATATCTTTTCAAAGAAAGACGAATATGTATTCCACAAGGTTCCATAAGAGAAGTACTAACCAAAGAAGCGCATGAAGGAGGACTCATGGGACACTTTGGAGTTGAAAAGACTCTTACCATTTTGAAGGAACACCTCTTTTGGCCAAAGATGAAAAGGTATGTGAAAGGTGTTTAGTATGTAAAAGGGTAAAATCAAGAGTCATGCCTCATGGATTATTTATGCCTTTGCCAATACCGACCATGTCATGGATAGATACCTCAATGGACTTTGTTTTGGGCTTACCAAAACAAAGAGTGGAAAGGATTCAATATTTGTGGTGGTTGATCGATTCTCCAAGATGGCTCACTTTATTCCATGCCACAAGACCGATGATGCTATTCATGTTGCTAACCTATTTTTTCGAGAAGTGGTAAAATTACAAGGACTTCCTCGAACCATTGTGTCAGATAGAGACGTTAAGTTCTTAAGTCATTTTTAGAGGACTTTGTGGAGTAAAATCGGCACAAAACTACTATTCTCTACTACATGTCATCCTCAAACGGATGGTCAAACTGAAGTAGTTAATAGAGTTTTATCAACACTACTACGATCCATCATCAAGAAAAACATCAAGACGTGGGAAGAATGCTTACCACACGTGGAGTTTGCATACAATCGAACCATTCATTCGGCAACCAAATTTTCTCCATTTGAGGTAGTGTATGGTTTCAATCCTTTAACTCCTTTGGACTTACTTCCTTTACCTTATGATCAATTAGTGAACAAAGATGGAAAGGACAAAGCAGAATTTGTTAAAAGACTCCATCAACAAGTTAAGAAAAATATTGAGAGAAGAACGAGACAATATGAACAGCAAGCAAATAAAGGAAGGAAGAAGGTAACTTTTGACGTGGGAGATTGGGTTTGGGTACACTTTAGGAAGGAAAGATTCCCAAACCAAAGGAAGTCTAAGCTACTACCCCGAGGAGATGGCCTATTTCAGATTGTAGAAAAGATCAACGACAATGCCTATAAACTTGAATTGCCCAGTGAGTTTGGTGGCGTTAGTGCTTCATTCAACATCACCGACTTATCTCCCTTTGAGGATGGACACGATTTGGGGACAAATCGCTTAAAAGAAGGGGGATGATATAATCACACCTACACCAGATCCGGAAGTCATGCCACATGGTCCCATTACTAGGTCAAGAGCCAAACAATTCAGGGAAGTTCTCTTAACTAAGTGTTTTGAAGCTTTTGATTCATTTGATAACTTAACACCCTCCTATGTTAAGTTATATAATGTTTTAATAGATAAAGAATAACTTAGTATGAATACATCTTTCACATTGTTATTTTATTATGTTAAGCATGTTAGGATAGCTTTATAATCATATTAAGCATGATTATTATTTATACATCAAGGCAGCATACTTATAATGCATTTCATTAGTTCATTTGCATTCATATTAACTCTTAGGCTTTATACCTTACCTTACACATATTAGGATATGATATAATTAGCTCATGACATTCAAACTTAGCTCACATTACCATAATCAAACATGGCAGCAAGGTAATTAGCTCATATTAGCTCAATACCATAAAATTACCTAGTTTCCTTGCACATGTAGGTACATTGGAGTATAATAAACGGTGAGGTAGCTTGGTGAATGATTTGGACGTCATATGCAGCTCACAAATAGCTTACAAAGTAAAAGGTAGCTCATGGAACACTAAGGGAAGCTCGATACAGCTGGAGGAGCTTAAGGCTAGCTAAACTTAGCTAGTTGGACTATTTGGAGTTGAGTTGCCAAAAGTGATGTCAAAGGTAGCTGAATGTAGCTGAACATAATGTTAAGGAGCTCAAGAGGACTTAGCTAGGAAGCTTGTTCACAAACAGCCCATGTTTGCTAGCTAGCTCCACAACTCAAGCTAGCTTGGAGGAGACACATGCACGCCCAAGAGAGAGAACATGACCAGCCATCATCCCATGCACAAGGCTGCACCACAAGGCTCCCTAGAACACCCATGTGAGTTCCATATGACCAGCCCCCATGTGTCGTGCATATGATCTCATTTAGGCGCCAAGATGAAGAGCCATTTAACCATTCGGCCAAGCATCATCTCCTCTCCCATTTGGCGCCAATTTGAAGGGATACAAGTGTTATTCGGCCAAGGATCATTTCCCTCCATCAAAGGCTGAACCATCATCTCTTTTAGCATTTAAATTATGTCTTTATAAGGAGATACATGGGCTGGTCGAACCATTATGTCTCTATTCGACTATGCCCCTCCATTTCTTATAAATAGGAAAGCATTCATCATTTGTAATCAGACCATTTTTATTAATCAAAGTGAGATTATTTTCTTCCTTAAGTCTTGGTGACTTTTTATCGACTTATCAAGTATAATTTTATACTTGTGGCGTCAACCCTCTTCTTTCATCTTGATACTTATGGTTCCTAGTTCATATAACTAGTGGGTCAAAGTACTTATCACCACCCCTTGAAGAAACAATATAAAGATTGGGTCTTTGCTCTCTATAGCATTGGTTCTTCTTTGAGCGTTCTTCAAGATACTATCCTCACAACCATCCTTTTGTTTCATCGCCATAACCATAACCATTTCAATCATCTTCCGCTTCCATCTCTCATTTATTAAATATCCTACCTATTAAACCATACGTTTACCACCCTTATCCATTCTGTTTTGAGCCATTCACTTGTGCAGGTTGTTTTGCTTCCTTCCTAGATCCACAATCAAACGAGAAGGTATAATTACCTTACATCATAACTAGTGGGTCAAAGTACTTAACACCACCCCTTGAAGAAACAATATAAAGATTGGGTCTTTGCTCTCTATAGCATTGGTTCTTCTTTGAGCATTCTTTAATATACTATCCTCACAACCATCCTTTTGTTTCATCGCCATAACCATAACCATTTCAATCATCTTCCACTTCCATCTCTCATTTATTAAATAGCCTACTTATTAAACCATACATTTATCACCCTTATCCATTCTGTTTTGAGCTATTCACTTGTGCAGGTTGTTTTCTTCCTTCCTAGACCCACAATCAAACGAGAAGGTAGAATTACCTTACATCAAGCAGTAATCAGAGCTTTGGTGGAAGAAAGCAACGTGCAACAACAACAAAAAGAAAAATACAAAAAGAAGTGCAAGTGAAGTGCAAAAGTGAAAGAAAGCAAGAAAAATCAGCAAAGAAATTGAAAGCACTCGAAAAGCAAAGAAAAGAAAAGAAAGAAAGTTGAAGCACTCATCAACAATTCTCATCACCAAGTCTTTTCAAGTAAGCCTTTTAAATTGATTGTGGTGATAGAAGGTTGTGAAGTGACTTGTGTAAGTAACCCTTTTGTTTCTCTTCTTTCTATTTCTAAGCCACCCTTTCATTATATTTGTTTTTCCATTCCTACTAACCCTTTTGCAGCCGATGCCAAACAAGTAGAAATTTACTTGATACGGTCTTGAGTAAAGTTCTCTAGAACTTTGGACAAGAGAATTGAGAGGGAAAAGGCTGGAGAGTGTATGAGATCAAAAGAGGACAAGTAAAAGCCATTAAAGTCCTAGAGTGCAAACACGAGTGGATTGAGTGACATCAAGTTTTCTTGGAGTGACTCGTGAGGCTTTGTGGGAGTATATTCTGGTAAGGTCCTACACACATTTCGTTTTTTCCTTATTTGCTAACATGTCTCTTCTATCCAACATCTTTGTAGTAAAAAGGACTTTGAACGTCCAAAGTCAAGAAGATGAACAAAGAGAGAATATTTTCCATACAAAATGTAACGTGGGAGATAAAGTTTGTGTGGTGATCATTGATGGAGGAAGTTGTACAAATGTAGCAAGTACTCACATGGTGGAAAAGTTAGGTCTCCAGACTTCCAAGCATCCTCATCCTTACAAACTTCAATGGCCTAATGATGTGGGTGAAGCCAAGGTAACCAAACAAGTTGTTATACCTTTTGCAATTGGAAGATACCAAGATGAAGTCCTTTGTGACATGGTGCCCATGAGTGCAAGCCACCGTATACTCGGACGTCCTTGGCAATATGATAAGAAGGCTACTCATGATGGATTCTCTAACAAGTACTCTTTCCAACATGAAGGAAAGAAAATCATATTGGCACCCTTGCTTCCCAGTCAAGTTCATGAATGCCAAGTGACCCTTAAGTCACACATAGAAGAATGGGAGAAAATGAAGGCCATAAAAAGAAGCTTTGAAGAAGAACGTTTTGTGGAGACAAGAATAATTGGAAATGAATCTGTTGGAGTTGAAAAGGATGTTTTGCAAGTAGTGGAGCAAATTGAAATTGGCAAATTTGAAAAGGATGAGTATAGAGAAGAAAAGAAGAGTGAAGGATAATTTTTTCCTAACAATTCTTCTTCTACTATTTCTTTTTCCTTGCAGGATATTCAAAGAGACATATATTTTCAAGTAGAAAATTCAAGAAACATGTCTTTTGAAGAACCAACAGGTGTGACCTTTGGTAATCCACAAGACATGTCCTTTGACGTTCCAACAGTTATGCCACTTGATGTTCAAAAAGATGTGCCACTTGAAGTGCCAAGGAATGGGATCATTGATAATCCAAGTACATTGCACATATTGAAGGGAATTCAGCAACCAATGGAGATTTCCATCATTAAGAAAAATGTAACGTGGGAGATAAAGTTTGTGTGGTGATCATTGATGGAGGAAGTTGTACAAATGTAGCAAGTACTCACATGGTGGAAAAGTTAGGTCTCCAGACTTCCAAGCATCCTCATCCTTACAAACTTCAATGGCCTAATGATGTGGGTGAAGCCAAGGTAACCAAACAAGTTGTTATACCTTTTGCAATTGGAAGATACCAAGATGAAGTCCTTTGTGACATGGTGCCCATGAGTGCAAGCCACCGTATACTCGGACGTCCTTGGCAATATGATAAGAAGGCTACTCATGATGGATTCTCTAACAAGTACTCTTTCCAACATGAAGGAAAAAAATCATATTGGCACCCTTGCTTCCCAGTCAAGTTCATGAATGCCAAGTGACCCTTAAGTCACGCATAGAAGAATGGGAGAAAATGAAGGCCATAAAAAGAAGCTTTGAAGAAGAACGTTTTGTGGAGACAAGAATAATTGGAAATGAATCTGTTGGAGTTGAAAAGGATGTTTTGCAAGTAGTGGAGCAAATTGAAATTGGCAAATTTGAAAAGGATGAGTATAGAGAAGAAAAGAAGAGTGAAGGATAATTTTTTCCTAACAATTCTTCTTCTACTATTTCTTTTTCCTTGCAGGATATTCAAAGAGACATATATTTTCAAGTAGAAAATTCAAGAAACATGTCTTTTGAAGAACCAACAGGTGTGACCTTTGGTAATCCACAAGACATGTCCTTTGACGTTCCAACAGTTATGCCACTTGATGTTCAAAAAGATGTGCCACTTGAAGTGCCAAGGAATGGGATCATTGATAATCCAAGTACATTGCACATATTGAAGGGAATTCAGCAACCAATGGAGATTTCCATCATTAAGCAACCAAGGCCCATTAAACATCCTCCCTGGTTTGCTAATTCTATTCATTTTGTTATTAGTTTTTCGTTTTATAACTTTGAATCATTTTGCAGCAATTTGATTAGTATAAGTGGTGTTATCCAATCAACCTATGATGATAAGATCATTTTTCATTTTGAGTTTGATTGCTACATCAAATTCCGCCACTACGATGCTGTGAAGCAAGCATTGTCCACCTTTTTAAAGGCCATCATCTGGAAGAGCACAAAGCTTAAAGTTGTTGACTTTATCCACTTGCCTGAAGGAGATTAAAAGTCAAATTTCTTTACCAAGCATCATGATGATTCAAGGAGTAAGAGTGAAAAGATACAATTTTTTTGAAAGGATACAACCTTTGGAGTACAAGACACAATTTTTGAATCAAAGTACATGTGCTGGTTTCCAAACATTGTGTCCTCCCATCAAAGGATGTGAAGTTACCAGATTTAAAGCCAAGAGGTTGAACATTTCGTGTGATTCATCTATTGGAGGAAAACACAAGGATTCAATCCTTCCTACATCAAGACGATCTTCAATGAGAAACTACTTCGATTTGAGGACAAATCCCCTAAAAGAAGGGGAGGATGATACAATTCAAACAAGCTCTAATTTTCTCCATGACTTGAACACACCATGGATGTTCTTCAAATCTGTTTCTAAGGGAGTTATTTCTTACCCTATCTTATATTATATCATTTATACATTCTATTCTATCATAAGCATGCATTCACATGTTAGTATAAGTTATCATATTATTATTTCCATCCTATGCTTAGTTGATCATGTCTTTCATATCATTCAAATATATGCTATGATTACATATCATTTCGTAGGATATTATTATTACATGTTTCCATTTATCATTTATGAATACCATGTTATATGATATTCATGCATAAAACATATACCCAGATCTTTATGATTGATACACAATGTTATAAGTATGTTAGATTAATCTTACATCCATTTAAGCATGATTATCATATATACATCAAGGCAGCATCATTATAAATCATTTCATTAGTTCATATGCATTCATATTAGCTCTTAAGCTTCTTGCATTATCTTACACATATTTTGAGATGATATAATTAGCTCATAACCTTCAAACATAGCTCACATCACCATAATCATACATGGCAGCAAGGTATTTAGCTCATAACAGCTCAATATCATGGACTTACCTTGTTTCCTTGCACATATAGGTACATTGGAGTGTGATACATGATGAGGCAGCTTGGTGGATTATTTGGACGTCATATGCAGCTCACAAACAGCTTACAAAGTAAAAGGCAGCTCATGGAACACTAAGGGAAGCTCGATTCAGCTGGAGGAGCTTAAGGATAGCTAAACTTAGCTAGTTGTACTATTTGGAGCTGAGTTTCCAAAAGTGATGTCAAAGGTAGCTGAATGTAGCTGAACATAATGTTAAGGAGCTCACAAGGACTTAGCTAGGAAGCTTGTTCACAAACAGCCCATGCTTGCTAGCTAGCTCCACAACTCAAGCTAGCTTGGAGGAGACACATGCACGCCCAAGAGAGAGAACATGACCAGCCATCATCCCATGCACAAGGCTGCACCACAAGGCTCCCTAGAACACCCATGTGCGTGCCATATGACCAGCCCCCATGTGCCGTGCATATGATCTCATTTAGGCGCCAAGATGAAGAGCCATTTAACCATTCGGCCAAGCATCATCTCCCCTCCCATTTAGCGCCAATTTGAAGGGATACAAGTGTTATTCGGCCAAGGATCATTTCCCTCCATCAAGGGCCGAACCATCATCTCTTTTAGCATTTAAATTATGTCTTTATAGGGAGATACATGGGCTGGCCGAACCATTATGTCTCTATTCGGCTATGCCCCTCCATTTCCTAAAAATAGGAAAGCATTCATCATTTGTAAAAAGACTTTTTGTTTAATTAAAGTGAGATTATTCTCTTCCTTAAGTCCTGGTGACTTTTTATCGACTTATCAAGTATAATTTATACTTGTGGCGTAAACCCTCTTCTTTCATCTTGATACTTCTGGTTCCTAGTTCATATAACTAGTGGGCCAAAGTACTTAACACCACCCTTTAATAAACAATATAAAGATTGGGTCTTTGCTCTCTATAGCATTGGTTCTTCTTTGAGCATTCTTCAAGATACTATCCTCACAACCATCCTTTTGTTTCATCGCCATAACCATAACCATTTCAATCATCTTCCGCTTCCATCTCTCATTTATTAAATAGCCTACCTATTAAACCATACGTTTACCACCCTTATCCATTCTGTTTTGAGCCATTCACTTGTGCAGGTTGTTTTGCTTCCTTCCTAGATCCACAATCAAACGAGAAGGTAGAATTACCTTACATCATCAACCATAACCATATCATCATTCCACCATATAAATACTTCTCTAAATCCTTCCAAACATATAATCATCTTTATTTATTCCGCTTCCATTTTTATCTTACCAACTTATTCATTCATACTTAACCATTTCTTTTAAGTGTTCTTATTTCAGGAACACTTGCTTCCTTCCTAGGTCCTACAATCAAAGTGCAAGTCTTACATCACCAAGTGGAGTAGGGCGTGCTTTTATCAGGATGAATTAGGTTGCTGGAAATTTTAAAATTGTGAAAGGTGGAAGATGAGTGCTCGGAGAAGATGACAATGGTGAAAGAACAAATCTGGAAATTTGGTTAACAAAAAAAGAACAAGGAAGAACCTATACTAAAAAGTATAAACCCGAACCTTATATGTTCAATGTGTAAAGGACTTGGGCCCGTTAGATAGCAATCTAAGAACCCGAAGTATCACAAGTTTGACACAACAAGACCAGACTTGAAATGTCAAGAAAATAGTTTTAAAAAGAACCAACATTGAGAGAAAACCTCACAATAATTTTTATTCATCAAATATCTAACCTTTGTACTTACAAAATTACAAAAATATATAGATGAAAGAGATATGGCTGGCCATCACTTGTGGTACAAAACAATCATATTTTGAATTTAAAACTCAAATGAAAAACCACCATGTAACTCCCTTGTGTTGGTTCCCATTTGTGTGGCTGATTTTGAATGCATTTAACACATTTTTCATGTGTTAAATGAGTGGATAAGGAGGTTAAAACGTCCATGCATGGAGGGAAGAGTTGAGAATTCAAACAATTTCACATGTGCTTCTAGTTTGAATTCAAATCTGCACAATGTTGAATTTCCACACATGTGCACAATGTAACACATGCCATGCACTCTTGGATAGGTATATAACGCCCCACATGCTACTCACATGCTTGTAGGACACTCTCCCACACGTAGGATACTTTTCAGCTGCTTCTAGACTTGTTAGCTTGAATTGAGGTAGTGGAGCTGAACGGAGCTAAGGTAAGCTGAATTCAGCTAGCTGAAATGGTAGTGAGTTAATTTGAGTTGAGATGAGCTCCATAGACTCCTTTTAGCTTCAACCGAGCTAGGATTAAGACCTTAAGTTGCTACCCTTTATTGTTCCTATATGAAAAATATAATAACATCCATCAAAGTATGGAAAACTTATTGTAAACTTACTAATAAGCTGAAAATACCATGCAAACAAACTTATGAGCTATAAAACTTATTAAAAACATAAAGTAAGTAATATATAATGAACAAAATTATATATCTAATGAAACTAATGCAAACACATATAATTATTTAGTATAACTAAGGTGATGTTACACATCAGTATGTAACACATTGAAAAGCTTAGTTTCTAAGGCATAAATATTATGGAATGATTAAGAAACTTGTAAACACTTAAGAGAAAGAGCTTCCCTGAAATGCTTTGCCTTAGAACGTGTGATCGGTCCTATTGGTAAGACCTCCGGATCAACTTCCTTTGCTGGCATAGATGTGCTCACATCAGAAATGAAAGCAATTATTCGTAAAATGTTTGTACTTTTTACAACTATCTTGATTTATTTCACAAGTTACAAAACCTTAAGCAGGGCAATCGAAGTATTGAGGACTATTACATAGAAATGGAGATGGAAATGATTTGGGCTAACATTGAAGAATATCAGGAGGCTACAATGGCAAGATTCTTATCAGGTTTGAATCCATACATTACCAATCTTGTTGAATTGTAATACTATGTAGAAATTGATGAGATATTGCAAATTACAATCAAAATTGAGAGACAATTGAGGATGAGAATGGCGAGCAAGCTTGGAAATTCTTCAACATCAAGGTGTAATCAAGGCAATTCTTCCAAGAAGCCGATGTCATTCCCAACCAAGAAGAATGAATCCTTGAAATCCAAACCAACAATGTGGATGGCAAGAATAAACAAGTCATCAATTTTGAAAGGTCCAGATACATAAAGTGCTTCAAAAGTTTAGGCAGGGAACATGTTGCTAATAAATACCCTAACAGAAATGATATGCTTCTCTTGGACAATGGTAAGGTCACTTCAGATCATGAAGATAAGAATGCTGAGAAGAACTTAAAGAAAACAATGAAGATGACCATGAAGAGATTAAAACTGACCATGGAGAGCTTTTGGTGATCAAAAGGACGTTAAATATGCAAATGGATAAAGAAGAACAACATCGAGAGAATATATTTCATAATCTGATGTGAGGCTAACCAGGCTTCTTCAATTATGGAGAAGTTGGCAACCTTGTTGTTTCCCGATCTAGGAGAGACACCAAATGCTACACCTTGGATTGAAAGTAATCTGCACAAAAGAAGAAGAATTGATTAAGTAATATGATAATTAAGAAATGAAAAGTAAATAGAAATGGAAAGATTTGAAATGGATAGAATAGTTATCAAAGTTGGGCTGCGGAAATGTTGAATAAATCTCCTTCAAGTGATGTTGACTTCGGCCTCCAATGGTGGTGATGAAGTATACCTTGTTGATGAATGAAGGATGATTTAATGGTGATGAAATGGTAATGGAATGGTGATGATATA
The DNA here is from genome assembly GCF_006381635.1 of Hibiscus syriacus. Taxonomy (NCBI): domain Eukaryota; kingdom Viridiplantae; phylum Streptophyta; class Magnoliopsida; order Malvales; family Malvaceae; genus Hibiscus; species Hibiscus syriacus. The sequence continues at coordinate 16,383,812 of NW_024063533.1, forward strand.
GGCGTGATAATGGTGATGGACAGATTGTATCTTATAAAACTAAGAAGGAACCAATGCTATAAAGGAGCAAAGACCCGTTTCTTATAAGTTCTATAAGGGATGGTATGAAAGGACTTTGACCCTCTAGTTATTTAAACTAGGAACCAGAAGTATCAATGAGGGAATGACGCCACAAGCTTTAGAAAAGGCTTGCTTAATCGATATAGTTCTAAAAAGAACTTGAAGAGAGAATAATCTCACAAAAGGATTTTAATTATCAAAGGGTTCTGTTACAAATGAAATGCAATAGCCTATTTATAGTTTTCAAAGGGTTTAGACCGAATAGATACTTGATGGTTCGGCCAAAGTTGAAACCCCTTTGAAAATACATGATTTTTGATGAAAATACATTATTTAAATGAAGATACATGCTCTTGGCCGAATGGTTATGTGTTGGTTCGGCCCTAAGGTTGATTTGAATGCATTTGGAAGTTATTTGGGCGCCAAAATGAAGAGGAAAGAGTCTTTGGCCGAATAGGAAGCATCCCTTGGTGTTTTGGCGCCAATTTGATGTCACATGGAGTGCACATGCTTGAATGATGCACATGGCAGCCTACTTGAACGCACATGGGTCTTCTTGCAAGGATTTGGTGATGTTACAACCATAGGATGGTGTCTTGAAGTCCATGGAATGAATATGACAGCAACTAGGCGTGACTTGGCTTCCAACATGCATCTAGGTGTCATGGCCTTCAATGTGCAGCAACTTGTCATGAAGGGTCACATTATGTGGAAGGTAACCTTTCATCATTTGAGCTACTTTACAAGTGTTTGAGCTGAAGATGAGCTGGCCATAGATGAATTACATGAAGATGAGTCATAGGTCAGCTCCTTGTGAAAATGCACCTTTTGGAATGACAACTATTCGGGAAAAGGTACGAATCCACAAAAATTGACATATACCATATTTGAAGTGTTCTGTGTGGTGAAGATGATGGTGCAACTCTCCAGCTGAAATGAGGTCTCTAGCTAGCTCAAAAGTCCAGCTCAAGTGAGCTATGAGCTCGGGGGTCAGCTAGCAACTTTTTCCCAAAATGTTCTTGAGCTGTCCCGGAGTTGTCCTAGTTAAGTTTCCATAGCTCTTGGACTCCAATGCTAGCTTTAAGTCAGCTCCCATCATATGGCCGAACATGCACCTACAAAAGAAAGCATAATATAAGCTAAGTATATGAATTATTATAAAGTAATAAGAATGTGCATATTATAAAGATGTGAACTATAGGTTATAATAATAACTCATGCATCATACGATAATGAATGAATATTATTATTACAACTATAGATTATATGCATGAATATCAATCAATGATGCAAACCATAGGACATAATGAATGAATGCACATGTTATGATAATTCAAGCATAGTCTAATATGAAATTGTATGCTTATAATAATATATAGTGCATAAATAAGTAAATATAAGATAAAGTAAGGTAGAACTCCCTTAGAACCAGATTTGAATAACCTCCATGGTGTGATCAAATCATGGAGAAATTTGGAGCTAGACAGGATCACATCATCCTCCCCTTCTTTTGAGCGATTTGTCCTCAAATCGAAATGTGACTTCTCCTTAGTGTCCTCCCATCCGGTATATGCAACGGGGATCTTTATGAAATGTTTCTTTTCATAAGTCATGTCCTTTGAATAAGTGCTTTGAATGTACATGACCTGAAAAGAAATATAACTCTCATAAGTAAAAACACGATTAAATACAAATAAAGGAAAATTGTACTTCCTGTTGGTGTTTGATGGTTGGTTAAAAATCATGTCTGTTGAAGACATATTGCTTTGAATGATCACGTCCCTTGGCATCCCAAAAGTCATGTCCATTGGATCATGAAAATTCACGATTTTATGCGGTCACGTCCATTAAGCCTTTATGATTCACGTCTCTTGGCTCTTTCCCTTGACAAATTGTGTCTTTTGAATCATCCTTGTCATCACAAATTGATAAGATAATGCCACAGACATGAATTGAATTGCTGCAAAATGAATCAAAATAAGTAAATGAAAAACTATTGACAAGATGAATAGACATATCAAACCAGGGTGGATGTTTAATGGGAGTTGGTTGTTGAATTCTTTTCATAATTGGCAATGTACTTGGAATGTCAACGGCTGCTACTCTAGGTATTTCAAGTGACACTTCCTTTGAAATATCAAGAGACATGTTTTGTGGATCACCAAAAGTCACATCTTTTAGTCCTCCAACAGCCATGATTCTTGATTCATCTCCTTGAAAAGATATGTCTCTTGAATGTTCCTGGAAAACAAAAGGAATGATAGGGGAAGAAAGGTTAGATAAAATTTGTTCTTCACTCTCCTCTTTTTCTCCAAATTCATTCTTCTCATTTTCAACTCCAACGTTTTCTACATCCGCTCTCTTTTGTTCAACTTCAAAAAGCTTTTCTTCATTTGATTCTTCCTCCAAATGTTCTCCTTCAGTTGTATTGTCTTTAAGTTGCTTGTTCATTGCTTCAATTCTCATTTTCAAATGAGTTTGATCTTCACTCACTCGGCTAGGAGATAATGGAGTCAAAATGAATTTTCTTTCATTGTGGATGATTAAGTATCGATTTGAGAATCCATCATGGACAGCCCGTTTGTCAAATAGCCATGGTCGTCCAAACAGCAAATGACTCATATTCATAGGCACCACGTCACATAGAATCTCGTCTTTGTACCTTCCAATTGAGAATGGCACAAGTACTTGTTCAGTGACCATCAACTCTTTCTCGTCATTAAACCATTGCAATTCATATGGGCTGGAATGTTTAATCGTTGAAAGCCCCAATTTGTTCACCGTGTATGTGCTTGCAATGTTTGTACAACTTCTTCCGTCAATAGCTACAAGACACACTTTACCATCTACATGGCAACGAGTGTGAAATGTGTTTGTTCTTTGTTGTTCGTCCTCTAATGTTTGGAAAGATGGAAGATCACAAGGCATTGTTAGTAGAAAAAAAAAATTAAACCTTACCAGCACACTCACAAAAACCTCACGTGGCCTCTCCAAGAAAATTCAGATTGCACTCCACTCACTCTCGTGTTTGCACTCGGGGATATGATTCTTGGCTTTTCCTGATCCCCCTTCTGATCTCACCCTCTCGTTTGCCTTTTACTGCTCAATTCTCTCTTGTGGGTCCTTTTAAAGAACTAACTCAAGATTGAGCAAGTTTCTTTAGTTTGTGCGTCGGTTTAGAAATGGTTAAGGTATAAGATAAAGGATAGGCTAGAAAAAGTTAAGAAAGATGATAAGGTAATGGAATAAGAAAAGATGAAAGAAAAGGAAATGAAATAGTAAATAAGTGAAGATGACTTACAACTCAAGTTGCAACACTTACTATCTTCCTTCACAAGAAACAACAAGGATACTTCCTTCAAGTTTGATGTTGGGCAGATTGTATGGTGCTTCTCTTTGAGTGTACTTTGCAACTTGCTTCACTTTTCTTTTGCTTTTGCTTTTCTCTTTTTTTTTTTTTTTTGCACTCCAAATTTGATGTAGGAGTCTTTTTCTTTTCTCTTTTGTTTTCTTCTTTCTTGTTGCTTTTTGTTGTAGCACTTTTAATGTCAATCCACCAAGGCTCTGATTACCGCTTGATGTGAGGCTAACCAGGCTTCTTCAATTATGGAGAAGTTGGCAACCTTGTTGTTTCCCGATCTAGGAGAGACACCAAATGCTACACCTTGGATTGAAAGTAATCTGCACAAAAGAAGAAGAATTGATTAAGTAATATGATAATTAAGAAATGAAAAGTAAATAGAAATGGAAAGATTTGAAATGGATAGAATAGTTATCAAAGTTGGGCTGCGGAAATGTTGAATAAATCTCCTTCAAGTGATGTTGACTTCGGCCTCCAATGGTGGTGATGAAGTATACCTTGTTGATGAATGAAGGATGATTTAATGGTGATGAAATGGTAATGGAATGGTGATGATATAGGCGTGATAATGGTGATGGACAGATTGTATCTTATAAAACTAAGAAGGAACCAATGCTATAAAGGAGCAAAGACCCGTTTCTTATAAGTTCTATAAGGGATGGTATGAAAGGACTTTGACCCTCTAGTTATTTAAACTAGGAACCAGAAGTATCAATGAGGGAATGACGCCACAAGCTTTAGAAAAGGCTTGCTTAATCGATATAGTTCTAAAAAGAACTTGAAGAGAGAATAATCTCACAAAAGGATTTTAATTATCAAAGGGTTCTGTTACAAATGAAATGCAATAGCCTATTTATAGTTTTCAAAGGGTTTAGACCGAATAGATACTTGATGGTTCGGCCAAAGTTGAAACCCCTTTGAAAATACATGATTTTTGATGAAAATACATTATTTAAATGAAGATACATGCTCTTGGCCGAATGGTTATGTGTTGGTTCGGCCCTAAGGTTGATTTGAATGCATTTGGAAGTTATTTGGGCGCCAAAATGAAGAGGAAAGAGTCTTTGGCCGAATAGGAAGCATCCCTTGGTGTTTTGGCGCCAATTTGATGTCACATGGAGTGCACATGCTTGAATGATGCACATGGCAGCCTACTTGAACGCACATGGGTCTTCTTGCAAGGATTTGGTGATGTTACAACCATAGGATGGTGTCTTGAAGTCCATGGAATGAATATGACAGCAACTAGGCGTGACTTGGCTTCCAACATGCATCTAGGTGTCATGGCCTTCAATGTGCAGCAACTTGTCATGAAGGGTCACATTATGTGGAAGGTAACCTTTCATCATTTGAGCTACTTTACAAGTGTTTGAGCTGAAGATGAGCTGGCCATAGATGAATTACATGAAGATGAGTCATAGGTCAGCTCCTTGTGAAAATGCACCTTTTGGAATGACAACTATTCGGGAAAAGGTACGAATCCACAAAAATTGACATATACCATATTTGAAGTGTTCTGTGTGGTGAAGATGATGGTGCAACTCTCCAGCTGAAATGAGGTCTCTAGCTAGCTCAAAAGTCCAGCTCAAGTGAGCTATGAGCTCGGGGGTCAGCTAGCAACTTTTTCCCAAAATGTTCTTGAGCTGTCCCGGAGTTGTCCTAGTTAAGTTTCCATAGCTCTTGGACTCCAATGCTAGCTTTAAGTCAGCTCCCATCATATGGCCGAACATGCACCTACAAAAGAAAGCATAATATAAGCTAAGTATATGAATTATTATAAAGTAATAAGAATGTGCATATTATAAAGATGTGAACTATAGGTTATAATAATAACTCATGCATCATACGATAATGAATGAATATTATTATTACAACTATAGATTATATGCATGAATATCAATCAATGATGCAAACCATAGGACATAATGAATGAATGCACATGTTATGATAATTCAAGCATAGTCTAATATGAAATTGTATGCTTATAATAATATAGTGCATAAATAAGTAAATATAAGATAAAGTAAGGTAGAACTCCCTTAGAACCAGATTTGAATAACCTCCATGGTGTGATCAAATCATGGAGAAATTTGGAGCTAGACAGGATCACATCATCCTCCCCTTCTTTTGAGCGATTTGTCCTCAAATCGAAATGTGACTTCTCCTTAGTGTCCTCCCATCCGGTATATGCAACGGGGATCTTTATGAAATGTTTCTTTTCATAAGTCATGTCCTTTGAATAAGTGCTTTGAATGTACATGACCTGAAAAGAAATATAACTCTCATAAGTAAAAACACGATTAAATACAAATAAAGGAAAATTGTACTTCCTGTTGGTGTTTGATGGTTGGTTAAAAATCATGTCTGTTGAAGACATGTTGCTTTGAATGATCACGTCCCTTGGCATCCCAAAAGTCATGTCCATTGGATCATGAAAATTCACGATTTTATGCGGTCACGTCCATTAAGCCTTTATGATTCACGTCTCTTGGCTCTTTCCCTTGACAAATTGTGTCTTTTGAATCATCCTTGTCATCACAAATTGATAAGATAATGCCACAGACATGAATTGAATTGCTGCAAAATGAATCAAAATAAGTAAATGAAAAACTATTGACAAGATGAATAGACATATCAAACCAGGGTGGATGTTTAATGGGAGTTGGTTGTTGAATTCTTTTCATAATTGGCAATGTACTTGGAATGTCAACGGCTGCTACTCTAGGTATTTCAAGTGACACTTCCTTTGAAATATCAAGAGACATGTTTTGTGGATCACCAAAAGTCACATCTTTTAGTCCTCCAACAGCCATGATTCTTGATTCATCTCCTTGAAAAGATATGTCTCTTGAATGTTCCTGGAAAACAAAAGGAATGATAGGGGAAGAAAGGTTAGATAAAATTTGTTCTTCACTCTCCTCTTTTTCTCCAAATTCATTCTTCTCATTTTCAACTCCAACGTTTTCTACATCCGCTCTCTTTTGTTCAACTTCAAAAGCTTTTCTTCATTTGATTCTTCCTCCAAATGTTCTCCTTCAGTTGTATTGTCTTTAAGTTGCTTGTTCATTGCTTCAATTCTCATTTTCAAATGAGTTTGATCTTCACTCACTCGGCTAGGAGATAATGGAGTCAAAATGAATTTTCTTTCATTGTGGATGATTAAGTATCGATTTGAGAATCCATCATGGACAGCCCGTTTGTCAAATAGCCATGGTCGTCCAAACAGCAAATGACTCATATTCATAGGCACCACGTCACATAGAATCTCGTCTTTGTACCTTCCAATTGAGAATGGCACAAGTACTTGTTCAGTGACCATCAACTCTTTCTCGTCATTAAACCATTGCAATTCATATGGGCTGGAATGTTTAATCGTTGAAAGCCCCAATTTGTTCACCGTGTATGTGCTTGCAATGTTTGTACAACTTCTTCCGTCAATAGCTACAAGACACACTTTACCATCTACATGGCAACGAGTGTGAAATGTGTTTGTTCTTTGTTGTTCGTCCTCTAATGTTTGGAAAGATGGAAGATCACAAGGCATTGTTAGTAGAAAAAAAAATTAAACCTTACCAGCACACTCACAAAAACCTCACGTGGCCTCTCCAAGAAAATTCAGATTGCACTCCACTCACTCTCGTGTTTGCACTCGGGGATATGATTCTTGGCTTTTCCTGATCCCCCTTCTGATCTCACCCTCTCGTTTGCCTTTTACTGCTCAATTCTCTCTTGTGGGTCCTTTTAAAGAACTAACTCAAGATTGAGCAAGTTTCTTTAGTTTGTGCGTCGGTTTAGAAATGGTTAAGGTATAAGATAAAGGATAGGCTAGAAAAAGTTAAGAAAGATGATAAGGTAATGGAATAAGAAAAGATGAAAGAAAAGGAAATGAAATAGTAAATAAGTGAAGATGACTTACAACTCAAGTTGCAACACTTACTATCTTCCTTCACAAGAAACAACAAGGATACTTCCTTCAAGTTTGATGTTGGGCAGATTGTATGGTGCTTCTCTTTGAGTGTACTTTGCAACTTGCTTCACTTTTCTTTTGCTTTTGCTTTTCTTCTTTTTTTTTTTTTTTTTTTTTTTTGCACTCCAAATTTGATGTAGGAGTCTTTTTCTTTTCTCTTTTGTTTTCTTCTTTCTTGTTGCTTTTTGTTGTAGCACTTTTAATGTCAATCCACCAAGGCTCTGATTACCGCTTGATGTGAGGCTAACCAGGCTTCTTCAATTATGGAGAAGTTGGCAACCTTGTTGTTTCCCGATCTAGGAGAGACACCAAATGCTACACCTTGGATTGAAAGTAATCTGCACAAAAGAAGAAGAATTGATTAAGTAATATGATAATTAAGAAATGAAAAGTAAATAGAAATGGAAAGATTTGAAATGGATAGAATAGTTATCAAAGTTGGGCTGCGGAAATGTTGAATAAATCTCCTTCAAGTGATGTTGACTTCGGCCTCCAATGGTGGTGATGAAGTATACCTTGTTGATGAATGAAGGATGATTTAATGGTGATGAAATGGTAATGGAATGGTGATGATATAGGCGTGATAATGGTGATGGACAGATTGTATCTTATAAAACTAAGAAGGAACCAATGCTATAAAGGAGCAAAGACCCGTTTCTTATAAGTTCTATAAGGGATGGTATGAAAGGACTTTGACCCTCTAGTTATTTAAACTAGGAACCAGAAGTATCAATGAGGGAATGACGCCACAAGCTTTAGAAAAGGCTTGCTTAATCGATATAGTTCTAAAAAGAACTTGAAGAGAGAATAATCTCACAAAAGGATTTTAATTATCAAAGGGTTCTGTTACAAATGAAATGCAATAGCCTATTTATAGTTTTCAAAGGGTTTAGACCGAATAGATACTTGATGGTTCGGCCAAAGTTGAAACCCCTTTGAAAATACATGATTTTTGATGAAAATACATTATTTAAATGAAGATACATGCTCTTGGCCGAATGGTTATGTGTTGGTTCGGCCCTAAGGTTGATTTGAATGCATTTGGAAGTTATTTGGGCGCCAAAATGAAGAGGAAAGAGTCTTTGGCCGAATAGGAAGCATCCCTTGGTGTTTTGGCGCCAATTTGATGTCACATGGAGTGCACATGCTTGAATGATGCACATGGCAGCCTACTTGAACGCACATGGGTCTTCTTGCAAGGATTTGGTGATGTTACAACCATAGGATGGTGTCTTGAAGTCCATGGAATGAATATGACAGCAACTAGGCGTGACTTGGCTTCCAACATGCATCTAGGTGTCATGGCCTTCAATGTGCAGCAACTTGTCATGAAGGGTCACATTATGTGGAAGGTAACCTTTCATCATTTGAGCTACTTTACAAGTGTTTGAGCTGAAGATGAGCTGGCCATAGATGAATTACATGAAGATGAGTCATAGGTCAGCTCCTTGTGAAAATGCACCTTTTGGAATGACAACTATTCGGGAAAAGGTACGAATCCACAAAAATTGACATATACCATATTTGAAGTGTTCTGTGTGGTGAAGATGATGGTGCAACTCTCCAGCTGAAATGAGGTCTCTAGCTAGCTCAAAAGTCCAGCTCAAGTGAGCTATGAGCTCGGGGGTCAGCTAGCAACTTTTTCCCAAAATGTTCTTGAGCTGTCCTGGAGTTGTCCTAGTTAAGTTTCCATAGCTCTTGGACTCCAATGCTAGCTTTAAGTCAGCTCCCATCATATGGCCGAACATGCACCTACAAAAGAAAGCATAATATAAGCTAAGTATATGAATTATTATAAAGTAATAAGAATGTGCATATTATAAAGATGTGAACTATAGGTTATAATAATAACTCATGCATCATACGATAATGAATGAATATTATTATTACAACTATAGATTATATGCATGAATATCAATCAATGATGCAAACCATAGGACATAATGAATGAATGCACATGTTATGATAATTCAAGCATAGTCTAATATGAAATTGTATGCTTATAATAATATATAGTGCATAAATAAGTAAATATAAGATAAAGTAAGGTAGAACTCCCTTAGAACCAGATTTGAATAACCTCCATGGTGTGATCAAATCATGGAGAAATTTGGAGCTAGACAGGATCACATCATAATCAATGTAAGCTACATGATAAACTTTGTTTTATGATTATTGACAGTGGAAGTTGTACCAATGTAGCAAGCACGATCATGGTAGACAAATCAGAGCTGAAAACTTTAAAATGTCCAAGTACCTACAATTACAATAACTTAATGAAGGCGGGGAGTTGAATGTAACCAAACAAGTAAGTATTCATTTCTTAATCGGAAACTATAAAGACGAAGTACTTTGCGACATTGTTCCCATGCATGCAAGTCATATATTACTTGGGAGGCCTTGGCAATATGACTGAAAAACCATCCATAACTGCTACACCAATCAATACTCATTCAAACACGAGGGAAGGAAAATCACATTGAAGCCATTGACACCAAAGAAAGTCCAGATAATCAACTCCATATGAAGAAGAGTATTGAATCTCTCAGGTGATGATTCAGTAAAGATCAACCTATTCACCAATCATAGTATCTTTTTTAGTGAAGAGATTCATTTTTTCAAAGGGACACAATATTTGGAGTACACGATGTAACCCTTGGAGGATACTACACAACCTTTGAAGCAAAAGACACAATTTTTCTAATAAAGAAAAGATGATTCAACATGGCATGAAAATATACTTCAAGATGTATGTTACTCTTCAACAAATTTTTCATTACAGTAACTTATTAGTGAATAGTTACCTTTAAAGGAAGTACCTCTTGAAGAAGGATTTCTCGAAAAGGTATATTCTGGTAACATACATTCCAAAGAAGGGTCTTTATTGAAATATCATTTGAAAATGTACTTATTCATCCAGAGTTTGAACTTATCCTTTTAAGGAGAGGCATACATCAAAGGAAAGACGAAAGGTGAATACATAATAAATAAGTATATATCATTTCTCTCATGGATTATAAAGGCCTTCGATTTGAGGGAAAATCACTTTCAAGAAGGGGGATGATACACGTATGATTCGATCCGAATTAACTTCTTTAAATGTCCATGCAATAAAGCACATGGAGTTTTTCTTATTCTAACTTTCTTTTATTTCATTATACATTCACATAGTTACTTTGACATATATATCATATATATACATGTTGTGTTTAAATATAATCATCCATTGATCATTCATATTCATTCATATGTAATATATACAACTTAGTCATTAATATTTGCTTCATATTGTTATTTCACATCTTTACTTAGCTTATTATTGATTGCATTTGTTTTACCTTTATTTAAATATTGTTATTACATTCATAATATGTCAACATGTTATTCATTATTTCCTTAGCCCATGGATGTTAAATCAGCTCCTAAAGCATCTATATTAGCTCAATAGCATTGCATTCTTATATACTTAGGTCATGACATGCATTCATAGCTCACAAGTGAGTGTACATTCATGACATCATGCATATTTCCTTGTATAAACTCATTTTATTCATATTTCCTTATTTTATTGATTCATGTAGGTACATCAAGGGAGGACACATCCTATGATAGCTTTGGAGAGTATTTAGCATTGCATGGTAGCTCAGAAGGACTAAGATAGCTCGTGGAAAATAAAGGAGAGATCAATTCAGCTAGAGGAACTATCGTGGAGTTAAACTGAGCTAATGAAGCCATATGAGTCAATGTTGTCAAAAATGAACTCAAATGCAGCTGTAAGGAGCTAGGGGAGTTTAAGAGAAGCTTAGAATACTAAGGCTAGTTAGCTTGAAATTCACTAGCTAAACAATGCTCACCTAGCTTGCATGGGAGCTATGTCACGCCTAGGCTACCAAGCATCTTCAATGCATCATCACATGGTTGAGGCTACTCCACAAGCACCATGAGAACCCATGCAAACACCATATGCCTAGCCTAGTATGTACCTTACTTGTGGGCTTCCTTAGGTGCCAAGATAAATGGTCATCTAACCATTCAACCAAACACTCCCCCTCCCTTCAAGATGGCACCAAAATGAATAGCTATGGAGACCATTCAGCCAAGAGGCCTTTCGTTTCATCTAGGCCAAAACATCATCATCATATACACAAATTTAATTTATTTATGTTTTTAATTAAGGGATGTATCTAGCCGATTAGCCACCTTCCTATTGGATATGTTTCCTTTTATTTCTTATAAATAGGCCTTGCCTATTTCATTGTAACACAACCTTTGTTCATCAATATACCTTGTGAGATTATTCTCTTTTTATTTAGTCCTTTTTAAGATTTTATTGACTTACAAGTGGAAAAACTTATGGCGTCAACCCCTTTTTTCTACCATTGATACTTGTGGTTCCTATCTCCTTATATATAGTGGGTCAAAGTCCTTTTTCTACCACCCCTTGAATAGAATTATAAGGCTGGATGATATAATCTCGATTATTTGTTTCGAGTCATATATGAGAATGCCCAATCGTGATTCTAGTAAAAAACCCCATAATGATAGTTTAAACTCTAAAATTGTATAAATATAAATATAAGAAGGAAAATGATATGAAATAATAATTGAAATGATGGAATGAAAAGAATGAGGAAGTTGTTTGAAGGTGATGGAAGAGTGATGGTTGTTGTGGTTTAATGATAATGAAAATAGATGGTGAAGTATGAATGGTGTTATCGTGGTAAGTGTTGTAAGGTTAAAGCAGATTGTGACCCGTTAGCTATTTGGAGCTAAGAACCAACAATATAAAAGATGGAATCGAAATGGTAGGGTATGGAACGTGACCCACTAGCTATAGATGAGCTAGGAACCAATGCTATAACAAAAAGAAATGGATGAAGACTACAAGACTATCTTGAGGATGATAAAGTTCTATAAGAGAACAAGAATGAAAGCAACCTCTCAAAGATGTTTTATATATTCAAAATGTGTCCTACAAATGATCCCAAAGGTAGATACCTTTAGATCATGAACCTAGCTTGGAGGAGAGCTTTGGACAAAATTATTGAAAAGTGCACTAAAGGTAGCTAGAAGTAGCTGGGAGAGTAGCTGAGGAGCTGAGAAGACCAAATCTAACTAGCTTGAGTCCATCAAGCTTCACCTAATTAGCTACCAAGACACTCACCTAGCTTACCTTGAAGCTAGTTCATCTCTAGGTTGCCCATGGTCTTCAAGACATCATCCTATGGTTGTAACATCACCAAAGCCTTGCAAGAAGACCCATGTGCGTTCAAGTAGGCTTCCATGTGCATCATTCAAGCATGTGCACTCCATGTGACATCAAATAGGCGCCAAAGCACCAAGAGATGCTTCCTATTCGGCCAAAGACTTTTTCCTCTTCATTTTGGCGCCCAAATAACTTCAAAAGGCATTCAAAACATCCTTAGGCCGAACCAACACTTTACCATTTGGCCAAGAGCATGTATCTTCATTAAAATAATGTATTTTCATTTAAACATCATGTATTTTCAAAGGGGTTTCATCCATAGCTGAACCATAATGTATCTATTTGGCCTAAACCCATTGAAAACTATAAATAGGCTATTGCCATCATTTGTAATCATCTCATCTCATATATAAAATATACTCTTGTGAGTTATTTCTCTTCAAATTCTTTGTGAACTTTATCGATTAAACAAATATAGTTCCTATACTTGTGGTGTCATTCCTTCCATTTTGATTCCAAAATTCCTAGATTGATATCTAGTGGGTTGAAGACACTATCACCACCCCTCAAGCAAGTTTGTGAAGACCGAGATTGTGCTTCATAGCATAGTTTCCTCTTTGGCGTGTTTGAGATACAACATCACCACCATTGTCATTTCATCATCAACATCATCCATCCCTTCCATCAATTCCGCGACCATCTCTATCCTTTCTTTATTTCATTTCATTCTTATTCTTTTATTTCATTACTTATATTTTTTATTCCCTTTATTAAGTCCATCATTAATCATATTTCCTTTCTTATTTTGTGCAGCTAAAGCTTATAAATTCAAGGACATCAGTACTTGTCAATTCTAGATCGGGACACAAAAAGGATATCTACTCTCTTCCATCAAAGCGTGTAGATCGCCTTACATCAGTCTTCCTCCCCTTGGACAAAATTAAGGACAAATTCAGCTTCAAATTATCTAGATTCATCCCAAAATGATCTAGAATATTCATCCAACGTTGAAGATAAGAAGACAAAGCATTCAAGTGCATTTTATTGCTAAATTGATAAGAATATTTTCAGCTTTTGAGTCTTTTCATATGCTTCTTAGAAATACTATAAATAGACACCTTTGGGATCATTTGTGGAGACATTTTTGAATATATAAAACATCTTTGAGAGGTTGCTTTCATTCTTGTTCTCTTATAGAACTTTATCGTCCTCAAGATAGTCTTGTAGTCTTCATCCATTTCTTTTTGTTATAGCATTGGTTCCTAGCTCATCTATAGCTAGTGGGTCACGTTCCATACCCTACCATTTCGATTCCATCTTTTATATTGTTGGTTCTTAGCTCCAAATAGCTAACGGGTCACAATCCGCTTTAACCTTACAACACTTACCACGATAACACCATTCATACTTCACCATCTATTTTCATTATCATTAAACCACAACAACCATCACTCTTCCATCACCTTCAAACAACTTCCTCATTCTTTTCATTCCATCATTTCAATTATTATTTCATATCATTTTCCTTCTTATGTTTATATTTATACAATTTTAGAGTTTAAACTATCATTATGCGGTTTTTTACTAGAATCACGATCGGGCATTCTCATATATGACTCGAAACAAATAATCGAGATTATATCATCCAGCCTTATAATTCTATTCAAGGGGTGGTAGAAAAAGGACTTTGACCCACTATATATAAGGAGATAGGAACCACAAGTATCAATGGTAGAAAAAAGGGGTTGACGCCATAAGTTTTTCCACTTGTAAGTCAATAAAGTCTTAAAAAGGACTAAATAAAAAGAGAATAATCTCACAAGGTATATTGATGAACAAAGGTTGTGTTACAATGAAATAGGCAAGGCCTATTTATAAGAAATAAAAGGAAACATATCCAATAGGAAGGTGGCTAATCGGCTAGATACATCCCTTAATTAAAAACATAAATAAATTAAATTTGTGTATATGAATGATGATGATGTTTTGGTCTAGATGAAACGAAAGGCCTCTTGGCTGAATGGTCTCCATAGCTATTCGTTTTGGCCTAAGTTGTTTTTCATCTTCACGCCATGGAGGAGTCCACGCCTTAAGAATTCTACACCATCCATGTGAGTGCCACATGACCAGCCACCCATGTGCTTTGCATGTGAATGGAATAAGCGCCAAAATGAAGAGGCTTCTCTCTATTCGGCCTAAACATCATCATGCTTCAAGTTGGCGCCAAGATGAAGAGATATGGGAACAATTCGGCCAAAGACATCTCCCCTCATCCAAGCATCATTTATTTTCGTTTTAAGACATGTACTTTGCCGAAAAGGCATGTATTTATTCGGCCAAGCCTTTACAAATCTATAAATAGGCTTTGGCACTCATTTGTAAACGAACCCTTTGATAATTAAAATCCTTTTGTGAGATTATTCTCTCTTCAAGTTCTTTTTAGAACTATATCGATTAAGCAAGCCTTTCTAAAGCTTGTGGCGTCATTCCTTCACCTTGATACTTCTGGTTCCTAGTTTAAATAACTAGTGGGTCAAAGTCCTTTCATACCATCCCTTATAAAACTTATAAGAAACGGGTCTTTGCTCCTTTATAGCATTGGTTCCTTCTTAGTTTTATAAGATACAATCTGTCCATCACCATTATCACGCCTATATCATCACCATAGTCCATCACCATTATCACGCCTATATCATCACCATATTCCATCACCATATCACGCCCATATTATAACCAACTTATAAATTTCCATTTCTTCATCTTTGAATTATCCTTCATCCTCAACAAGGCATTCGTCCATCACCACCATTGGAGGTCGAATCCATCATCACTTGAAGGATCATTCTACAACACTTCCGCAGCCCTTCTTTGATAATTAATCTATCCATTTCAATTCTTTCCATTTCCATTTACTTTTTTTCATTTCTTAATTATCATATTACTTAATCAATTCTTCTTCTTTTGTGCAGATTACTTTCAATCCAAGGTGTAGCATTTGGTGTCTCTCCTAGATCGGGAAACAACAAGGTTGCCAACTTCTCCATTATTGAAGAAGCCTGGTTAGCCTCACATCAAGCAGTAATCAGAGCTTTGGTGGATTGACATACAAAGTGCTACAAAAAAAAGCAACAAGAAAGAAGAAAACAAAAGAGAAAAGAAAAAGACTCCTACATCAAATTTGGAGTGCAAAAGAAAGAAAAGAAAAAGAAGAAAATCAAAAGCAAAAGAAAAGTGAAGCAAGTTGCAAAGTACACTCAAAGAGAAGCACCATACAATCTGCCCAACATCAAACTTGAAGGAGGTATCCTTGTTGTTTCTTGTGAAGGAAGATAGTAAGTGTTGCAACTTGAGTTGTAAGTTATCTTCACTTATTTACTATTTCATTTCCTTTTCTTTCATCTTTTCTTATTCCATTACCTTATCATCTTTCTTAACCTTTTCTAGCCTATCCTTTATCATATACCCTAACCATTTCTAAACTGACGCACAAACTAAAGAAACTTGCTCAATCTTGAGTTAGTTCTTAAAAAGGACCCACAAGAGAGAATCGAGTGGTAAAAGGAAAACGAGAGGGTGAGATCAGAAGGGGGATCAGAAAAAGCCAAGGATCATATCCTCGAGTGCAAACACGAGAGTGAGTGGAGTGGAATCTAAACTTTCTTTGGAGTGACCAAGTGAGATTTTGTGAGTGCGCTGGTAAGGTTTAATTTTTTTTTCTACTAACAATGCCTTGTGATCTTCCATCTTTCCAAACATTAGAGGACGAACAACAAAGAACAAACACATTTCACACTCGTTGCCATGTAGATGGTAAAGTGTGTCTTGTAGCTATTGACGGAGGAAGTTGTACAAACATTGCAAGCACATACACGGTGAACAAATTGGGGCTTTCAACGATTAAACATTCCAGCCCATATGAATTGCAATGGTTTAATGACGAGGAAGAGTTGATGGTCACTGAACAAGTACTTGTGCCATTCTCAATTGGAAGGTACAAAGACGAGATTCTATGCGACGTGGTGCCTATGAATATGAGTCATTTGCTGTTTGGACGACCATGGCTATTTGACAAACGGGCTGTCCATGATGGATTCACAAATCGATACTCAATCATCCACAATGAAAGAAAATTCATTTTGACTCCATTATCTCCTAGCCGTGTGAGTGAAGATCAAACTCATTTGAAAATGAGAATTGAAGCAATGAACAAGCAACTTAAAGACAATGCAACTGAAGGAGAACGTTTGGAGGAAGAATCAAATGAAGAAAAGCTTTTTGAAGTTGAACAAAAGAGAGCGGATGTAGAAAACGTTGGAGTTGAAAATGAGAAGAATGAATTTGGAGAAAAGAGGAGAGTGAAGAACAAATTTTATCTAATCTTTCTTCTCCTATCATTCCTTTTGTTTTGCAGGACCATTCAAGGGACATATCTTTTCAAGGAGATGAATCAAGAATCATGGCTGTTGGAGGACTAAAAGATGTGACTTTTGGTGATCCACAAAACATGTCTCTTGATATTTCAAAGGAAGTGTCACTTGAAATACCTAGAGTAGCAGCCGTTGACATTCCAAGTACATTGCCAATTATGAAAAGAATTCAGCAACCAACTCCCATTAAACATCCACCCTGGTTTGATATGTCTATTCATCTTGTCAATAGTTTTTTCATTTACTTATTTTGATTCATTTTGTAGCAATTCAATTCATGTCTGTGGCATTATCTTATCATTGTGATGACAAGGATGATTCAAAAGACACAATTTGTCAAGGGAAAGAGCCAAGAGACGTGAATCATAAAGGCTTAATGGACGTGACCCTTCATGAGCATAAAATCATGAATTTTCATGATCCAATGGACATGACTTTTGGGATGCCAAGGGACATGATCATTCAAAGCAACATGTCTTCAAGAGACATGAATTTTAACCAACCATCAAACACCAACAGGAAGTACAATTTTCCTTTATTTGTATTTAATCGTGTTTTTACTTATGAGAGTTATATTTCTTTTCAGGTCATGTACATTCAAAGCACTTATTCAAAGGACATGACTTATGAAAATAAACATTTCATAAAGATCCCCGTTGCATATACAGGATGGGAGGACACTAAGGAGAAGTCACCTTTCGATTTGAGGACAAATCGCTCAAAAGAAGGGGAGGATGATGTGATCCTGTCTAGCTCCACATTTCTCCATGATTTGATCACACCATGGAGGTTATTCAAATCTGGTTCTAAGGGAGTTCTACCTTACTTTATCTTATATTTACTTATTTATGCACTATATATTATTATAAGCATACAATTTCATATTAGACTATGCTTGAATTATCATAACATGTGCATTCATTCATTATGTCCTATGGTTTGCATCATTGATTGATATTCATGTATATAATCTATAGTTGTAATAATATTCATTCATTATCGTATGATGCATGAGTTATTATTATAACTTATAGTTCACATCTTTATAATATGCACATTCTTATTACTTTATAATAATTCATATACTTAGCTTATATTATGCTTTCTTTTGTAGGTGCATGTTCGGCCACATGTTGGGAACTGATTTAAAGCTAGCATGGGAGTCAATGAGCTAGGAAAACTTCCATAAGATGACTCGGGAGATCATAAAGAACAAATGATGAAAAGTTGTCAGCTGACCTCAGAGCTCATAGCTCATTTGAGCTGGATTTTTGAGCTAGCTAGAGACTTCTTTTCAGCTGGAGAGTTGCACCATCATCTTCACCACATAGAGCACTACAAATATGGTCTAGGTCAATTTTTGTGGATTCGTACCTTTCCGCGAAGAGTTGCCATTCCGAGAAGTGCCTTTTCACAAGGAGCTGTCCTATGACTTGTACACATGTCCTTCATCTATGGCCAGCTCAACTTCAGCTCAAACTCATGGGAAATAGCTCAAATGATGAAAGGTTGTTTCACACAAATGTGACCTTTCATAATTAGTTGCTGCCCCATTGATGCCATGTCACTTAAACACATGTTTGATGCCAAGTCACGCCTAAGTTGTTGTTCATCTTCACGCCATGGAGGAGTCCACGCCTTAAGAATTCTACACCATCCATGTGAGTGCCACATGACCAGCCACCCATGTGCTTTGCATGTGAATGAAATAGGCACCAAAATGAAGAGGCTTCTCTCTATTCGGCCTAAACATCATCATGCTTCAAGTTGGCGCCAAGATGAAGAGATATGGGAACCATTCGGCCAAAGACATCTCCCCTCATCCAAGCATCATTTATTTTCGTTTTAAGACATGTACTTTGCCGAAAAGGCATGTATTTATTCGGCCAAGCCTTTACAAATCTATAAATAGGCTTTGGCATTCATTTGTAAACGAACCCTTTGATAATTAAAATACTTTTGTGAGATTATTCTCTCTTCAAATTCTTTTTAGAACTATATCGATTAAGCAAGCCTTTCTAAAGCTTGTGGCGTTATTCCTTCACCTTGATACTTCTAGTTCCTAGTTTAAATAACTAGTGTGTCAAAGTCCTTTCATACCATCCCTTATAAAACTTATAAGAAACGGGTCTTTCCTCCTTTATAGCATTTGTTCCATCTTAGTTATATAAGATACAATCTGTCCATCACCATTATCACGCCTATATCATCACCATAGTCCATCACCATTATCACGCCTATATCATCACCATATTCCATCACCATATCACGCCCATATTATAACCAACTTATAAATTTCCATTTCTTCATCTTTGAATTATCCTTCATCCTCAACAAGGCATTCGTCCATCACCACCATTGGAGGTCGAATCCATCATCACTTGAAGGATCATTCTACAACACTTCCGCAGCCCTTCTTTGATAACTAATCTATCCATTTCAATTCTTTCCATTTCCATTTACTTTTTTTCATTTCTTAATTATCATATTACTTAATCAATTCTTCTTCTTTTGTGCAGATTACTTTCAATCCAAGGTGTAGCATTTGGTGTCTCTCCTAGATCGGGAAACAATAAGGTTGCCAACTTCTCCATTATTGAAGAAGCCTGGTTAGCCTCACATCATTAAGACTCTCCACAAACCATCATGATGATTCAAAGAGTGGAGTTGAAGATATACATATTCTTTTTAATGAATATGATGTGTCGGATCAAGGAGATATTCCAAATGATGCAATTTGTCAAATGGAGGAACCAAAAGGCGTGATCTTTGGAAGCTTAAGAGAATTATCTTCTCAAGTGCTAGAAGATATGACTTTTCATTCAAAGGATGTGATCTTTGGGAAACCAAATAATATGTCTTTTGGAGTCCGAGAAGAAGTCATGGACATTCAACGAACTCATTCAAGGGATATGACTTTTGATAAGAATCCTTTTACAAAAGATGACATATGGAGGCAAACCAGCAACGATTGAATGGACATATACTAAGGAGAATTCACCTTTCGATTTGAGGACAAATCGCCCAAAAGAAGGGGAGGATGATGTGATCCTATCTAGCTCCAATTTTCTCCATGACTTGATCACACCATGGATGTTATTCAAAGCTAGTTCTAAGGGAGTTCTTCCATACTTTATCTTATATTTACTTATTTATGCACTATATATATTATTATGAGCATACATTTGCACATTAGACTATACTTGAATTATCATAGTATGTGCATTCATTCATTATATCCTATGGTTTGTATCATTGATTGATATTCATGTATATAATCTATAGTTATAATATTAATATTCATTCATTATCATATGATGCATGAGTTATTATTATAACCTATAGTTCACATCTTATGCACATCATTATATTATATGCATTATATAGTTTATATACTTAGTTTATTTTCTTATGATATGCATGTAGGCACATTCGGCCAACACTTGGGAGCTGCATTGGAGCTAAATGGATCATGTAACAGCAAGGAAACTTACATGGGATCGATTAGGAGAGCACAAGGAACAATTGGTGAAAAGTTGTCTGGAGGCCGTGAGCTCATAGCTGAATTAAGCTGAAGATTTGAGCTACAAGATGACCTCATTTCAGCTGGGGAATCGCACCATCATCATCATCATCACCAATGCTATAACAAAAAGAAATGGATGAAGACTACAAGACTATCTTGAGGACGATAAAGTTCTATAAGAGAACAAGAATGAAAGCAACCTCTCAAATATGTTTTATATATTCAAAAATGTCTCTACAAATGATCCCAAAGGTGTCTATTTATAGTATTTCTAAGAAGCATATGAAAAGACTCAAAAGCTGAAAACATTCTTATCAATTTAGCAATAAAATGCACTTGAATGCTTTGTCTTCTTATCTTCAACGTTGGATGAATATTCTAGATCATTTTGGGATGAATCTAGATAATTTGAAGCTGAATTTGTCCTTAATTTTGTCCAAGGGGAGGAAGACTGATGTAAGGCGATCTACACGCTTTGATGGAAGAGAGTAGATATCCTTTTTGTGTCCCGATCTAGAATTGACAAGTACTGATGTCCTTGAATTTATAAGCTTGAGCTGCACAAAATAAGAAAGGAAATATGATTAATGATGGACTTAATAAAGGGAATAAAAAATATAAGTAATGAAATAAAAGAATAAGAATGAAATGAAATAAAGAAAGGATAGAGATGGTCGCGGAATTGATGGAAGGGATGGATGATGTTGATGATGAAATGACAATGGTGGTGATGTTGTATCTCAAACATGCCAAAGAGGAAACAATGCTATGAAGCACAATCTCGGTCTTCACAAACTTGCTTGAGGGGTGGTGATAGTGTCTTCAACCCACTAGATATCAATCTAGGAATTTTGGAATCAAAATGGAAGGAATGACACCACAAGTATAGGAACTATATTTGTTTAATCGATAAAGTTCACAAAGAATTTGAAGAGAAATAACTCACAAGAGTATATTTTATATATGAGATGAGATGATTACAAATGATGGCAATAGCCTATTTATAGTTTTCAATGGGTTTAGGCCAAATAGATACATGATGGTTCAGCTATGGATGAAACCCCTTTGAAAATACATGATGTTTAAATGAAAATACATTATTTTAATGAAGATACATGCTCTTGGCCAAATGGTAAAGTGTTGGTTCGGCCTAAGGATGTTTTGAATGCCTTTTGAAGTTATTTGGGCGCCAAAATGAAGAGGAAAAAGTCTTTGGCCGAATAGGAAGCATCTCTTGGTGTTTTGGCGCCTATTTGATGTCACATGGAGTGCACATGCTTGAATGATGCACATGGCAGCCTACTTGAACGCACATGGGTCTTCTTGCAAGGCTTTGGTGATGTTTTGAAGACCATGGGCAACCTAGAGATGAACTAGCTTCAAGGTAAGCTAGGTGAGTGTCTTGGTAGCTAATTAGGTGAAGCTTGATGGACTCAAGCTAGTTAGATTTGGTCTTCTCAGCTCCTCAGCTACTCTCCCAGCTACTTCTAGCTACCTTTAGTGCACTTTTCAATAATTTGGTCCAAAGCTCTCCTCCAACTAGGTTCATGATGTAAGGTGAATCTACACGCTTTGGGAGAAGAGAGTAGATAGACTTATTGTGTCCCGATCTAGGATTGACAAGTACTGATGTCCTTGAATTTATAAGTTTGGGCTGCAAAATAAGATAAGAAAATATGATTAATAATGGACTTAAATAAAGGAATAATAATATAAGTAATGAAATGAAATAAAGATTGGATATAGATGGCTGCGGAATTGATGGTATTGATGGACGTTGTTGATGATGGCAATGATGAAACAGAGATGGTATTGATTTGTATCTCAAACTCGCCAAAGATGAAATAATGCTAACGAGCACAATCCCAGTCTTCAAAAACTTGTTTGAGGGGTGGTGATAGTGTCTTCAACCCACTAGATATCAATCTAGGAATTTTGGAATCAAGATGGAAAGAATGACGCCACAAGTATATGAATTATACTTGCTTAATCGATAAAGTTCACAAAGAACTTTGAAGAGAAATAACTCACAAGAGTATGTTTTATATAAGAGATGAGATGAGTACAAATGAAGGCAAGCCACTCTATTTATAGGAAATGAGAGGGCTTGGCCGAATGGTTACAAGTTGTTTCGGCTAGATACATGTCTCTAGGAAAATACATAATGCTTGAGATGAATGAATAAGTCCTTTGGGCTTGTGATGGTTCGGCTAACTCTTCATGAAAGGCCTTAATGATTCGGCTAAGTATGGGAAGACATCTCCCTTGGCCGAATGGGCATTCTTATTCATCTTGGCGCCATTTTCTTCACTTGGCCGAATGGTGGTGTGTCTCTTCATGTTTGGCGCCAAAGGCTCTCATGTGCATGGCATGTGATGTGGCCAAATAGGCATGGATCCTTTAGCTCATATCTCTTGGTGATTTAAGCTTCCAATAGGTGTGATCTCTTCATCCACGGGTTCCTTATTGAAAAGGCATCTTCATGGGCAGCATCATTCATGAAAGGTCACAATGTTTGGAAAGGTAACCCTTCATGTTTGAGCTACTTTGGGTGTGAATGGTGAGCTGGCCTTAGATGACTTGTAACATGGTGAACGTTTGGGTAGCTCCTTGTGAAAATGTACCTCTTGAGGTGGCAACTACCCGCGAAAAGGTATGATTTCACAAATTTTGACTTAGGACATATTTGAAGCGTCCTAAGTGGTGATGATGATGGTGTGATTCCCCAGCTGAAATGAGGTCATCTTGTAGCTCAAATCTTCAGCTTAATTCAGCTATGAGCTCACGGCCTCCAGACAACTTTTCACCAATTGTTCCTTGTGCTCTCCTAATCGATCCCATGTAAGTTTCCTTGCTGTTACATGCTCCATTTAGCTCCAATGCAGCTCCCAAGTGTTGGCCGAATGTGCCTACATGCATATCATAAGAAAATAAACTAAGTATATAAATTATATAATGCATATAATATAATGATGTGCATAAGATGTGAACTATAGGTTATAATAATAACTCATGCATCATATGATAATGAATGAATATTAATATTATAACTATAGATTATATACATGAATATCAATCAATGATACAAACCATAGGATATAATGAATGAATGCACATACTATGATAATTCAAGTATAGTCTAATGTGCAAATGTATGCTCATAATAATATATATATAGTGCATAAATAAGTAAATATAAGATAAAGTATGGAAGAACTCCCTTAGAACTAGCTTTGAATAACATCCATGGTGTGATCAAGTCATGGAGAAAATTGGAGCTAGATAGGATCACATCATCCTCCCCTTCTTTTGGGCGATTTGTCCTCAAATCGAAAGGTGAATTCTCCTTAGTATATGTCCATTCAATCGTTGCTGGTTTGCCTCCATATGTCATCTTTGTGAAAGGATTCTTATCAAAAGTCATATCCCTTGAATGAGTTCGTTGAATGTCCATGACTTCTTCTCGGACTCCAAAAGACATATTATTTGGTTTCCTAAAGATCACGTCCTTTGAATGAAAAGTCATATCTTCTAGCACTTGAGAAGATAATTCTCTTAAGCTTCTAAAGATCACGCCTTTTGGTTCCTCCATTTGACAAATTGCATCATTTGGAATATCTCCTTGATCCGACACATCATATTCGTTAAAAAAGAATATGTATATCTTCAACTCCACTCTTTGAATCATCATGATGGTTTGTGGAGAGTCTTAATGATGTGAGGCTAACCAGGCTTTTTCAATAATGGAGAAGTTGGCAACCTTGTTGTTTCCCGATCTAGGAGAGACACCAAATGCTACACCTTGGATTGAAAGTAATCTGCACAAAGAAGAATTGATTAAGTAATATGATAATTAAGAAATGAAAAAAAGTAAATGGAAATGGAAAGAATTGAAATGGATAGATTAGTTATCAAAGAAGAGCTGCGGAAGTGTTGTAGAATGATCCTTCAAGTGATGATGTATTTGACCTCCAATGGTGGCGATGGACGAATGCCTTGTCGAGGATGAAGGATAATTCAAAGATGAAATGAAAATTTATAAGTTAGTGATAATATGGGCGTGATATGGTGATGGAATATGGTGATGATATAGGCGTGATAATGGTGATGGACTATGGTGATGATATAGGCGTGATAATGGTGATGGACAGATTGTATCTTATATAACTAAGATGGAACAAATGCTATAAAGGAGCAAAGACCCATTTCTTATAATTTTTATAAGGGATGGTATGAAAGGACTTTGACACACTAGTTATTTAAACTAGGAACTAGAAGTATCAAGGTGAAGGAATGACGCCACAAGCTTTAGAAAGGCTTGCTTAATCGATATAGTTCTAAAAAGAATTTAAAGAGAGAATAATCTCACAAAAGTATTTTAATTATCAAAGGGTTCGTTTACAAATGAATGCCAAAGCCTATTTATAGATTTGTAAAGGCTTGGCCGAATAAATACATGCCTTTTCGGCAAAGTACATGTCTTAAAACGAAAATAAATGATGCTTGGATGAGGGGAGATGTCTTTGGCCGAATTGTTCCCATATCTCTTCATCTTGGCGCCAACTTGAAGCATGATGATGTTTAGGCCGAATAGAGAGAAGCCTCTTCATTTTGGTGCATATTTCATTCACATGCAAAGCACATGGGTGGCTGGTCATGTGGCACTCACATGGATGGTGTAGAATTCTTACGGCGTGGACTCCTCCATGGCGTGAAGATGAACAACAACTTAGGCGTGACTTGGCATCAAACATGTGTTTAAGTGACATGGCATCAATGGGGCAGCAACTAATTATGAAAGGTCACATTTGTGTGAAACAACCTTTCATCATTTGAGCTATTTCCCATGAGTTTGAGCTGAAGTTGAGCTGGCCATAGATGAAGGACATGTGTACAAGTCATAGGACAGCTCCTTGTGAAAAGGCACTTCTCGGAATGGCAACTCTTCGCGGAAAGGTACGAATCCACAAAAAATTGACCTAGACCATATTTGTAGTGCTCTATGTGGCGAAGATGATGGTGCAACTCTCCAGCTGAAAAGAAGTCTCTAGCTAGCTCAAAAATCCAGCTCAAATGAGCTATGAGCTCTGAGGTCAGCTGACAACTTTTCATCATTTGTTCTTTATGATCTCCCGAGTCATCTTATGGAAGTTTTCCTAGCTCATTGACTCCCATGCTAGCTTTAAATCAGTTCCCAACATGTGGCCGAACATGCACCTACAAAAGAAAGCATAATATAAGCTAAGTATATGAATTATTATAAAGTAATAAGAATGTGCATATTTATAAAGATGTGAACTATAAGTTATAATAATAACTCATGCATCATACGATAATGAATGAATATTATTATTACAACTATAGATTATATACATGAATATCAATCAATGATGCAAACCATAGGACATAATGAATGAATGCACATGTTATGATAATTCAAGCATAGTCTAATATGAAATTGTATGCTTATAATAATATATAGTGCATAAATAAGTAAATATAAGATAAAGTAAGGTAGAACTCCCTTAGAACCAGATTTGAATAACCTCCATGGTGTGATCAAATCATGGAGAAATTTGGAGCTAGACGGGATCACATCATCCTCCCCTTCTTTTGAGCGATTTGTCCTCAAATCGAAAGGTGACTTCTCCTTAGTGTCCTCCCATCCTGTATATGCAACGGGGATCTTTATGAAATGTTTATTTTCATAAGTCATGTCCTTTGAATAAGTGCTTTGAATGTACATGACCTAAAAAGAAATATAACTCTCATAAGTAAAAACACGATTAAATACAAATAAAGGAAAATTGTACTTCCTGTTGGTGTTTGATGGTTGGTTAAAATTCATGTCTCTTGAAGACATGTTGCTTTGAATGATCATGTCCCTTGGCATCCCAAAAGTCATGTCCATTGGATCATGAAAATTCACGATTTTATGCTCATGAAGGGTCACGTCCATTAAGCCTTTATGATTCACGTCTCTTGGCTCTTTCCCTTGACAAATTGTGTCTTTTGAATCATCCTTGTCATCACAATGATAAGATAATGCCACAGACATGAATTGAATTGCTACAAAATGAATCAAAATAAGTAAATGAAAAACTATTGACAAGATGAATAGACATATCAAACCAGGGTGGATGTTTAATGGGAGTTGGTTGCTGAATTCTTTTCATAATTGGCAATGTACTTGGAATGTCAACGGCTGCTACTCTAGGTATTTCAAGTGACACTTCCTTTGAAATATCAAGAGACATGTTTTGTGGATCACCAAAAGTCACATCTTTTAGTCCTCCAACAGCCATGATTCTTGATTCATCTCCTTGAAAAGATATGTCCCTTGAATGGTCCTGCAAAACAAAAGGAATGATAGGAGAAGAAAGATTAGATAAAATTTGTTCTTCACTCTCCTCTTTTTCTCCAAATTCATTCTTCTCATTTTCAACTCCAACGTTTTCTACATCCGCTCTCTTTTGTTCAACTTCAAAAAGCTTTTCTTCATTTGATTCTTCCTCCAAACGTTCTCCTTCAGTTGCATTGTCTTTAAGTTGCTTGTTCATGCTTCAATTCTCATTTTCAAATGAGTTTGATCTTCACTCACACGGCTAGGAGATAATGGAGTCAAATGAATTTTCTTTCATTGTGGATGATTGAGTATCGATTTGTGAATCCATCATGGACAGCCCGTTTGTCAAATAGCCATGGTCGTCCAAACAGCAAATGACTCATATTCATAGGCACCACGTCGCATAGAATCTCGTCTTTGTACCTTCCAATTGAGAATGGCACAAGTACTTGTTCAGTGACCATCAACTCTTCCTCGTCATTAAACCATTGCAATTCATATGGGCTGGAATGTTTAATCGTTGAAAGCCCCAATTTGTTCACCGTGTATGTGCTTGCAATGTTTGTACAACTTCCTCCGTCAATAGCTACAAGACACACTTTACCATCTACATGGCAACGAGTGTGAAATGTGTTTGTTCTTTGTTGTTCGTCCTCTAATGTTTGGAAAGATGGAAGATCACAAGGCATTGTTAGTAGAAAAAAAAATTAAACCTTACCAGCGCACTCACAAAATCTCACTTGGTCACTCCAAAGAAAGTTTAGATTCCACTCCACTCACTCTCGTGTTTGCACTCGAGGATATGATCCTTGGCTTTTTCTGATCCCCTTCTGATCTCACCCTCTCGTTTTCCTTTTACCACTCGATTCTCTCTTGTGGGTCCTTTTTAAGAACTAACTCAAGATTGAGCAAGTTTCTTTAGTTTGTGCGTCGGTTTAGAAATGGTTAGGGTATATGATAAAGGATAGGCTAGAAAAGGTTAAGAAAGATGATAAGGTAATGGAATAAGAAAAGATGAAAGAAAAGGAAATGAAATAGTAAATAAGTGAAGATAAGTTACAACTCAAGTTGCAACACTTACTATCTTCCTTCACAAGAAACAACAAGGATACCTCCTTCAAGTTTGATGTTGGGCAGATTGTATGGTGCTTCTCTTTGAGTGTACTTTGCAACTTGCTTCACTTTTCTTTTGCTTTTGATTTTTTTTTTCTTTTCTTTCTTTTGCACTCCAAATTTGATGTAGGAGTCTTTTTCTTTTCTCTTTTGTTTTCTTCTTTCTTGTTGCTTTTTTTTGTAGCACTTTGTATGTCAATCCACCAAAGCTCTGATTACTGCTTGATGTGAGGCTAACCAGGCTTCTTCAATAATGGAGAAGTTGGCAACCTTGTTGTTTCCCGATCTAGGAGAGACACCAAATGCTACACCTTGGATTGAAAGTAATCTGCACAAAAGAAGAAGAATTGATTAAGTAATATGATAATTAAGAAATGAAAAAAAGTAAATGGAAATGGAAAGAATTGAAATGGATAGATTAATTATCAAAGAAGGGCTGCGGAAGTGTTGTAGAATGATCCTTCAAGTGATGATGGATTCGACCTCCAATGGTGGTTATGGACGAATGCCTTGTTGAGGATGAAGGATAATTCAAAGATGAAGAAATGGAAATTTATAAGTTGGTTATAATATGGGCGTGATATGGTGATGGAATATGGTGATGATATAGGCGTGATAATGGTGATGGACTATGGTGATGATATAGGCGTGATAATGGTGATGGACAGATTGTATCTTATAAAACTAAGAAGGAACCAATGCTATAAAGGAGCAAAGACCCGTTTCTTATAAGTTTTATAAGGGATGGTATGAAAGGACTTTGACCCACTAGTTATTTAAACTAGGAACCAGAAGTATCAAGGTGAAGGAATGACGCCACAAGCTTTAGAAAGGCTTGCTTAATCGATATAGTTCTAAAAAGAACTTGAAGAGAGAATAATCTCACAAAAGGATTTTAATTATCAAAGGGTTCGTTTACAAATGAGTGCCAAAGCCTATTTATAGATTTGTAAAGGCTTGGCCGAATAAATACATGCCTTTTCGGCAAAGTACATGTCTTAAAACGAAAATAAATGATGCTTGGATGAGGGGAGATGTCTTTGGCCGAATGGTTCCCATATCTCTTCATCTTGGCGCCAACTTGAAGCATGATGATGTTTAGGCCGAATAGAGAGAAGCCTCTTCATTTTGGCGCTTATTCCATTCACATGCAAAGCACATGGGTGGCTGGTCATGTGGCACTCACATGGATGGTGTAGAATGCTTAAGGCGTGGACTCCTCTATGGCGTGAAGATGAACAGCAACTTAGGCGTGACTTGGCATCAAACATGTGTCTAGGTGACATGGCATCAATGGGGCAGCAACTAATTATGAAAGGTCACATTTGTGTGAAACAACCTTTCATCATTTGAGCTACTTCCCATGAGTTTGAGCTGAAGTTGAGCTGGCCATAGATGAAGGACATGTGTATAAGTCATAGGACAGCTCCTTGTGAAAAGGCACTTCTCGGAAAGGCAACTCTTCACGGAAAGGTACGAATCCACAAAAATTGACCTAGACCATATTTGTAGTGCTCTATGTGGTGAAGATGATGGTGCAACTCTCCAGCTGAAAAGAAGTCTCTAGCTAGCTCAAAAATCCAGCTCAAGTGAGCTATGAGCTCGGAGGTCAGCTGACAACTTTTCATCATTTGTTCTTCATGATCTCCCGAGTCATCTTATGGAAGTTTTCCTAGCTCATTGACTCACATGCTAGCTTTAAATCAGTTCCCAACATGTGGCCGAACATGCACCTACAAAAGAAAGCATAATATAAGCTAAGTATATGAATTATTATAAAGTAATAAGAATGTGCATATTATAAAGTGTGAACTATAAGTTATAATAATAACTCATGCATCATAAGATAATGAATGAATATTATTATTACAACTATAGATTATATGCATGAATATCAATCAATGATGCAAACCATAGGACATAATGAATGAATACACATGTTATGATAATTCAAGCATAGTCTAATATGAAATTGTATGCTTATAATAATATATAGTGCATAAATAAGTAAATATAAGATAAAGTAAGGTAGAACTCCCTTAGAACCAGATTTGAATAACCTCCATGGTGTGATCAAATCATGGAGAAATTTGGAGCTAGACAGGATCACATCACTTAACCTTTGAAACTTCTTGAAATACTTGAGTTCAATGCACCAATCAAGCTTATAACCACAAAGGATCTTGCCATTAATTGTTGGTAGGATAATACCATGTACATAACTCAAATTCCTGCAAAGTAAATCAAAGTTAAAATATAAGAAATTATTGACAAGATGAATGTAAACATCACTCCAAGGTGGATGTTTAATAGGAGTTGGTTGCTGAATTCTTCTCGCGATTGGCAATGAACTTGGAATGTCAACGAACACAACTCTTGGTACTTCAAATGAAGTTTCTTTAGGAACTTCAAATGGCATCATCTTTGAAACATCAAGATACACGTTTTATGGATCAAAAGTAACAACTATATGTTCTTCAAAAGTCGCATCTTTTAGTCCTCCAAAAGACATGATTCTTGAAAAGATGTCTCTTGAATTGTCCTGCAAAACAAAAGGAAGAATAGGAGAAAAAGTAATGTTAGATAAAATTTGTTCTTTACTCTCCTCTTTGGATCCAATTTCACTCCTCTCATTTTCAACTCCAACGTCTTCTTCAAGTTGCTTGTCTTTAATTTGCTCTTTTATTGCTTCAATGTTTTTCCTCAAGGTGTTTTGATCTTCATTCACTCGGCTAGGAGATAATGGAGTCCATATGACTTTTCGTTCATTGTGGATGAATGAATATTGATTTGTGAATCCATCATGGACAACCTGCTTGTCAAATTGCCATGGCCTCCCTAAGAGTAAATGACTCGTATTCATAGGCACCACATCACATAGAATCTCGTCTTTGTAACTTCCAAGTGAGAATGGCACAAGTACTTATTCAGTGACCCTGAACTCTTCCTCGTCGTCCAACCATTGCAAGTCTTATGGGCTGGAATGTTTAATTGTTGTAAGCCCTAATTTTTTCACCATGTATGTGCTTGCAATGTTTATACAACTCCCTCCGTCAATAGCTACAAGACACACTTTACCATTTACATGGCAACGAGTGTGAAATGTATTTGTTCTTTGCTGTTCGTCCTTCAAGGTTTGGAAAGATGAAAAATCACAAGACATTTGTTAGCAAAAAAATTTAAATAAAATTAAAACCTTACCAGTACACTCACAAGTTCTCACAAGTTCACTCAAAAAAAATTATAAGATCACTCCACTCAACACTCGTGTTTACTCTCGGGAATATATCTTGGCTTTTAACAGTTCCCCTTCTGATCTCACTCTCTCAATTAGCCTTTTTCCACTCCAATTTCTCTTGCTAAGTCCTTTGAAGAACTTACTCAAGATTAGAACAAGTTAATTCCTTCCTTGTGTGCGTCGGCTGCAAATAGGTTAGGGTAGAAAGAATAGAAGAAATGGAAAGGTAGAAGAAAGGTTTTAAGGTATTAAAAGATAAAATGGTTGAAGACAAGGAAAATGAAGGTATAGAAAAGAAAGAGGTGACTTACAATCCAAGAAACAACACTTACTGCAACCTTTCTCAAGAAACAATAAGGTTATCTTCTCTTAGTGTAGATGGCCTCTTTGATGTACTTTGCAATGGTAGAGCACTTTCCTTGGCTTGCTTTCTTTTTGAATTTCTTTTTCTTTTCTTCTTTTCTTTTTCTGAATTTTCTTCTTCTTTTTATCTTTTCTTTCTTTTTGTACTCCAATTTTGATGTAGGAGTCTTTTTCTTTAGCTTTGCATGCCAAATGACACTTTTGTTGTCAATCCAACTATGCTTTGATTACCGCTTGATGTAAGGCGAATCTACACGCTTTGGGAGAAGAGAGTAGATAGCCTTATTATGTCCCGATCTAGGATTGACAAGTACTGATGTCCTTGAATTTATAAGTTTGGGCTGCAAAATAAGATAAGAAAATATGATTAATAATGGACTTAAATAAAGGAATAATAATATATAAGTAATGAAATGAAATAAAGATAGGATAGAGATGGCTACAGAATTGATGGTATTGATGGATGTTGTTGATGATGGCAATGATGAAATGGAGATGGTGTTGATTTGTATCTCAAACTCGCCAAAGATGAAATAATGCTAACGAGCACAATCTCGGTCTTCACAAACTTGTTTGAGGGGTGGTGATAGTGTCTTCAACCCACTAGATATCAATCTAGGAATTTTGGAATCAAGATGGAAAGAATGACGCCACAAGTATATGAATTATACTTTCTTAATCGATAAAGTTCACAAAGAACTTTGAAGAGAAATAACTCAAAAGAGAATGTTTTATATAAGAGATGAGATGAGTACAAATGAAGGCAAGCCACTCTATTTATAGGAAATGAGAGGGCTTGGCCGAATGGTTACAAGTTGTTTCGGCTAGATACATGTCTCTAGGAAAATACATAATGCTTGAGATGAATGAATAAGTCATTTGGGCTTGTGATGGTTCGGCTAACTCTTCATGAAAGGCCTTAATGATTCGGCTAAGGATGGGAAGACATCTCCCTTGGTCGAATGGGCATGCTTGTTCATCTTGGCGCCATTTTCTTCACTTGGCCGAATGGTGGTGTGTCTCTTCATGTTTGGCGCCAAAGGCTTTCATGTGCATGGCATGTGATGTGGCCGAATAGGCATGGATCCTTTAGCTCATATCTCTTGGTGATTTAAGCTTCCAATAGGTGTGATCTCTGCATCCACGGGTTCCTTATTGAAAAGGCATCTTCATGGGCAGCATCATTCATGAAAGGTCACAATGTTTGGAAAGGTAACCCTTCATGTTTGAGCTACTTTGGGTGTGAATGAGCTGGTGGTGAGCTGGCCTTAGATGACTTGTAACATGGTGAACGTTTGGGCAGCTCCTTGTGAAAAGGTACCTCTTGAGGTGGCAACTATTCGTGAAAAGGTACGATTTCACAAATTTTGACTTAGGACATATTTGAAGCGTCCTAAGTGGTGATGATGATGATGGTGCGATTCCCCAGCTGAAATGAGGTCATCTTGTAGCTCAAATCTTCAGCTCAATTCAGCTATGAGCTCACGGCCTCCAGACAACTTTTCACCAATTGTTCCTTGTGCTCTCCTAATTGATCCCATGTAAGTTTCCTTGCTGTTACATGCTCCATTTAGCTCCAATGCAGCTCCCAAGTGTTGGCTGAATGTGCCTACATGCATATCATAAGAAAATAAACTAAGTATATAAACTATATAATGCATATAATATAATGATGTGCATAAGATGTGAACTATAGGTATAATAATAACTCATGCATCATATGATAATGAATGAATATTAATATTATAACTATAGATTATAGACATGAATATCAATCAATGATACAAACCATAGGATATAATGAATGAATGCACATACTATGATAATTCAAGTATAGTCTAATGTGCAAATGTATGCTCATAATAATATATATAGTGCATAAATAAGTAAATATAAGATAAAGTATTAAAGTCCCTTAGAACCAGCTTTGAATAACGTCCATGGTGTGATCAAGTCATGGAGAAAATTGGAGCTAGATAGGATCACATCAGTTCAGCTACATGCTAGCTCCTCCAGCTAAGTTGAAGCTCCTTAAGTGATGAAATGAGCTACCATAACGTTCATGAGCTAGTGTGAGATGCTATGCTTATCCTTTTAGCTAACCAAGCTACCATAATATGCCTTGCTTTGTGTTTCACCTATAGGAATTAACGAACAAATCAAGTAAGCAATGTGTGAGCTCATTTAAGGTCAAATGCATGCTGTCGTGAGGTGTTTGAGTGATATGAGCTATGAATGATCATCTAGAAGCTAAGATAACATGTATATAAGCTAGAGAAAAGGCATAGGACGTTCATGAGCTTTAAGAAAACATATATGAGCTAGAAAATAGATGCATGCATGCAAATGAGCTAAAGAAACATGGATTTAAAGCTAGTGAGCTAATGTAAACATAACATGAGCTAGAATAACATGACATGAGTTAATGAATGAATGAATGAATGAATACATGTTGTCATGATATATAAATGATATGCAAACATAATAAATGAATCTAAAACGTATGTAAACATAAAATAAAGCTAAGTAAAGATGTGGAAACATATGTTATGCATGAAAATCATATAGTATGCAAGTGAATGATAGCATATGATTATTCAAGCATAGTTTAAGATGCAAATGTATGCTCATAATAATATATAGTGCATAAATGAGTAAATATAATATAAATTAAGGTAGAACTCCCTTATATTGAGCTTGATAAATCTTCAATGATATGAGTGTGTCATGAAGAAAGTTGGTGCTAGACATGATCACATCATCCTCCCCTTCTTTTAGGTGATTTGTCCTCAAATCGTAAGGTGAATTCTCCTTAGTGTCTTTCCATTCAAATGTTGCTGATTTGACTTCAAAATGTATCCATTCAATAGAAAATTGTTCAAGACAATTCCTTTTGAAAAGATCTATGAAAGGATCCTCGTGAAAGGTCATGAATCTTGAATAAGTACTTTGAACCTCCTTGTCCTAAAAAGAAAGAAGACTTTTATAAGTAAAGGAAATATTAATCATTAGAAAGTTAAAGGTATACTCCTTGTTCACATCTTTTGGATGGCCAAAAGCGATGTCTTTTGAATCACAAGATATGTTGCTTTGAACGATCATGTCCCCAAAAGTCATGTTCCTTGGTCCTCCAATAGGTCTATTAATTGAATCATGAAAGGTTATAACTCTTGGAATGGAAATTTCCTTAGAATCCTCATAAGACATGTCCTTTGGATGATAAAATGTCTCCCTTTGCCTTGCATGATGTAAGGCTAACCAGGCTTCTTCAATAATGGAGAAGTTGACAACCTTGTTGTTTCGCGATCTAGGAGAGACACCAAATGCCACACATTGAATTGGAAGTAATCTGCAAAAATTAAAGAAAGAAATGATTAAAATAGAATATGAAAGAAGAAAAAAAATGATAAGAAAAAGAAATGGATAGAAATGTTATCAAAGATGTCTGCGGAAGTATGATAGAAGAATCCTTCAAGAATTGATGAATTCGGCCTCCAAATAATGTTGATGGACGAATTCCTTGATAATGATTGAAGGATAATTTATTGGTGAAAAGATGAAGATGGCAACGGAATGATAATGGAATTGGCGTGAAGGTGGTGGACTATGGTGATGTTATAGGCGTGAAAATGGTGATGGAAGATGGTGATGAACAGATAGTATCTTATAAAACTAAGAAGGAACCAATGCTATAAAGAAGCAAAGACCCGTTTCTTATAAGTCTTATAAGGGATGGTAGGAAAGGACTTTGACCCACTAGTTATAGGAACTAGGAACCAGAAGTATCAATGAAAGGGGTTTGACGCCACAAACTATGAAAGCTTGCTTAATCGATTTAGTTCTAAAAAGAACTTGAAGAGAGAAATATCTCACAAAGAGTTTTTAATTGATCAAAGGGTTGTTTTTACAAATGAATGCCAAAGCCTATTTATAGATTTGTAAAGGCTTGGCCGAATAGATATATGCCTTTTCGGCAAAGTACATGTCTTAAAACGAAAATAAATGATGCTTGGATGAGGGGAGATGTCTTTGGCCGAATGGTTCCCTTGTCTCTTCATCTTGGCGCCAATTTGAAACAAGATGATGCTTTGGCCGAATGGTTAGAAGCCTCTTCATTTTGGCCTATTTCATCCATATGCATGGCATATGTGTGGGCTGTTCATGAGGCACTCACATGGGTGGCATAGGGGCTTATGGTGAGGCTTCTTCTTTACGTGAATTTGAGTAGCAACTTAGGCGTGACTTGGCATCAAACTTGCATCTAGGTGACATGGAATCAATGGGGCAGAAACTAATTATGAAAGGTCACATTTGTGTGAGACAACCTTTCATCATTTGAGCTACTTCCCATGAGTTTGAGCTGAAGTTGAGCTGGCCATAGATGAAGGACATGTGTATAAGTCATAGGACAGCTCCTTGTGAAACGGCACTTCTCAGAATGGCAACTCTTCACAAAAGGTACGAATTCACAAAATTCGACCTAGACCATATTTGTAGTGCTCTGTGTGGTGAAGATGATGGTGCAACTCTCCAGCTGAAAAGAGGTCTCTAGCTAGCTCAAAAGTCCAACTCAAGTGAGCTATGATGATATGATCCTATCTAGCACCAACTTTTTGCATGACATACTCACATCATTGAAATTCCATAAAGCTCAACATAAGGGAGTCCTATCTTACTTTATATTATATTTACTCATTTATGCACTATATATTATTATGAGCATACATTTTCATATTAGACTATGCTTGAATTATCATAACATGTGCATTCATTCATTATGTCCTATGGTTTGCATCATTGATTGATATTCATGCATATAATCTATAGTTGTAATAATAAAATTCATTCATTATCATATGATGCATGAAT
Source organism: Hibiscus syriacus (assembly GCF_006381635.1). NCBI lineage: Eukaryota > Viridiplantae > Streptophyta > Magnoliopsida > Malvales > Malvaceae > Hibiscus > Hibiscus syriacus. Next base: position 16,420,288 of record NW_024063533.1, read on the forward strand.
TATTATTATAACCTATAGTTCACATCTTTATAATATGCACATTCTTATTACTTTTTAATAATTCATATACTTAGCTGATATTATACTTTCTTTTGTAGATGCATGTTCGGCCACATGATGGGAGCTGAGTTAAAGCTAGCATTAGAGTCCAAGAGCTATGGAAACTTAACTAGGACAACTCCGGGACAGCTCAAGAATATTTTGGGACAAAGTTTCCAGCTGACCCCCGAGCTCATAGCTGACTTGAGCTGGACTTTTGAGCTAGCTAGATGTTTCATTTCAGCTGGAGAGTTGCACCATCACCACCACCACATAGAGTACTTCAAATATGCTCTATGTCAATTTTTGAGGATTCGTACCTTTTCGCAAATAGTTGCCATTCCAAGAGGTGCCTTTTCACAAGGAGCTATCCTATGACTCATCTTCATGTAATTCATCTATGGCCAGCTCATCTTCAGCTCAAACACATGGAAAGTAGCTCAAATGATGAAAGGTTACCTTCCACAAATGTGACCTTTCATGACAAGTTGCTGCCCATTAAAGACCATGACACCTAGATGCACATTGGGAGCTACGTCACGCCTAGTTGCTACCTATCTTCATTCCATGGATTTCAAGACATCATCCTATGGTTGCAACCTCACCAAAGCCTTGTAAGAAGACCCATGTGCATTCAAGTAGGCTGCCATGTGCATCATTCAAGCATGTGCACTCCATGTGACATCAAATTGGTGCCAAAACACCAAGGGATGCTTCCTATTCGGCCAAAGACTCTTTCCTCTTCATTTTGGCGCCCAAATAACTTCCAAAGACATTCAAAACATCCTTAGGCCGAACCAACACCTTATCATTCGGCCAAGAGCATGTATCTTTATTAAAATCATGTATTTTCATTTAAAAATCAAGTATTTTCAAAGGGGTTTCATCCATAGCCGAACCATCATGTATCTATTCGGCCTAAACCCTTTGAAAAACTATAAATAGGCTAGTGCATTTCATTTTTAGGCATCTCAACTCTTATATAAAACATACTCTTGTGAGTTATTTCTCTTCAAAGTTCTTTGTGAACTCTATCGATTAAGCAAGTATAATTCATATACTTGTGGCGTCATTCTTTCTATCTTGATTCCAAAATTCCTAGATTGATATCTAGTGGGTTGAAGACACTATCACCACCCCTCAAACAAGCTTGTGAAGACCGAGATTGTGCTTGTTAGCATTATTTCATATTTGGCGAGTTTGAGATACAAATCAATACCATCTCCATTTCATCATTGCCATCATCAACAACATCCATCAATACCATCAATTCCGCAACCATCTCTATCCTATCTTTATTTCATTTCATTACTTATATTATTATTCCTTTATTTAAGTCCATTATTAATCATATTTTCTTATCTTATTTTGCAGCCCAAACTTATAAATTCAAGGACATCAGTACTTGTCAATCCTAGATCGGGACACAATAAGGCTATCTACTCTCTTCCATCAAAGAGTGTAGATTCGCCTTACATCAAGAGGTAATCAGGGCATAGTTGGATTGACAACAAAAGTGTCATTGGCGTGCAAAGCAAAAAGAAATTCAAAAGAGAAAAAAGACTCCTTCAACAAATTGGAGTGCAAAAAGAAGAGAAAAATCAGAAAAGAAGAAAAGATGAAAAGAAAAGAAAAAGAGAAGTTCAAAAAGAGAAAGCAAGCCAAGGAAAGTTCTCTACCATTGCAAAGTACATCAAAGAGGCCCATCTACACTAAGAGAAGATGACCTTATTGTTTCTTGAGAAAGGTTGCAGTAAGTGTTGTTTCTTGAATTGTAAGTCACCTCTTTCTTTTCCATAATTTCATTTTCCTTGTCTTCAACCATTTCTTTCTTTTAATACCTTAAAACCTTTCTTCTACCTTTCCATTTCTTCTATTCTTTCTACCCTAACCTTATTTGCAGCCGACACACACAAGGAAGGAATTAACTTGTTATAATCTTGAGTAAGTTCCTCAAAGGACTTAACAAGAGAAATTGAGTGGAAAAAAGGCTAATTGAGAGAGTGAGATCAGAAGGGAAATTGTTAAAAGCCAAGTTATAGTCCCGAGAGTAAACACGAGTGTTGAGTGGAGTGATCTTATATTTTCTTTGGAGTGAAGATTGTGAGGCTTTGTGAGTGTGCTGGTAAGGTTTTAATTTTCTTTATTTTATACTAACAATGTCTTGTGATCTTTCATCTTTCCAAACAATGGAGAACGAACAACAATGAACAAACACATTTCACACTCGTTGCCATGTAAATGGTAAAGTGTGTCTTGTAGCTATTGACGGAGGAAGTTGTACAAACATTGCAAGCACATACATGGTGAACAAATTGGGGCTTACAACGATTAAATATTCCAGCCCATATGAATTGCAATGGTTGTATGGCAATGAAGAATTGAAGGTTACTGAACAAGTACTTGTTCCATTCTCACTTGGAAGTTACAAAGAAGAGATTCTATGTGATGTGGTACATATGAATACGAGTCATTTACTCTTGGGGAGGCCATGGCAATTTGACAAGCGTGCTGTTCATGATGGTGTCACAAACCGATACTCTTTCTTTCACAATGAAAGGAAAATCATCTTGACTCCACTATCTCCTAGTCAAGTGAATGAAGACCAGCACCATTTGAAGAAAAGAATGGAATCATTCAAAAACGTTGAAAATGAGAGAGTTGAAAGTGATGAATTTGGAGATAAAGAGGAGAATGAAGAACATATTTTAACTAACCTTACTCTTTCATCTATTCTTTCTATTATTTTGCAGGATAATCCAAGAGACATATCACTTCGAGTTGATGATTCAAGAAACATGTCTTTTGAAGAACCAATAGGTGTGACCTTTGGTGTTCCACAAGACATGTCCTTTGACGTTCCAACAGTTATGCCGCTTGAAGTTCCAAAAGAAGCATCACTTGAAGTGCCAAGAGTTGTGTTCGTTGACACTCCAAGTACATTGCACATATTGAAGGGAATTCAACAACAAATGGAGTTTTCCATCATTAAGAAACCAACGCCCATTAAACATCCACCTTGGTTTGATGTTTCCATTCATCTTGTTAATAATTTCTTATATTTTAACTTTGATTTACTTTGCAGGAATTTGAGTTATGTACATGGTATTATCTTACCAAACGTTAATGACAAGATCATTTGTCGTTATAAGCTTGATTGGTGCATTGAACTCAAGCATTTCAAGAAGTTTCAAAGGTTAAGACTCTCCACAAACCATCATGATGATTCAAAGAGTGGAGATGAAGAAATACATATTCTTTTTAACGAATATGATGTGTCAGATCAAGGAGATATTCCAAATGATTCAATTTGTCAAATAGAGGAACCAAGAGGCATGATCCATGGAAGCTTAAGAGAATTATCTTTTCAAGTGCCAAAAGCTATAACTTTTCATTCAATGGACATGACTTTTGAAGAACCAAACAATATGTCTTTTGGGGTACCAAGAGATATGATCATTAAAGACAATATGTCTTCAAAAGACATGACACTTGACCATCCAGCAAACATAGACAGGGAGTACTTCTTTCACTTATTTATCATTAATCATTCTCTTACTTATGAGATTCATTTCCTTTTTCAGGTCATGGACATTCAAGGAACTTATTCAAGGGATGTGTTTTTTGATAAAGATCATTTCATAAAGATGACCGATGAATGGGCGAACGATTTGGAGAAGTCACCTTTCGATTTGAGGACAAATCACCCAAAAGAAAAGGAGGATGATGTGATCCTATCTAGCACCAACTTTTTGCATGACATACTCACATCATTGAAATTCCATCAAGCTCAACATAAGGGAGTCCTACCTTACTTTATATTATATTTACTCATTTATGCACTATATATTATTATGAGCATACATTTTCATATTAGACTATGCTTGAATTATCATAACATGTGCATTCATTCATTATGTCCTATGGTTTGCATCATTGATTGATATTCATGCATATAATCTATAGTTGTAATAATAATATTCATTCATTATCATATGATGCATGAATTATTATTATAACCTATAGTTCACATCTTTATAATATGCACATTCTTATTACTTTATAATAATTCATATACTTAGCTGATATTATGCTTTCTTTTGTAGATGCATGTTCGGCCACATGATGGGAGCTGACTTAAAGGTAGCATTAGAGTCCAAGAGCTATGGAAACTTAACTAGGACAACTCCAGGACAGCTCAAGAATATTTTGGGACAAAGTTTCCAGCTGACCCCCGAGCTCATAGTTAACTTGAGCTGGACTTTTGAGCTAGCTAGATGTTTCATTTCAGCTGGAGAGTTGCACCACCACCACCACCACATAGAGTACTTCAAATATGGTCTATGTCAATTTTTGTGGATTCGTACCTTTTCGCGAATAGTTGCCATTCCAAGAGGTGCCTTTTCACAAGGAGCTGTCCTATGACTTATCTTCATGTAATTCATCTATGGCCAGCTCATCTTCAGCTCAAACACATGGAAAGTAGCTCAAATGATGAAAGGTTACCTTCCACAAATGTGACCTTTCATGACAAGTTGCTGCCCATTGAAGACCATGACACCTAGATGCACGTTGGGAGCTACGTCACGCCTAGTTGCTACCTATCTTCATTCCATGGACTTCAAGACATCATCCTATGGTTGCAACCTCACCAAAGCCTTGTAAGAAGACCCATGTGCATTCAAGTAGGCTGCCATGTGCATCATTCAAGCATGTGCACTCCATGTGACATCAAATTGGCGCCAAAACACCAAGGGATGCTTCCTATTCGACCAAAGAATCTTTCCTCTTCATTTTGGCGCCCAAATAACTTCCAAAGGCATTCAAAACATCCTTAGGCCGAACCAACACCTTATCATTCGGCCAAGAGCATGTATCTTCATTAAAAATCATGTATTTTCATTTAAAAATCATGTATTTTCAAAGGGGTTTCATCCATAGCCGAACCATCATGTATCTATTCGGCCTAAACCCTTTGAAAAACTATAAATAGGCTAGTGCATTTCATTTGTAGGCATCTCAACTCTTATATAAAACATACTCTTGTGAGTTATTTCTCTTCATAGTTCTTTGTGAACTCTATCGATTAAGCAAGTATAATTCATATACTTGTTGCGTCATTCTTTCCATCTTGATTCCAAAATTCCTAGATTGATATCTAGTGGGTTGAAGACACTATCACCACCCCTCAAACAAGTTTGTGAAGACCGAGATTGTGATTGTTAGAACTATTTCATCTTTGGCGAGTTTGAGATACAAATCAACACCATCTCCATTTCATCATTGCCATCATCAACAACATCCATCAATACCATCAATTCCGCAGCCATCTCTATCCTATCTTTATTTCATTTCATTACTTATATTATTATTCCTTTATTTAAGTCCATTATTAATCATATTTTCTTATCTTATTTTGCAGCCCAAACTTATAAATTCAAGGACATCAGTACTTGTCAATCCTAGATCATGACACAATAAGGCTATCTACTCTCTTCCATCAAAGCGTGTAGATTCGTCTTACATCATATGAGCTTGGGGGTCAGCTGGCAACTTTGTCCCAAAATGTTCTTGAGCTGTCCCAGAGTTATCCTAGTCACTTTTCCTTAGCTCGTTGACTCCAATGCTAGCTTTAAGTCAGCTCCCATCATGTGGCCGAACATGTATCTACAAAAGAAAGCATTTATAAGCTAAGTAATGTAAGATATAAATATATAAATATATGGTTCATAGATTATATTATATGCTAACACAAAACATAGTATATAATCTATTGTTTGGGGATGCATTTCTAAATGATTCAAAGGTTTTAATGCATCTGGTTGTAAGAGCTTCCCTGAAAAGTTTGGCTCTTGATCGGGTGATTGGTCCTTGTGGTATTACTTCCAAATCCTTTGAAGATGGCATTGGTATGCTCATATCATTGCATCTCTTGGCTCTTTAAAGGTCACGTCCCCTAGCCTCCCAATTTGACAAGTTATGTCGCTTGGAACATTCGAAAAATCAAAGAAAAAATCTGCAATTATATGGTTAGAATAATCGTCCTTGATCTTTCATTTCATCCATAGGCATTCTCGAATGACCTTGCCATCACCAAGTGATAAGATAATACCATAGATATAAATCGAATTGCTGCAAAATAAATCAAAACATGTAAATGAAAAACTATTAACAAGATGAAAGGAAATATCAAACCAGGGTGGATGTTTAATGGGAGTTGGTTGTTGAATTCTTTTCTGGATTGACAATGTACTTGGAATGTCAACGAACACAACTCTTGGCACTTCAAGTGATGCTTCTTTTGGAACTTCAAATGGCATAACCTTTGAAATATCAAGAGACATGTTTTGTGAATCTCCAAAAGTCATGACTATTGGTTCTTCAAAAGTCACATCTTTTAGTTTTCCAAAATCCATGATTTTTGAATCATCAAATTGAAAAGATACGTCTCTTGAATTGACCTGCAAAATAATAGGAAGAATAGATGAAAGAGTAAGGTTAGTTAAAATATGTTCTTCAGTGGCCTCTTTATCTCCAAATTCATCCTTTTCAACTATCTTATTTTCAACTCCAACGTCTTCTTCAAGTTACTCATCCATTGCTTCAATGTTTTTCCTCAAGGTGTTTTGATCTTCATTTACTCGGTTTGGTGAAAGTGGAGTCAAGATGATTTTTCTTTCATTGTGAAAGAAAGAGTATCGGTTTGTGAAACCATCATGGATAGCCCGCTTGTCAAATTGCCATGGCCTCCCCTAGAGTAAATGACTCGTATTCATATGTACCACGTCACATAGAATATCTTCTTTGTAACTTCCAAGGGAGAATGGAACAAGTACTTGTTCGTTAACCTTTAATTCTTCATTGCCATGCAACCATTGTAATTCATATGGGCTGGAATGTTTAATCGTTGTAAACCCCAATTTGTTCACCATGGATATGCTTGCAATGTTTGTACAACTTCCTCCGTCAATAGCTACAAGACACACTTTACCATTTACATGGCAATGAGTGTGAAAGGTGTTTGTCCTTTGCTATTCGTCCTCCAATGTTTGGAAAGATCGAAGATCATAAGGCATTGTTAGTATAAAATAAAGAAAATCAAAACCTTACCAGCACACTCACAAAGCCTCACAATCTTCACTCCAAAGAAAAGATAAGATCACTCCACTCAACACTCGTGTTTACTCTCGAGAATATGACTTGGCTTTTAACAATTCCACTTCTGATCTCACTCACTTAATTAGCCTTTTTCCACTCGATCTCTCTTGTTAAGTCCTTTGAAGAACTTACTCAAGATTAGAACAAGTTAATTCTTTCCTTGTGTGCGTCGGCTACAAATAGGTTAGGGTAGAAAGAAATAGAAGAAATAGAAAGGTAGAAGAAAGAAATTAAGGTATTAAAAGAAAGAAATGGTTGAAGACAAGGAAAATGAAAGGATGAAAAGGGAACAGGTGACTTACAATTCAAGAAACAACACTTACTGCAACCTTTCTCAAGAAACAATAAGGTTATCTTCTCTTAGTGTAGATGGCATCTTTGATGTTCTTATAATGGTAGAGCACTTTTCCTTGTCTTGCTTTCTCTTTTTGAAATTCTTTTTCTTTTCTTTTCTTCCTTTTCTGAAATTTTTCTTCTTTTTGTCTTTTTCTTTCTTTTTGCACTCCAATTTTGTTGAAGGAATCTTCTCTTTTGAACTTATTTTTTCTTTGCACGCCAATGACACTTTTGTTGTCAATCCAACTATGCTCTGATTACCGCTTGATGTAAGGCGATCTACACGCTTTGATGGAAGAGAGTAGATATCCTTATTGTGTCCGATCTAGAATTGACAAGTACTGATGTCCTTGAATTTATAAGCTTGGGCTACACAAAAAAAGAAAGGAAATATGATTAATGATGGACTTAATAAAGGGAATAAAATAATATAAGTAATGAAATAAAAAAATAAGAATGAAATGAAATAAAGAAAGGATAGAGATGGCTGCAGAATTGATGGAAGAGATGGATGATGTTGATGATGAAATGGAAATGGTGGTGACGTTGTATCTCAAACACGCCAAAGAGGAAACTATGCTATGAAGTACAATCCCGGTCTTCACAAACTTGCTTGAGGGGTGGTGATACTATCTTCAACCCACTATATATCAATCTAGGAATTTTGGAATCAAAATGGAAGGAATGACGCCACAAGTTGATACAAGCACGTTTTCAACTATAAAGGGAGTATTCTTGAACATCTTTATAATTCATTCACTTTATACTAGCCTTATAATATATACTATTATAATACATATCATGCTAAGGATATTAGTTATGAAGTTAAAGAATAACTTAGTATGAATACATCTTGCACATTGTTATTATTTATACATCAAGGCAGCATACTTATAATGCATTCCGTTAGTTCATATGCATTCATATTAACTCTTAAGCTTCACGCATTATCTTACACATATTTTGAGATGATATAATTAGCTCATAACCTTCAAACATAGCTCACATCACCATAATCATACATGGCAGCAAGGTATTTAGCTCATAACAGCTCAATATCATGGACTTACCTTGTTTCCTTGCACATATAGGTACATTGGAGTGTGATGGACAATGAGGAAGCTTGGTAGAGTATTTGGATGTCATATGTAGCTCAAAAACAGCTCACAAATATCATGGTAGCTCATGGAACACTAAGGAAAGCTCAACTTATCTGGAGGAGCTAGCATGAAGTTGAACTTAGCTGGAGGAGAGTTTTGGACCAAAGTGTTGAAAAGTGGACTAAAGGTAGCTGGAAGTAGCTGGGAGAGCAGCTGAGGAGCTGAGAAGACCAAAGCTAACTAGCTTGATTTCATCAAGCTATAACTCACCTAGTTAGCTTCCAAGACACTCATCTAGCTTACCTTGAAGCTAGTTCATCTCTAGGCTGCCCAATGGATGCCATGTCATCTAGATACACGTTGGAAGCTAATTCACGCCTAGTTGTTGCCTATCTTCATTCCATGGACTTCAAGACATCATCATATGGTTGCAACCTCATCAAAGTATAGCAAGAAGACCCATGTGCATTCATGTAGGCTGCCATGTGCATCATTTAAGCATGTGCACTTCATGTGACCTCAAATTGGTGCCAAAACACCAAGGGATGCTTCCTATTCGGCCAAAGACTCTTTCCTCTTCATTTTGGTGCCCAAATAACTTCCAAATGCATTCAAATCATCCTTAGGGCCGAACCAACACATAACCATTCTGCCAAGAGCATGTATTTTCATTGAAAATCATGTCATTTTAGGAAGGTACAAGGGCTGGCTGAACCAACATGTACCTATTCGGCCAAGTCCCTTCAAAAACTATAAATAGTCATTCCTATTTCATTTGTAATCAGACCTTTTTTATTAATATAAGTGAGATTATTCTCTTCCTTAAGTCCTGGTGACTTTTATCGACTTATCAAGTATTTTTATACTTGTGGCGTCAACCCCTTTCTTTTCATCTTGATACTTTTGGTTCCTAGTTCTTTATAACTAGTGGGTCAAAGTACTTCATACCACCCCTTAAAGAAGCAATATAAAGTATGGGTCTTTGCTCTATATAGCATTGGTTATTCTTTGAGTCTTCTTTAAGATACTATCCTCACAACCATCCCTTTGTTTCATAAACCATAACCATAGCCATATCAACCATCTTCCGCTTCCATCTCTCAATTAAACAGCCCACCTAATCACCCATACGTTTACCACCCTTAACCATTATTTTTTGAGCCATTCACTTTGCAGGTTGTTTTGCTTCCTTCCTAGATCCATAATCAATTTCTTAAGGCATCAGAAGAGCCTTACATCAAGCGATAATCAGAGCTTTGGTGGAAGAAGCAACGTGCAACAATAACAACAACAACAAAATTACCAAAAAGATGTGCAAGTGAAAGAAAGTCAAAAATCAGCAAATAAAAGTCAAGCACTCCAAAAGAAGAAAATTTCAGCACTCAAAAAGAAGAAAAGCAAAGAAAAGAAAAAAAAAGAAGTTGAAGCACTCATCAACAATTCTCATCACCAAGCAAGTCAAGTAAGCCGTTTAAATTGATTGTGGTGATAGAAGGTTGTAAAGTGACTTGTGTAAGTAACCCCTTTTGTTCTTTTCTTTCTATTTCTAAGCCACCCTTTCATTATATTTGTTTTTTCCCTTCCTACTAACCCTTTTGTAGCCAACGCCAAACAAATAAAATTTACTTGATATAGTCTTGAGTAAAGTTCTCTAAAACTTGAGACAAGAGAATAGAGAGGAAAAAGGCTGGAAAGTGTGTGAGATCTGAAGAGGACAAGTAAAAGCCATTAAAGTCCCAGAGTGCAAAAACGAGCGGATTGAGTGACATCAAGTTTTCTTGGAGTGACTCGTGAATCTTTGTGAGAGTATATTCTGGTAAGGTCTTTTACTGATGTGATCTGATTCAGCGTCACAAATGGACTTGCATCTCCAACCTTTCTCAATATTCAAAGGGGGGTTTTTCTTAACTTAATCTTTCTTTATACCATAGTTATGATAATAGCTTACATACATTATAATTATAGTTATGATGATGATATTATGAATGTATGAAGTTATTCTTATGAACTACATATTTATATCTTATATTACTTAGCTTATAAATGCTTTCTTTTGTAGGTACATGTTCGGCCACATCATGGGAGCTGATTTAAAGCTAGAATTAGAGTCAACAAGCTTGGAAATCTTACATAGGATGACTCGGGAGATCATGAAGAACAAATGATGAAAAGTTGTCAGCTGACCTCCGAGCTCATAGCTCAGTTGCTAGAGACTTCATTTCAGCTGGAGAGTTGCACCATCATCTTCACCACATAGAGCACTACAAATATGGTCTAGGTCAAATTTTATGAATTCGTACCTTTCCGTGAAGAGTTGTCATTCCGAGAAGTGTCTTTTCATAAGGAGCTGTCCTATGACTTGTACACATGTCCTTCATCTATGGCCAACTCAACTTCAGCTCAAACTCATGGGAAGTAGCTAAAATGATGAAAGGTTGTTTCACACAAATGTGACCTTTCATAATTAGTTGCTGCCCCATTGATGCTATGTCACCTAGACACATGTTTGATGACAAGTCACGCCTAAGTTGCTGTTCATCTTCACGCCATGGAGGAGTCCACGCCTTAAGCATTCTACACCATCCATGTGAGTGCCACATGACCAGCCACCCATGTGCTTTGCATGTGAATGAATTAGGCGCCAAAATGAAAAGGCTTCTCTCTATTTGGCCTAAACATCATCATGCTTCAAGTTGGCGTCAAGATGAAGAGTTATGGGAACCATTCGGCCAAAGACATCTCCCCTCATCCAAGCATCATTTATTTTCGTTTTAAGACATGTATTTTGCCGAAAAGACATGTATTTATTCGGCCAAGCCTTTACAAATCTATAAATAGGCTTTGGCATTCATTTTTAAAACAACCCTTTTGACATTAAAAATCCTTTGTGAGATTATTCTCTCTTCAAGTTCTTTTTAGAACTATATCGATTAAGCAAGCCTTTTCTAAAGCTTGTGGCGTCATTCCCTCATTGATACTTCTGGTTCCTAGTTTAAATAACTAGTGGGTCAAAGTCCTTTCATACCATCCCTTATAGAACTTATAAGAAACGGGTCTTTGCTCCTTTATAACATTGGTTCCTTCTTAGTTTTATAAGATACAATCTGTCCAACACCATCTTCCATTTCCATTATCACGCCTATATCATCACCATAGTCCATCACCATTATCACGCCTTTATCATCACCATAGTCCATCTCCATTATCACGCCTATATCGTCACCATATTCCACCACCATTATCACGCCCATATTATCACCAACTTATAAATTTCCATTTCTTCATCTTTGAATTATCCTTCATCCTCAACAAGGCATTCGTCCATCATCATCATTGGAGGCCGAATCCATCATCAATTGAAGGATCATTCTACAACACTTCCGCAGCCCTTCTTTGATAACTATTCTATTCCATTTCTATTTCATTTCTTAATTATCATATTACTTAATCAATTCTTCTTCTTTTGTGCAGATTATTTTCAATCCAAGGTGTAGCATTTGGTGTCTCTCCTAGATTGGGAAACAACAAGGTTGCCAACTTCTCCATTATTGAACAAGCCTGGTTAGCCTTACATCAAGCGGTAATCAGAGCTTTGGTGGATTGACAATCAAAGTGCTACAACAAAAAGCAACAAGAAAGAAGAAAACAAAAGAGAAAAGAAAAGGCTCCTACAACAAATTTGGAGTGCAAAAGAAAAGAAAAGAAGAAAATTCAAAGCAAAAGAAAAAGTGAAGCAAAGTTGCAAAATACACTCAAAGAGAAGCATATTACAATCTACCCAACATCAAACTTGAAGGAGGTATACTTGTTGTTTCTTGTGAAGGAAGATAGTAAGTGTTGCAACTTGAGTTGTAAGTTATCTTCATTTTCTTACTATTTCATTTTTTTTCTTTCATCTTTTCTTATTCCATTACCTTATCATCTTTCTTAACCTTTTTCTAGCCTACCCTTTATCATATACCCTAACCATTTCTAAACCGACGCACAAACTAAAGAAACTTGCTCAATCTTGAGTTAGTTCTTAAAAAGGACCCACAAGAGAGAATCGAGCGGTAAAAGGAAAACGAGAGGGTGAGATCATAAGGGGGATCAGAAAAAGCCAAGGATCATATCCCCGAGTGCAAACACGAGAGTGAGTGGAGTGCAATCTGAATTTTCTTGGAGAGATCACGTGAGGTTTTTGTGAGTGTGCTGGTAAGGTTTTAAATTACTTTATTTCACTAACCATGTCTCAAAGTCCCCGAGGAAATGAAGGAACACAAAACTTACAAATGTAGGCACTCATTGGTGAAATGATGAGAATGTTTCGTGAAGAGTTCGATGCTCTTCATGAAAAGATAGATCAACACCATGATCTACCACCAACCCGTAATAATGGAGCCAATAGAAGACAACAACAACCACCCCCTCCAGAAGAAGATGTTCAAGAAAATTTTGACAAGGGTGAGCAAGCAGCATTCCAAGGCCCTAGACGTGCCATTGTTGATGACAATTTGAGCAACATTAAGATCAAAATTCCTCAATTCCAAGGAAAGACTGATCCTGAAGCCTATCTTGAATGGGAAAGCAAAGTGGAACATGTTTTTAGTTGCCACAACTATTCCGAGATGAAGAAAGTGAGATTGGCAACCATGGAGTTCATAGACTATGCCTTAATATGGTGGGATCAACTTATCCTTAACCGAAGGAGGAATGAAGAACGACCAGTCTCAACTTGGCTTGAAATGAAAGGTATTATGAGAAAACGATTCATTCCTGTTCACTATCACCGTGACTTGTTTCAAAAGTTACAGAATCTTAAACAAGGCCATAAGAGTGTGGAGGACTACTATAAAGAGATGGAAGTGGCCATGATCCGAGTCAACATTGAGGAGGATCGTGAAGCAACTATAGCAAGATTCCTTACTGGACTTAATCCCGAAATTGCCAATACCTTAGAGTTGTATCATTACATCGAACTAGATGAGATGGTGCAAATGGCAATGAAGATTGAAAGACAACTAAAGAGGAGACATTCATCTCGCAATGTTGCACCCACACCATCAAGATGGAATCCAAACATAAAGAAACCTACTCCTCCTCCTGTTAAAGAACAAGCCGAATCTTCAAAGACTCAACAAGTAAGTAAAGACCCCAATCGTGGAAAGAAAACTACTGAACGTTCAAGAGACATTAGGTGCTTTAAATGTCTTGGGAGGGGCCATATAGCTACGCAATGTCCTAACCGGAATACCATACTCTTACATGGAAATGGTGAAATAGAATCAGAACCTGAAGAAGAAGAAGAGGCACCCATTGAAGTCAATGAAGAAATAACTCTTGCAGATCCCGTTGATCAAGGAGAAGCCTTGGTAATTAGAAGAAGTTTGAATCTTCAAGTTGCGGAAGATAATGCACAGCGAGAAAACATATTCCATACTCGATGCCATGTGAATGAAAAGGTATGTTTTGTTATTATAGACGGTGGAATTTGTACTAATGTGGCCAGTACAATAATGGTGGAAAAGCTTGGTTTGAAAACAATGAAGCATCCAAATCCATATAAGTTGCAGTGGCTCAATGAACGAGGAGAACTCAATGTGAGCAAACAGGTGATAATTCCTTTTTCCATTGGCAAATACATAGATGAGGTTATGTGTGATGTTGTCCCTATGCACGCTAGCCATCTACTCTTTGGAAGGCCATGGCAATACAACAAAAGGACTATTCATGATTGTTTTACCAATCAATACTCGTTCAGCCATAAAGGAAAGAAGATTATCCTAACTCCTTTAACGCCTAAACAAGTTCAGAATGATCAAGTCAGAATGAAACAGAGTATTGAGGCTATGAGGAAAGGAAAAGCAACAACCATGGAAGAAACTGATCCAAAAACAAGTGCTTATTCTTCAAAGTGTTTGATTCGAGAATGCCTATTGACAAAATGCAAGGTTAAAGATGATCAATAAGCTTTGGGAGACGTGACCATTTGCCAAAAGGAATATTTAGGAGACGTGACCTTTGGGAATCCAAAAGATGTGACCATTGAAAAGCAAAAGGACATCAATTTTCATTCAAAGAATGTGTCTTTAGAAGAACCAATGGATGTGACCTATGAGAATTCAATGATCATATCTATTGGAGTATTAAGAAACACCACTTTTGGGATATCAAACATTGAAAAGAAACCACCCTTCAATTTGAGGACAATTTGCTTTAAAGAAGGGGGGATGATGTGATCCGATTCAGCGTCACAAATGGACTTGCATCTCCAACCTTTCTCAATATTCAAAGGGGGATTTTTCTTAACTTAATCTTTCTTTATACCATAGTTATGATAATAGCTTACATACATTATAATTATAGTTATGATGATGATATTATGAATGTATGAAGTTATTCTTATGAACCACATATTTATATCTTATATTACTTAGCTTATAAATGCTTTCTTTTGTAGGTACATGTTCAGCCACATCATGGGAGCTGATTTAAAGCTAGAATTGGAGTCAATAAGCTTGGAAATCTTACATAGGATGACTCGGGAGATCATGAAGAACAAATGATGAAAAGTTGTCAGGTGACCTCCGAGCTCATAGCTCACTTGAGCTGGACTTTTGAGCTAGCTAGAGACTTCATTTCAGCTGGAGAGTTGCACCATCATCTTCACCACATAGAGCACTACAAATATGGTCTAGGTTAAATTTTATGAATTCGAACCTTTCCGCGAAGAGTTGCCATTCCGAGAAGTGCCTTTTCACAAGGAGCTGTCCTATGACTTGTACACATGTCCTTCATCTATGGCCAGCTCAACTTCAGCTCAAACTCATGGGATGTAGCTCAAATGAAGAAAGGTTGTTTCACACAAATGTGACCTTTCATAATTAGTTGCTGCCCCATTGATGCCATGTCACCTAGACACATGTTTGATGACAAGTCACGCCTAAGTTGCTGTTCATCTTCACGCCATGGAGGAGTCCACGCCTTAAGCATTCTACACCATCCATGTGAGTGCCACATGACCAGCCACCCATGTGCTTTGCATGTGAATGAATTAGGCGCCAAAATGAAAAGGCTTCTCTCTATTCGGCCTAAACATCATCATGCTTCAAGTTGGCGCCAAGATGAAGAGTTATGGGAACCATTCGGCCAATGACATCTCCCCTCATCCAAGCATCATTTATTTTCGTTTTAAGACATGTATTTTGCCGAAAAGACATGTATTTATTCGGCCAAGCCTTTACAAATCTATAAATAGGCTTTGGCATTCATTTGTAAAACAACCCTTTTGACATTAAAAATCCTTTGTGAGATTATTCTCTCTTCACGTTCTTTTTAGAACTATATCGATTAAGAAAGCCTTTTCTAAAGCTTGTGGCGTCATTCCCTCATTGATACTTCTGGTTCCTAGTTTAAATAACTAGTGGGTCAAAGTCCTTTCATACCATCCCTTATAGAACTTATAAGAAACGGGTCTTTGCTCCTTTATAGCATTGGTTCCTTCTTAGTTTTATAAGATACAATCTGTCCAACACCATCTTCCATCTCCATTATCACGCCTATATCATCACCATAGTCCATCACCATTATCACGCCTTTATCATCACCATAGTCCATCTCCATTATCACGCCTATATCGTCACCATATTCCACCACCATTATCATGCCCATATTATCACCAACTTATAAATTTCCATTTCTTCATCTTTGAATTATCCTTCATCCTCAACAAGGCATTCGTCCATCATCATCATTGGAGGCCGAATCCATCATCAATTGAAGGATCATTCTACAACACTTCCTGATGTGAGGCTAACCAGGCTTCTTCAATTATGGAGAAGTTGGCAACCTTGTTGTTTCCCGATCTAGGAGAGACACCAAATGCTACACCTTGGATTGAAAGTAATCTGCACAGAAGAAGAAGAATTGATTAAGTAATATGATAATTAAGAAATGAAAAGTAAATAGAAATGAAAAGATTTGAAATGGATAGAATAGTTATCAAAGTTGGGCTGCGGAAATGTTGAATAAATCTCCTTCAAGTGATGTTGACTTCGGCCTCCAATGGTGGTGATGAAGTATGCCTTGTTGATGAATGAAGGATGATTTAATGGTGATGAAATGGTAATGAAAGGATGATGTTATTGGCGTGATATGGTGATGGATTATGGTGATGATATAGGCGTGATAATGGTGATGGACAGATTGTATCTTATAAAACTAAGAAGGAACCAATGCTATAAAGGAGCAAAGACCCGTTTCTTATAAGTTCTATAAGGGATGGTATGAAAGGATTTTGACCCTCTAGTTATTTAAACTAGGAACCAGAAGTATCAATGAGGGAATGACGCCACAAGCTTTAGAAAAGGCTTGCTTAATCGATATAGTTCTAAAAAGAACTTGAAGAGAGAATAATCTCACAAAAGGATTTTAATTATCAAAGGGTTTTGTTACAAATGAAATGCAATAGCCTATTTATAGTTTTCAAAGGGTTTAGGCCGAATAGATACTTGATGGTTCGGCCAAGGTTGAAATCCCTTTGAAAATACATGATTTTTGATGGCCAAAATGAAGAGGAAAGAGTCTTTGGCCGAATAGGAAGCATCCCTTGGTGTTTTGGCGCCAATTTGATGTCACATGGAGTGCACATGCTTGAATGATGCACATGGCAGCCTACTTGAACGCACATGGGTCTTCTTGCAAGGCTTTGGTGATGTTACAACCATAGGATTGTGTCTTGAAGTCCATGGAATGAATATGGCAGCAACTAGGCGTGACTTGGCTTCCAACATGCATCTAGGTGTCATGGCCTTCAATGTGCAACAACTTGTCATGAAAGGTCACATTATGTGGAAGGTAACCTTTCATCATTTGAGCTATTTACAAGTGTTTGAGCTGAAGATGAGCTGGCCATATATGCAATACATGTCAATGAGTCTTAGGACAGCTCCTTGTGAAAGGGCACTTCTCGGATTGGAAACTCTTCGCGAAAAGGTACGAATTCACAAAATTTGACCTAGACCATATTTGTAGTGCTCTGTGTGGTGAAGATGATGGTGCAACTCTCCAGCTGAAATGAAGTCTCTAGCTAGCTCAAAAGTCCAGCTCAAGTGAGCTATGAGCTCGAAGGTCAGCTGACAACTTTTCACCATTTGTTCTTCATGATCTCCCAAGTCATCCTATGTAAGGTTTCCTAGCTCATTGACTTCAATTCTAGCTTTAAATCAGCTCCCATGATGTGGCCGAACATATACCTACAAAAGAAAGCATAACATATGCTAAGTATATGAATTATTATAAAGTAATAAGAATGTGCATATTATAAAGATGTGAACTATAGGTTATAATAATAACTCATGCATCATACGATAATGAATGAATATTATTATTACAACTATAGATTATATGCATGAATATCAATCAATGATGCAAACCATAGGACATAATGAATGAATGCACATGTTATGATAATTCAAGCATAGTCTAATATGAAATTGTATGCTTATAATAATATATAGTGCATAAATAAGTAAATATAAGATAAAGTAAGGTAGAACTCCCTTAGAACCAGATTTGAATAACCTCCATGGTGTGATCAAATCATGGAGAAATTTGGAGCTAGACAGGATCACATCACTTCCGCAGCCCTTCTTTGATAACTATTCTATCCATTTCAATTCTTTCCATTTCTATTTCATTTCTTAATTATCATATTACTTAATCAATTCTTCTTCTTTTGTGCAGATTACTTTCAATCCAAGGTGTAGCATTTGGTGTCTCTCCTAGATCGGGAAACAACAAGGTTGCCAACTTCTCCATTATTGAAGAAGCCTGGTTAGCCTTACATCATTTACACATCTTATTCTTTTCTTATTTTCTAACCATGTCTCAGAGTTCAAGACGATCACCAGAAAGAGAAGCCCCTAACTTGCAAACCCAAGCCATTATGCATGAAATGGAAATATTGCTGAAATTAGAATTGGAGTCTTTGCAAGATCGTATGGATCAATTAGAAGCATACTTAGGCAATCGGAGAGTAAACCGCCCTAGAATGGAAGAAGAATTAGAAGAGGAGGAGGTTGAAGTAACATCAGTAGCAAGAAGAGATGTTCATAGAAATCAGAATGACAACTTTAGCAACATCAAAGTGACCATTCCTCCATTTCAAGGATGAACAGATCCTGAAGCCTATCTAGATTGGGTAATCAAAATCGAACACATTTTCGAATGTCAAAATTATACGAAACAAAAGAAGGTCAGGCTTGCTGCTATGGAATTCGTGGATTATGCCTTAGTTTGGTGGGATCAATTGGTAAGTTCAAGAAGACGAAATGGTGAACGCCCCATCACTACATGGGAAGAAATGAAAGCCATTATGAGGAAAAGGTTTGTGCCTACTCACTGTCACCGAGATCTTTATCATAAACTACAAAACTTGAAACAAGAAAGTAAGAGCGTTGAAGATTATTTCAAAGAAATGGAGATAGCCATGATCCGAGCCAATGTGGATGAAGATAGAGAAGCAACAATGGAAAGGTTCTTATATGGCCTAAATCTTGATATTGCTAACCTTGTTGAACTTCAGCATTATGTGGAGATTGAAGAGATGGTGCATGTAGCCATGAAAATTGAACGACAACTTAAGAGGAAACCTACAATCGGAGCAGTCCAAATTCGACCACCAATTGGAAGTAAGAGCCTATTACCCTCTGGAAACAAACTCCAGTCCAATTAAAGGATCGTACAGAGGTATCCAAAATTATACAAATGGGCGAATCTAGCAAGGGTAAAGAAAAGCAAACCAGCACTTTCGAGAGATCAAGAGATATCAAATGTTTCAAGTGTTTTGGAAAAGGGCATGTTGCTAGTCAATGTCCCAACCGAAATGCCATGATGTTGCTTGACAATGGAGATATTGTATCAGATTCTGATGAGCCTATTTTTGACGAGGAACCTGAAACAATACAAGAAGAAGAAGCGGAAGAAAATGCAGATCAGGGTGAGATGCTTGTTTCAAAGAGGTGCCTACAATCACAAACATCCCAAGATGATATTCAAAGAAACAATATCTTTCATACAAGGTGCCATGTTAAGGATAAGGTTTGCACAATGATCATCGATGGAGGAAGTTGCACAAATGTAGCCAGCACTCTTATGGTTGAAAAACTGGGATTGGCAACGTCAAAGCATCCTACGCCATATAAACTCCAATGGCTTAATGAAGGAGGTAAGTTAAATGTTACCAAACAAGTTATAATTCCTTTTTTCAGTTAGAAGGTACAAGGACGAGGTGCTTTGTGACATTATCCCTATGCATGCTAGCCACATTCTACTTGGGAGACCATGGCAGTATGACAAAAGGGCCAGTCATGATTGTTTTCACAATCAATACACTTTTAAGCATGATGGATGCAAGGTGACCTTGATGCCTTTAACACCTAAAGAAGTACAACAAGATCAATTGCATATGCGAAAGAGTGTAAAAGCATGACGCAAAGACAAAACCCCAAAGAAAAATGAAGAGGAACTAAACAAGAAACCAAACTTCTTAATAAAGAAACATGATGGTTCAATTCTGGAAAATGAAGGGTCTCCTACGAAAAGTGGTGATGATTGGGACTTAAAGTCATAACTCTTCACCAATGGTTTTAATCTTCAAAAGGTAAGTACTCTTTCATATGAAACCTTTTCTCTCCTCACTTTTCAGGACAAATCACGTGGAAGGTCACTTCCAAAAGGGATATCCCTAGATAAAGATCATTCCCAAAAGGTACCTGTTGGTAAATCATATTCCAAAGAAAGACCTAAAGGGAAATCTTATGAAAGGGAATCTAATGGAAAGATAGAATCGTTCAAGGGATGTTTTCTTTTAGCAAAAAGACGTGACGCTATGCAAGGACAGAATTAACTCGATTTGAGGACAAATCACCCTAAAGAAGGGGGAATGATACAAGCACGTTTTCAACTATAAAGGGAGTATTCTTGAACATCTTTATAATGCATTCACTTTATACTAGCCTTATTGATACGATCCAAACTACCTCCAACTTTCTCCATGACTTGAACACCATGGATGTTCTTCAAAGCTGTTTCTAAGGGTGTTCTTCATTACCCTATCTTATATTATATCATTTATACATTCTATTCTATAATAAGCATTAATTCACATGTAAGTATAAATTATCATATTATTATTTCCATCCTATGTTTAGTTAATCATGTCTTTTATAACATTCAAATATATGTTATGATTACATATCATTTCTTAGGATATTATTATTACATGTTTCCATTTATCATTTATGAATACCATGTTATATGATATTCATGCATACAACATATTCACATCTTTATAATTGATGCACAATGTTATTTCAAGTATGTTAAGTATGTTATATTAGTCTTGCATTCATTTAAGCATGATTCAATTCATTTGCGAAATGGCAGAATGCTTAATCATTCATTTGTTAGCTCACGTGCATTCATTTTAGCTCCTAGGTCTTATACATTAGCTTACATATGTTATATCATTATGTACTTAGCTCATGACATGCATTCATAGCTCATATCACTCAAACACCTCACGACAACATGCATTTTACCTTAAATGAGCTCACACATTGCTTATTTTATTTGTTTGGTGATTCCTATAAGTGAAACACAAAACAAGGCATATTATGGTAGTTTGGGTAGCTAAAAGGACAAGCACAACAGCTCACACTAGCTCATGAACATTATGGCAGCTCATTTCATCACATAAGAAGCTTAAATTTAGCTGGAGGAGCTAACATGTAGCTGAACTTAGCTGGAGGAGAGCTTTGGACCAAATTACTGAAAAGTGGACTAGAGGTAGCTGGAAGTAGCTGGGAGAGTAGCTGAGGAGTTGAGAAGATCAAAGCTAACTAGCTTGAGTTCATCAAGCTATAACTCACCTAGTTAGCTATCAAGACACTCACCTAGCTTACCTTGAAGCTAGTTCATCTCTAGGCTGCCCAATGGATGCCATGTCACCTAGATGCATGTTGGAAGCTAATTCACGCCTAGTTGTTGCCTATCTTCATTCCATGGACTTCAAGACATCATCCTATGGTTGCAACCTCATCAAAGCATAGCAAGAAGACCCATGTGCATTCATGTAGGCTGCCATTTGCATCATTCAAGCATGTGCACTTCATGTGACATTAAATTGGCGCCAAAACACCAAGGGATGCTTCCTATTCGGCCAAAGACTCTTTCCTCTTCATTTTGGCGCCCAAATAACTTCCAAATGCATTTAAATCATCCTTAGGGCCGAACCAACACATAACCATTCGGCCAAGAGCATGTATTTTCATTAAAGTCTTGTTTTTCATTAAAATCATGTCATTTTAGGAAGGTACAAGGGCTGGCCGAACCAGCATGTACCTATTCGGCCAAGTCCCTTCAAAAACTATAAATTGGCTTTCCTATTTCATTTGTAATCAGACCATTTTTATTAATCAAAATGAGATTATTCTCTTCCTTAAGTCCTGGTGACTTTTATCGACTTATCAAGTATATTTTATACTTGTGGCGTCAACCCATTTCCTTTCATCTTGATACTTCTGGTTCCTAGTTCTTTATAACTAGTGGGTCAAAGTACTTCATACCACCCCTTAAAGAAGCAATATAAAGTCTGGGTCTTTGCTCTATATAGCATTGGTTCTTCTTTGAGTATTCTTTAAGATACTATCCTCACAACCATTCCTTTGTTTCATAAACCATAACCATAGCCATATCAACAATCTTCCATTTCCATCTCTCATTTAAACAGCCCACCTATTCACCCATATGTTTACCACCCTTAACCATTATATTTTGAGCCATTCACTTTGCAGGTTGTTTTGCTTCCTTCCTAGATCCACAATCAATTTGTTAAGGCATCAGAAGAGCCTTACATCACTTATAATATATACTTAGTATGAATACATCTTGCACATTGTTATTTTAATATGTTAAGCATGTTAAGATAGCTTTATAAACATATTAAGCATGATTATTATTTATACATCAAGGCAGCATACTTATAATGCATTTCGTTAGTTCATATGCATTCATATTAACTCTTAAGCTTCATGCATTATCTTACACATATTTTGAGATGATATAATTAGCTCATAACCTTCAAACATAGCTCACATCACCATAATCATACATGGCAGCAAGTTATTTAGCTCATAACAGCTCAATATCATGGACTTACCTTGTTTCATTGCACATATAGGTACATTGGAGTGTGATGCACGATGAGGCAGCTTGGTAGAGTATTTGGACGTCATATACAACTCACAAATATCATGGTAGCTCGTGGAACACTAAGGAAAACTCAACTTATCTGGAGGAGCTAGCATGTAGCTGAACTTAGCTGGAGGAGAGTTTTGGACCAAAGTGTTGAAAAGTGGACTAAAGGTAGCTGGAAGTAGCTGGGAGAGCAGCTGAGGAGCTGAGAAGAACAAAGCTAACTAGCTTGATTTCATCAAGCTATAACTCACCTAGTTAGCTACCAAGACACTCATCTAGCTTACCTTGGAGCTAGTTCATATCTAGGCTGCCCAATGGATGCCATGTCATCTAGATACACGTTGGAAGCTAATTCACGCCTAGTTGTTGCCTATCTTCATTCCATGGACTTCAAGACAACATCCTATGGTTGCAACCTCATCAAAGTATAGCAAGAAGACCCATGTGCATTCATGTAGGCTGCCATGTGCATCATTTAAGCATGTTCACTTCATGTGACATCAAATTAGCGCCAAAACACCAAGGGATGCTTCCTATTCGGCCAAAGACTCTTTCCTCTTCATTTTGGCACCCAAATAACTTCCAAATGCATTCAAATCATCCTTAGGGCCGAACCAACACATAACCATTCGGCCAAGAGCATGTATTTTCATTAAAGTCTTGTTTTTCATTAAAAATCATGTCATTTTAGGAAGGTACAAGGGCTGGCCGAACCAACATGTACCTATTCGGCCAAGTCCCTTCAAAAACTATAAATAGGCCTTCCTATTTCATTTTTAATCAGACCTTTTTTATTAATATAACTGAGATTATTCTCTTCCTTAAGTCCTGGTCACTTTTATCGACTTATCAAGTATTTTTATACTTGTGGTGTCAGCCCCTTTCTTTTCATCTTGATACTTCTGGTTCCTAGTTCTTTATAACTAGTGGGTCAAAGTACTTCATACCACCCCTTAAAGAAGCAATATAAAGTCTGGGTCTTTTCTCTATATAGCATTGGTTCTTCTTTGAGTCTTCTTTAAGATACTATCCTCACAACCATCCCTTTGTTTCATAAACCATAACCATAGCCATATCAACCATCTTCTGCTTCCATCTCTCAATTAAACAGCCCACCTAATCACCCATACGTTTACCACCCTTAACAATTATGTTTTGAGCCATTCACTTTGTAGGTTGTTTTGCTTCCTTCCTAGATCCACAATCAATTTGTTAAGGCATCAGAGGATTCTATACATCACAAGTATAGGAACTATACGTGTTTAATTGATAAAGTTCACAAAGAACTTTGAAGAGAAATAACTCACTAGAGTATATTTTATATATGAGATGAGATGATTACAAATGATGGCAATAGCCTATTTATAGTTTTCAATGAGTTTAGGCCGAATAGATACATGATGGTTCGGCTATGGATGAAACCCCTTTGAAAATACATGATATTTAAATGAAAATATATGATTTTAATGAAGATACATGCTCTTGACCGAATGGTAAGGTGTTGGCTCGGCCTAAGGATGTTTTGAATGCCTTTGGAAGTTATTAGGTGCCAAAATGAAGAGGAAAAATTCTTTGGCCGAATAGGAAGCATCCCTTGGTGTTTTGGCGCCTATATGATGTTACATGGAGTGCATATGATGTAATGCTCTGATTCCACTTGATGTAAGGCTAACCAGGCTTCTTCAATAATGGAGAAGATGGAAACCTTGTTATTTTCCGATCTAGGATAGACACCAAATGGTACACCTTGAATTGAAAAGTAATCTGCACAAAGAAGAATGATTGGTTAAGTAAATGAGTAATTAAGAAAGGAAATGAAAAGAATTGAAATGGATAGAATAGTTATCAAAGAAGGGCTGCGGAAGTGTTGTAGAATGATCCTTCAAGTGATGATGGATTCGGCCTCCAATGGTGGTGATGGACGAATGCCTTGTTGAGGATGAAGGATAATTCAAAGATGAAGAAATGGAAATTTAGAAGTTGGTGATAATATAGGCGTGATATGGTGATGGAATATGGTGATGATATAGGCGTGATAATGGTGATGGATAGATTGTATCTTATAAAACTAAGAAGGAACCAATGCTATAAAAGAGCAAAGACCCGTTTCTTATAAGTTTTATAAGAGATGGTAGTAAGGACTTTGACCTGCTAGTTATAAAAACTAGGAACCAGAAGTATCAAGGCGAAGGAATGACGCCACAAGCTTTAGAAAGGCTTGCTTAATCGATATAGTTCTAAAAAGAACTTGAAGAGAGAATAATCTCACAAAAGGATTTTAATTATCAAAGGGTTGTCTTACAAATGAAATATCCAAGCCTATTTATAGGCTAGCATAGGTTTGGCCGAATAAATAGGTGTCCATTCGGCTAAATACATGACTATTAAATAGAAATACATGATGTTTTAATGAATGAAGATGTCCTTGGCCGAATGGTCTCCTTGCTCTTCATCTTGGCGCCAATTTTGAATCAAAAGGATGCTTAGGCCGAATAGAGAGAACCCTCTTCATTTTGGCACCCATTTCATCCACACACATGGCACATGTGTGGGCTGGTCATGAGGCACTCACATGGGTGGCTTGGGGTCTTATGGTGTGTCTCCTACTAGGCGTGAAGTTGAGCAACAACTTAGGTGTGACTTTGCATCCAACTTGCTTCTAGAAGACATGGCGTCAATGGGGCAGCAACTATTTATGAAAGGTCACATTTGTGGAATGCAACCTTTCATCATTTGAGCTACTTCCAATGTGTTTGAGCTAAAGATGAGCTGGCCATAGATGCAATACATGACAATGAGTCTTAAGATAGCTCCTTGTGAAAGGGCACTTCTCGGATTAGCAACTCTTCGCGAAAAGGTACGAATTCACAAAATTCGACCTAGACCATATTTGTAGTGCTCTGTGTGGTGAAGATGATGGTGCAACTCTCCAACTGAAAAGAAGTCTCTAGCTAGCTCAAAAGTCCAGCTCAAGTGAGCTATGAGCTCGGAGGTCAGCTGACAACTTTTTATCATTTGTTCTTCATGATCTCCCGAGTCATCTTATGGAAGTTTTCCTAGCTCATTGACTCCCATGCTAGCTTTAAATCAGCTCCCAACATGTGGCCGAACATGTACCTACAAAAGAAAGCTTTTATAAGCTAAGTAATATAAAATATAAATATATAAATATATGGTTCATAACAATAACTTCATACATTCATAATATCATCATCATAACTATAAATATAATGTATGTAAGCTATTGTCATAACTATGGTATAAAGAAAGATTAAATTGAAGAAAATCTCCCTTTGATTATTGCGAAAGGTTGGAGATACAAGTCCATTTTTGACGTTGAATCGGATCACATCATCCCCCCTTCTTTAAAGCGATTTGTCCTCAAATCGAAGGGTGGTTTCTTTTCAATGTTCCTCCATTCTATAGTTGTTGTTTCGTCAGAAATTGGGATTCCTTCTTTAGGCTCTTGAATGAGATATGCCCATGTAATTTTGCTTTGAATGTTTAGGTCCCTTGATATCCCAAAAGTGGTGTCTCTTAATGCTCCAATAGGCATGATCATGGAATCCTCATAAGTCACGTCCATTGGTTCTTCTAAAGATACGTCCTTTGAATGAAAAATGGTGTTCTTTTGCTGCTCAATGGACATATCTTTTGTATTCCCAAAGGTCACTTCTCCTAAACATTCCTTTTGGCAATTGGTGTCTCTTGATGCAACCTGCAAGTCAAAGAAACAATCTACATTTTCAAAGTTAGAATAATCATCTTTAACCTTGCATTTTGTCAATAGGCATTCTCGAATCAATCACTTTGAGGAATAAGCACTTGTTCTTGGATCAATTTCCTCCATGGTTGTTGCCTTTCCTTTCTTTATAGCCTCAACACTTTGCTTCATTTTGGCTTGATCATTCTGGACTTGTTTAGGCTTTAAAGGAGTAAGGATAATCTTCTTCCCTTTATGGCTGAACGAGTATTGATTGGTAAAACAATCATGAATAGTCCTTTTGTCGTATTGCCATAGAAAACCATCATGCTTAAAGTATTTATCAATCGTTCCTTTCTCACAAGCTTTGTAAAATTCCCCAAAATCAGAGTCAGAAACATATAAGTCTTTAATAAAAGTAAAACCCAACAACTTAGATTCCAAAAAGTTTAAAAGAACATACCTTCGGGATAATGCATCAGCAACTATATTCTCCTTACCTTTCTTGTACTTGATAACATATGGAAAAGTTTCAAGAAACTCTACCCATTTGGCATGCCTTTTGTTGAGTTTATGCTGCCCCTGAATATGTTTCAACGCCTCATGATCGGTGTGAATGATGAACTCCTTAGGCCAAAGGTAGTGTTGCCATGTTTCCATTGCCCTCACTAGAGGATACATCTCTTTGTCGTAGGTAGGATAATTAAGCATATCTCCACTTAATTTCTCAATAAAATAGGCTATAGGACGTCCACCTTGAGACAAGACTGCTCCAATTCCTACACCTGATGCATCACATTCAATTTCAAAAGTTAAATTAAAATCAGGTAGAGCAAGTAAAGGGGCATGTATTAAACAATCTTTAATTCTATTAAAGGACTTCTCTTGATCTTCCCCCCAAAAGAATTTAGAATTCTTCTTAATAACACTTGTTAGTGGGGTGGCTATGGTGTTGAAGTTTGGGACGAATCTCCGATAAAAACTTGCAAGCCCATGGAAGCTTCTAACTTGAGAAATGCTTGTAGGTTGTGGCCACTCTTCAATGGCTTTAACCTTCTCTTTGTCAACCTCGAAACCTTCAGAACTCACAACAAAACCTAGGAAAACAACCCTGTCAGCACAAAATGTACATTTTTGTAAATTAGCAAACAGTTTTTCCTTTCTCAAAACAAGTAAAACTGACCTCAAATGTTGAATATGTTCTTCCATGGTTTTACTATATATTAGAATTTCGTCAAAATAAACCACACAAAACTTACCCAAGAATGGCCTAAGAACATGATTCATTAACCTCATAAATATGCTTGGTGTATTAGTTAAGCCAAAAGGCATAACCAACCACTCATAAAGACCTTGTGATGTAAGGCGAATCTACACGCTTTGGTGAAAAGAGTAGATAGCCTTATTGTGTCCCGATCTAGGATTGAAAAGTACTGATGTCCTTGAATTTATAAGTTTGGGTTGCAAAATAAGATAAGAAAATAATGATTAATAATGGAATTTAATAAAGGGGATAATAATATATAAGTAATGAAAATAAAATAATAAGAATGAAATGAAATAAATAAAGGATAGAGATGGCTGCGGAATTGATGGAAGAGATGGATGATGTTGATGATGAAATGGCAATGGTGGTGATGTTGTATCTCAAACACACCAAAGAGGAAACTATGCTATGAAGCACAATCCCGGTCTTCACAAACTTGCTTGAGGGGTGGTTATAGTGTCTTCAACTCACTAGATATCAATCTAGGAATTTTGGAATCAGGATGGAATGAATGACGCCACAAGTATATGAATTATACTTGCTTAATCGATAAAATTCACAAAGAACTTTGAAGAGAAATAACTCACAAGAGTATATTTTATATAAAAGATGAGATGCTTACAAATGAAATGACAAAGCCTATTTATAGTTTTCAAAGGGTTTAAGCCGAATAGATACATGATGGTTCGGCTATGGATGAAACCCCTTTGAAAATACATGATTTTTAAATGAAAATACATTATTTTAATGAAGATACTTGCTCTTGGCCGAATAGTAAGGTGTGGGTTCGGCCTAAGGATGTTTTGAATGCTTTTGGAGGTCATTTGAGTGCCAAAATGGAGAGGAATAAGTCTTTGGCCGAATAGGAAGCATCCCTTGGTGTTTTGGCACCTATTTGATGTCACATGGAGTGCACATGCTTGAATGATGCACATGGCAGCCTACTTGAATGCACATGGGTCTTCTTGCAAGGCTTTGGTGAGGTTGCAACCATAGGATAATGTCTTAAAGTCCATGGAATGAAGATGGCAGCAACTAGGCGTGACTTGGCTTCCAACATGCATCTAGGTGTCATGGTCTTCAATGGGCAGCAACTTGTCATGAAAAGTCACATTTGTGGAAGGTAACCTTTCATCATTTGAGCTACTTCCCATGTGTATGAGCTGAAGATGAGCTAGTCATAGGTGAATTACATGAAGATGAGTCTTTGGCCAGCTCCTTGTGAAAGGCACCTCTTGGAATGGCAACTCTTCGCGAAAAGGTACGAATACACAAAAATTAACTTAGACCATATTTGAAGTACTCTGTGTGGTGGTGGTGATGGTGCAACCCTCCAGCTGAAATGAGGTCTCTAGCTAGCTCAAAGGTCCAACTCAAGTGAGCTATGAGCTCGGGGGTCAACTGATAACTTTTCACCATTTGTTCTTCATGATCTCCCGAGTCATTCTATGTAAGTTTTCCTAGCTCCTTATCCTTAGTTAAGCTCAAATGTAGCTCCCAAGTGTTGGTTGAATATTCCTACATGCATAACATAAAGAAATAAACTAAGTATATAAACTATATAATGCATATAATATAATGATGTGCATAAGATGTGAACTATAGGTTATAATAATAATTCATGCATCATATGATAATGAATGAATATTAATATTATAACTATAGATTATATACATGAATATCAATCAATGATACAAACCATAGGATATAATGAATGAATGCACATACTATGATAATTCAAGTATAGTCTAATGTGCAAATGTATGCTCATAATAATATATATAGTGCATAAATAAGTAAATATAAGATAAAGTATGGAATAACTCCCTTAGAACCAGCTTTGAATAACATCCATGGTGTGATCAAGTCATGGAGAAAATTGGAGCTAGATAGGATCACATCATCCTCCCCTTCTTTTGGGCGATTTGTCCTCAAATCGAAAGGTAAATTATCCTTAGTATATGTCCATTCAATCGTTGCTGGTTTGCCTCCATAAGTCATCTTTGTGAAAGGATTCTTATCAAAAGTCATATCACTTGAATGAGTTCGTTGAATGTCCATGACTTCTTTTCGCACTCCAAAAGACATATTATTTGGTTTCCCAAAGATCACGTCCTTTGAATGAAAAGTCATATCTTCTAGCACTGGAGAAGATAATTCTCTTAAGCTTCCAAAGATCAAGCCTTTTGGTTCCTCCATTTGACAAATTGCATCATTTGGAATATCTCCTTGATCCAACACATCATATTCGTTAAAAAGAATATGTATATCTTCAACTCCACTCTTTGAATCATCATGATGGTTTGTGGAGAGTTTTAACCTTTGAAACTTCTTGAAATACTTGAGTTCAATGCACCAATCAAGCTTATAACCACAAAGGATCTTGCCATTATTGGTTGGTAGGATAATACCATGTACATAACTCAAATTCCTGCAAAGTAAATCAAAGTTAAAATATAAGAAATTATTGACAAGACGAATGGAAACATCAAACCAAGGTGGATGTTTAATAGGAGTTGGTTGCTAAATTCTTTTCGAGATTGGCAATGCACTTGGAATGTCAACGAACACAACTCTTGGCACTTCAAATGATGTTTCTTTTGGAACTTCAAATGGCATCATCTTTGAAACATCAAGAGACATGTTTTGTGGATCAAAAGTAACAACTATATGTTCTTCAAAAGTCACATCTTTTAGTCCTCCAAAAGACATGATTCTTGAATCATCTCCTTGAAAAGATATGTCTCTTGAATTGTCCTGCAAAACAAAAGGAAGAATAGGAGAAAAAGTAATGTTAGATAAAATTTGTTCTTTACTCTCCTCTTTGGATCCAATTTCACTCCTCTCATTTTCAACTCCAACGTCTTCTTCAAGTTGCTTGTCTTTAATTTGATCTTTCATTGCTTCAATGTTTTTCGTCAAGGTGTTTTGATCTTCATTCACTCGGCTAGGAGATAATGGAGTCCATATGACTTTTCATTCATTGTGGATGAATGAATACTGATTTGTGAATCCATCATGGACAACCCGCTTGTCAAATTGCCATGGCCTCCCTAAGAGTAAATGACTCGTATTCATAGGCACCACGTCACATGGAATCTCGTCTTTATAACTTCCAAGTGAGAATGGCACAAGTACTTGTTCAGTGACCCTTAACTCTTCCTCTTCGTCTAACCATTGCAAGTCATGTGGCCTGGAATGTTTAATTGTTGTAAGCCCCAATTTGTTCACCATGTATGTGCTTGCAATGTTTGTAAAATTCCCTCCGTCAATAGCTACAAGACACACCTTACCATTTACATGGCAACGAGTGTGAAATGTATTTGTTCTATGTTGTTCGTCCTCCAAGGTTTGGGAAGATGAAAAATCACAAGACATTTGTTAGCAAAAAAATAAAAAAATAAATAAAATTAAAACCTTACTAGCAAACTCACAAAGTATCACAAGTTCACTCCAAAAAATTATAAGATCACTCCACTCAACACTCGTGTTTACTCTCGGGAATATATCTTGGCTTTTAACAGTTCCCCTTCTGATCTCACTCTCTCAATTGGCCTTTTTCCACTCCAATTTCTCTTGCTAAGTCCTTTGAAGAACTTACTCAAGATTAGAACAAGTTAATTCCTTCCTTGTGTGTATCGACTGCAAATAGGTTAGGGTAGAAAGAATAGAAGAAATGGAAAGGTAGAAGAAAGGTTTTAAGGTATTAAAAGATAAAATGGTTGAAGACAAGGAAAATGAAGGTATAGAAAAGAAAGAGGTAACTTACAATCCAAGAAACAACACTTACTGCAACCTTTCTCAAGAAACAATAAGGTTATCTTCTCTTAGTGTAGATGGCCTCTTTGATGTACTTTGCAATGGTAGAGAACTTTCCTTGGCTTGCTTTCTTTTTGAATTTCTTTTTCTTTTCTTCTTTTCTTTTTCGAAATTTTCTTCTTCTTTTTATCTTTTCTTTCTTTTTGTACTCCAATTTTGATGTAGGAGTCTTTTTCTTTAGCTTTGCACGCCAAATGAAACTTTTTTTTTCAATCCAACCATGCTCTGATTACCGCTTGATGTAAGGCGAATCTACAAGCTTTGGTGAAAAGAGTAGATAGCCTTATTGTGTCCCGGTCTAGGATTGACAAGTACTGATGTCCTTGAATTTATAAGTTTGGGCTACAAAATAAGATAAGAAAATAATGATTAATAATGTAATTTAATAAAGGGGATAATAATATAAGTAATGAAAATAAATAATAAGAATGAAATGAAATAAATAAAGGATAGAGATGGCTGCGGAATTGATGGAAGAGATGGATGATGTTGATGATGAAATGGCAATGGTGGTGATGTTGTATCTCAAACACGCCAAAGTGGAAACTATGCTATGAAGCACAATCCCGGTCTTCACAAACTTGCTTGAGGGGTGGTGATAGTGTCTTCAACCCACTAGATATCAATCTAGGAATTTTGGAATCAGAATGGAATGAATGACGCCATAAGTATATGAATTATACTTGCTTAATCGATAAAGTTCACAAAAAACTTTGAAGAGAAATAACTCACAAGAGTATATTTTATATAAAAGATGAGATGCTTATAAATGAAATGACAAAGCCTATTTATAGTTTTCAAAGGGTTTAGGCCGAATAGATTCATGATGGTTCGGCTATGGATGAAACCCCTTTGAAAATACATGATTTTTAAATGAAAATACATGATTTTAATGAAGATACATGCTCTTGGCCGAATAGTAAGGTGTTGGTTCGGCCTAAGGATGATTTGAATGCTTTTGGAAGTCATTTGGGCGCCAAAATGGAGAGGAATAAGTCTTTGGCTGAATAGGAAGCATCCCTTGGTGTTTTGCCGCCTATTTGATGTCACATGGAGTGCACATGGCAGCCTACTTGAACGCACATGGGTCTTCTTGCAAGGCTTTGGTGAGGTTGCAACCATAGGATAATGTCTTGAAGTCCATGGAATGAAGATGGCAGTAACTAGGCGTGACTTGGCTTCCAACATGCATCTAGGTGTCATGGTCTTCAATGGGTAGGAACTTGTCATGAAAAGTCACATTTGTGGAAGGTAACCTTTCATCATTTGAGCTACTTCCCATGTGTATGAGCTGAAGATGAGCTGGTCATAGGTGAATTACATGAAGATGAGTCTTTGGCCAGCTCATTGTGAAAAGGCACCTCTTGGAATGACAACTCTTCGCGAAAAGGTACGAATCCATAATAATTAACTTAGACCAGCTTTGAATAACATCCATGGTGTGATGAAGTCATGGAGAAAATTGGAGCTAGATAGGATCACATCACCTTGCTTCGTTTTGAATGTTGTTTTCCACTGATCACCTTCTCGCATTCGTATTTGGTGGTAACCACTCTTAAGATCAATCTTGGAAAGGAGGTTAGAACTGCTAAGCTTATCTAACATGTCATCTAAGCGAGGAATAGGGTGACGATACTTTACCGTAATTTTGTTTACCGCTCGATAATCCACACACATGCGTCAAGTTCCATCCTTATTTGGCACAAGTAGAACCGGCACGACACATGGGCTAAGGCTTTCCCTCATGTAGCCTTTTGCCATCAACTCATATACTTGCCTTTATAATTCCTTAGTTTCTTCGGGGTTGCTTCGGTATGTTAGTCGGTTTGGAATGACGGCACGAGGAACAAAGTCTCTTTGATGTTCTATGCCACAAATAGGTGGCAAGTATTTTTTCCGAAAATAGGTTATCAAACTCCTGCAATAAAGACACAACAAAAGCAGGCAAATTTTGATCAAGGTAGTTAGTGTTCAAAAAAAATTTCCTTGTACATGAGTACAAGTGCTTCCTTTACCGTCTTTAAACACTTTTTCAACTCTCTCAATTTAGAAAGAATGATAATTTTCCTTCCCTCATTTTGATCACACTCTTTTGCTTTTACCTCCATTTTGGTCTCTCTCTCTTTGACTTTTTCAAATTTTCCTCTCAATTGAATTTGGTCTTCATGAATTTTCTTTGGTGAAAGTGGAGCTAAAGTGATCTTCCTTGCCTCATGGGTGAATGTATACCGGTTGGTATAACCGTCATGGATCACTCGTCTATCAAATTGCCAAGGCCTTCCAAGTAGTAAATGGCTTGCGTGCATTGGTACGACATCACATAACACCTCATCTTTGTACTTCCCTATGGAGAAAGCAATTCGAACTTGCTTGGTCACCTTGAGTTCTCCTCCATCGTTGAGCCATTGTAGTTTATAAGGTTGTGGATGCTTTGTTGTTTCCAAGCCAAGTGTATGTACCATTAAGGTACTAGTAACATTATTTTAACTACCTCCATCAATAATAACAAAGCATACCTTTCCTCCAACGTGGCAGCGAGTATGGAAGATATTTTACGTTGTTCATCTGCTCCATTGGATTGCACGTTTAGGCTCCTTTTGACAACAAGGACCTCTCCTTCCACGACATGCTCTAATTCTTCCATATCATTGGTAGCATCTTTATTCTCATCCTCTTCTTGTTCCGATTCAACTTCCCCATCATCTCGAAGAAGCATGGTGTTGCAATTTGGACATTGGCTTGCAATGTGTCCACGCCCCAAACACTTAAAACATTGTATGTCACGAGAACGATTTGGAGTGGCAGCAGTCTTACCCTTGCTAGTTTCAGCAATGGGCTTATTTCCTTTTGGCGGTCCTCCTGTTTCGTGGGATGACAATGGAGGAGTCTTATTGTATGAACTTTGCCCCCATTTTGAAGTTACACTCCCATAAGATCATGTGGCACCCTTCCTTTTGAGTTGTTTTTCCACCTTTATGGCCATATGTACCATGTCTTCCATCTCCACATAATGTTGCAACTCAACCACGTTCGCAATGTCTGGATTAAGTCCCGCTAGGAATCTTGCCATTTTGGCTTCTCGATCCTCATCGATGTTGGCTCGAATCGTGGCCACCTCCATCTCTTTGTGATAATCTTCAACACTTCGGTTACCTTGTGAAAGGTTTTGAAGACGGTTGAATAACTCCTGATGGTAGTGGGTTGGAATGAATCGCCTTCGCATCACTACTTTCATTTCATCCCATGTAGTGATAGGATGTTCTCCATTGTGTCTCCTACTTGATGTCAATTGATCCCACCATATTAGTGCGTAATCCATAAACTCAAGGGCAGCGAGTTTTACCTTATTGAGTTCGGAATAATCATGGCACCCGAAGATGTGCTCTACCTTCTTTTCCCAGGCTAGGTAAGCCTCGGGATCCGTCTTGCCTTGGAAAGGTGGAATGGAAATCTTGATATTAACAAGATTATCATCCATTAATGGACGAAACCTTTGGGGACTTATACCTCGATTTCCCATTCTTTATTGTGATGCATGATCTTCTTCTGGTCTTTCCACTTCTTCATTTCCTTCTTGATTGACATCTTCTTGCTCTCGAAATCCTTGAGTACGCTCTTCTTCAATACGGTCAATACGTTCATGGAGAGGTTCCAACTCTTCCCTCAAAATCCTAATCAATTCACGCACCATGGCTTGCATTTGTAGGTTTGGTTCAATAGTACATGTAACTTAAGAATTCTCTCCCGAATGATGAGACATAATTAGTAATAAAAAATAACCTCATATAACAAAAACCTCACCAAACACTCCAAGAAAAGTCACTCCCACTCGTGTTTCACTCAGGATGGCTTTTACCCTTAATGATCACTCATGTCGTTTACCACTCGTGCTTTGATTTCAAGCCCTTTTGGGAACTTCCTCAAGGCTTACAAGGTTTAGTGGACTTCGGTTGAAACAATTATGGTTTGGTAGTAATGATAGTGAAAGGAAATTGGCTACAAGGAAAAGAGATGGTAAGTAAAGGTAAAAATTGAATAATTGAATATAAAGATAAAGTAAATATTTTTTTTAAAGATGAAAAGAATTACTCCCTCCCTCTTTAAAATTTTTGATACAATCCAAACTAGCTCCAACTTTCTTCATGACTTGAACACACCATGGATGTTCTTCAAAGTTGTTTCTAAGGGAGTTCTCATTACCCTATCTTATACTATATCATTTATACATTCTATTCTATCATAAGCATGCATTCACATGTTAGTATAAATTATCATATTATTATTTCCATCCTATTCTTATTTGATCATGTTTTTCATATTATTCAAATATATGCTATGATTACATATCATTTCTTAGGATATTATTATTACATGTTTCCATTTATCATTTATGAATACCATGTTATATAATATTCATGCATACAACATATACACTATCTTTATGATTGATACACAATGTTATAAGCATGTTAGGATAGTCTTATAATCATATTAAGCATGATTATCATATATACATCAAGGCAGCATCATTATAAATCATTTCATTAGTTTATATGCATTCATATTAGCTCTTAAGCTTCATGCATTATCTTACACATACTTTGAGATGATATAATTAGCTCATGACCTTCAAACATAGCTCACATCACCATAATCATACATGGCAGCAAGGTATTTAGCTCATAACAGCTCAATATCATGGACTTACCTTGTTTACTTGCACATATAGGTACATTGGAGTGTGATGCACGATGAGGCAGCTTGGTAGAGTATTTGGACGTCATATGCAGCTCACAAATAGCTCACAAATATCATGGCAGCTCGTGGAACACTAAGGAAAGCTCAACTTAGCTGGAGGAGCTAGCATGTATCTGAACTTAACTGGAGGAGAGCTTTGGACCAAAGTGCTGAAAAGTGGACTAAAGGTAGCTGGAAGTAGCTGGGAGAGTAGCTGAAGAGCTGAGAAGACCAAAGCTAACTAGCTTGAGTTTATCAAGCTATAACTCACCTAGTTAGCTACCAAGACACTCATCTAGCTTACATTGAAGCTAGTTCATCTCTAGGCTGCCCAATGGATGCCATGTCATCTAGATACACATTGGAAGCTAATTCACGCCTAGTTGTTGCCTATCTTCATTCCATGGACTTCAAGACATCATCCTATGGTTGCAACCTCATCAGAGCATAGCAAGAAGACCCATGTGCATTCATGTAGGCTGACATGTGCATCATTCAAGCATGTACACTCCATGTGACATCAAATTGGCGCCAAAACACCAAGGGATGCTTCCTATTTGGCCAAAGACTTTATCCTCTTCATTTTGGCACCCAAATGAGATTATCTTATTCGGCCAAGTCCTTTCAAAAACTATAAATAGGCTTTTCTATTTCATTTGTAATCAGACCTTTTGTTTAATTAAAGTGAGATTATTCTCTTCCTTAAGTCCTGGTGACTTTTATCGACTTATCAAGTATAATTTATACTTGTGGCATCAACCCTCTTCTTTCATCTTGATACTTCTGGTTCCTAGTTCATATAACTAGTGGGTCAAAGTACTTAACACCACCCCTTGAAGAAACAATATAAAGATTGGGTCTTTGCTCTCTATAGCATTGGTTCTTCTTTGAGCGTTCTTCAAGATACTATCCTCACAACCATCCTTTTGTTTCATCGCCATAACCATAACCATTACAATCATCTTCCGTTTCCATCTCTCATTTGTTAAATAGCCTACCTATTAAACCATACGTTTACCACACTTATCCATTCTGTTTTGAGCCATTCACTTGTGCAGGTTGTTTTGCTTCCTTCCTAGATCCACAATCAAATGAGAAGGTAGAATTACCTTACATCAAGCGGTAATCAGAGCTTTGGTGGAAGAAAGCAACGTGCAACAACAACAAAAAGAAAAATACAAAAAAAAGAAGTGCAAGTGAAGTGCAAAGTCAAAGAAATCAAGAAAAATCAGAAAACAAATTGAAGCACTCCAAAAGAAGAAATTTCCAGCACTCAAAAAGAAGAAAAGAAAAGAAAAGAAAGAAGTTGAAGCACTCATCAACAATTCTCATCACCAAGCAATTCAAGTAAGCCGTTTAAATTGATTGTGGTGATAGAAGGTTGTGAAGTGACTTGTGTAAGTAACCCCTTTGTTCTTTTCTTTCTATTTCTAAGCCACCCTTTCAATTATATTTTTGCTTTCCATTCCTACTAATCCATTTGCAGCCGACGCACAACAAGTAAAATATACTTGATACGGTTTTGAGTGAAGTCCTCTAGAACTTGGGATAAGAGAATCGAGAGGAAAAAGGCTAGAGTGTGTGAGATCAGAAGAGGACAAGTAAAAGCCATTAAGTCCTAGTGTGTAAACACGAGCGAATTGAGTGACATTCAAGTTTCCTTGGAGTGACTCGTGAGGCTTTGTGAGAGTATATTCTGGTAAGGTCCTGCATACATTTCATTTTTTTTCTTATTTGCTAGCATGTCTCTTCCATCCAACATCCTTGTAGTCAAAAGGACTTTGACCATTCAAAGTCAAGAAGATGAACAAAGAGAGAATATCTTCCATACAAAATGTCACGTTGGGGATAAAGTTTGTGTGGTGATCATTGATGGAGGAAGTTGTCCAAACGTAGCAAGTACTCACATGGTGGAAAAGTTGGGTCTCAAGACTTCCAAGCATCCTCATCCATACAAACTTCAGTGGCTCAACGATGTGGGTGAAGCCAATGTAACACAACAAGTTGTTGTACCTTTCTCAATTGGAAGATACAATGATGAAGTCCTTTGTGATGTGGTGCCCATGAGTGCAAGCCACCTTATACTAGGATGTCCTTGGCAATTTGACAAGAAGGCTACTCATGATGGATTTTCAAACAAATATTCTTTCCAACATCAAGGAAAGAAAATCATATTAGCACCTCTGCTTCCAAGTCAAGTTCATGAATGCCAAGTGAACCTTAAGTCACGCATAGAAGAATGGGAGAAAAAGAAAGCCATGAAAAGAACCCTTGAAGAAGAACATTTTGAGGAGACAAGAACAATTGTAAATGAAATTGTTAGTGTTGAAAGAGAAGTCTTGCAAGAGCATCAAGTAGAACAAGTGGAAAATCAGATTGATACGAGAAACATTGGAAAAGAAAGGGAGAAGCATGATTCACCTAACAACTCTTTTTCTCCAATTATTAATTTTGTTTTGCAGGACAATCCAAGAGACATATCACTTCAAATTAAAGACTCAAAGAACATGTCTTTTGAAGAATCAATAGGCGTGACTTGTGGTGATCCACAAGACATGTCCTTTGAGGTTCCAACAATTATGTCTCTAGAAGTTCAAAAAGATGTGTCACTTGAAGTGCCACAAGTTGTGATCATTGAGGCTCCAAGTACATTACAACTATTGAAGAGATTTCAGCAACCAATGGAATTTTTCATCATCAAGCAACCAACACCCATTAAACATCCTCCATGGTTTGTTATTTTCATTCATATTGTTAATAATTTTTCATTTACTAACTTTTATTTATTTTGCAGCAACTTGTTTCATCCTTATGGTGAAGAAATAATACAAACCCTCAAGGCAATTATTTGTAGAGGTACAATGGTGAAAGGACACGATGATTTAAATCAGCCCCAAAAAGTCATTCAAAGAACACTTATCTTCACTAAGCGACGTGATGACTTCAACCAAGAGACAAACCTTTTCACCAACAATTATGGTGAATTAAAAGGAGGAAATAAAGATATAGAGGTCCTTTCCAAACATTGTGATGGTTCAAAGAATAAAGAGAAGGGATCAAGTTGGTTCGTGAAGGGCTATGTCTCTCCCGTTCAAAGGACATGTGATGATTCCCAAACATTGTGTCCACCCATCAAAGGATGTGAAGTTACCATATTTGAATCCAGGAGGTTAAACATATCGTGTGAATCATCTATTGGAGGAAAACATAAGGAATCAATCCTTCCTACATCAAGAAGGTCTTCAATGAGAAACTACTTCGATTTGAGGACAAATCGCCTAAAAGAAGGGGAGGATGATACAATCCAAACTAGCTCTAACTTTCTCCATGACTTGAACACACCATGGATGTTTTTCAAAGCTGTTTCTAAGGGAGTTATTCATTACCCTATCTTATACTATATCATTTATACATTCTATTCTATCATAAGCATGCATTCACATGTTAGTATAAATTATCATATTATTATTTTCATCATATGCTTATTTGATCATGTTTTTCATATTATTCAAATATATGCTATGATTACATATCATTTCTTAGGATATTATTATTACATGTTTCCATTTATCATTTATGAATACCATGTTATATAATATTCATGCATACAACATATACCCTATCTTTATGATTGATACACAATGTTATAAGCATGTTAGGATAGTCTTATAATCATATTAAGCATGATTATCATATATACATCAAGGCAGCATCATTATAAATCATTTCATTAGTTCATATGCATTCATATTAGCTCTTAAGCTTCATGCATTATCTTACACCTACTTTAAGATGATATAATTAGCTCATGACCTTCAAACATAGCTCAATCACAATAATCATACATGACAGCAAGGTATTTAGCTCATAACAGCTCAATATCATGGACTTACCTTGTTTCCTTGCACATATAGGTACATTGGAGTGTGATGCACGATGAGGCAGCTTGGTAGAGTATTTAGACGTCATATGCAGCTCACAAATAGCTCACAAATATCATGGCAGCTCGTGGAACACTAAGGAAAGCTCAACTTAGCTGGAGGAGCTAGCATATAGCTGAACTTAGCTGGAGGAGAGCTTTGGACTAAAGTGCTGAAAAGTGGACTAAAGGTAGCTGGAAGTAGCTGGGAGAGTAACTGAGGAGCTGAGAAGACCAAAGCTAACTAGCTTGAGTTTATCAAGCTATAACTCACCTAGTTAGCTACCAAGACACTAATCTAGCTTACATTGAAGCTAGTTCATCTCTAGGCTGCCCAATTGATACCATGTCATCTAGATACACATTGGAAGCTAATTCACACCTAGTTGTTGCCTATCTTCATTCCATGGACTTCAAGACATCATCCTATGGTTGCAACCTCATCAGAGCATAGCAAGAAGACCCATGTACATTCATGTAGGCTGCCATGTTGATGTAAGGCTAACCAGGCTTCTTCAATAATGGAGAAGTTGGCAACCTTGTTGTTTCCCGATCTAGGAGAGACACCAAATGCTACACCTTGGATTGAAAGTAATCTGCACAAAAAGAAGAAGAATAGTTTAAATAAATGAATAATAAGGAAAGGAAATATAGATGGAATTGAAAAGAATAGAAATGGAAAGGAATGTTATCAAGATGGGCTGCGGAAGTGATGAATAAATCTCCTTCAAGTGATGATGGATTCGGTCTCTAATGGTGATGATGGATGAATGCCTTGTTGATGATGAAGGATAATTCAAAGATGAAGTAATGGAAATTTATAAGTTGGTGATAATATAGGCGTGATATGGTGATGATATAGGAGTGATAATGGTGATGGACTATGGTGATGATATAGGCGTGATAATGGTGATGGACTATGGTGATGATATAGGCGTGATAATGGTGATGGACATATTGTATCTTATAAAACTAAGAAGGAACCAATGCTATAAAGGAGCAAATACCCGTTTCTTATAAGTTTTATAAGGGATGGTATGAAAGGACTTTGACCCTCTAGTTATTTAAACTAGAAACCAGAAGTATCAAGGTGAAGGAATGACGCCACAAGCTTTAGAAAGGCTTGCTTAATCGATATAGTTCTAAAAAGAACTTGAAGAGAGAATAATCTCACAAAGGATTTTTAATTGATCAAAGGTTTTAATGCATTTGGTAGTAAGAGCTTCCCTGAAAAGTTTGGCTCTTGATCGAGTTATTGGTCCTTGTGGCATTACTTCCATATCCTTTGAAGGTGGCGTTGGTGTACTCACATCATCCCCCCTTCTTTTATGCGATTTATCCCTAAATTGTCATCATCCTTGATTGGAGATAGATCTGCTATATTGAAGGTGGCAATTACATTGTATTCTCGGGGAAGATCTAACTTGTATGCATTGTCATTAATCTTCTCAATGATTTGAAAGGGACCATCTCCTCTTGGTAAAAGC
Source organism: Hibiscus syriacus (assembly GCF_006381635.1). Classification (NCBI taxonomy): domain Eukaryota; kingdom Viridiplantae; phylum Streptophyta; class Magnoliopsida; order Malvales; family Malvaceae; genus Hibiscus; species Hibiscus syriacus. The sequence goes on from NW_024063533.1 coordinate 16,462,091, forward strand.
TTAGATTTCCTTTTAGTAGGAAACCTTTCCTTTCAAAAATGCACCCATACCCAATCTCTAACTTCCAAATAGAGTGGCTTACGTCCCTTATTGGCTTGTTGCTCATACTGCTTTGTTCTTCTCTCAATATTGTACCGAACTTGTTCATGTAACTTCTTGATGAACTCAGCCTTGTTCTTGCCATCCTTGTGAACCATTTGTTCTTGAGGTAGAGGAAGAAGTTCCAAAGGAGTTAAGGGATTGAACCCATACACTACCTCGAATGGTGAAATTTTTGTGGCCGAATGTACTGACCGGTTGTAAGCAAATTCAACATGTGGTAGGCAGTCTTCCCAAGTCTTTATGTTTTTCTTGATGATGGCTCTCAACAATGTTGATAATACTCTGTTGACTACCTCCGTTTGCCCATCAGTTTGGGGGTGACAAGTTGTTGAAAACAATAATTTAGTTCCAAGTTTGTTCCATAATGTTCTCCAAAAATGGCTAAGGAACTTGACATCTCGGTCAGAAACAATGGTCCTTGGTCTCACAACTTCTTTGAAGAATAAATTAGCCACATGGGTTGCATCATCGGTTTTGTGACATGGTATGAAATGGGCCATTTTGGAAAACCGATCAACCACCACAAGTATAGAATCTCGCCCATTTCTTGTTTTTGGAAGACCCATCACAAAATCCATGGAAATATCAACCCATGGTCCTATAGGAATGGGAAGAGGTGTGTAAAGTCCATGAGGCATGACCTTTGACTTAGCCTTTTTGCAAACGATGCATCTATCACAAACCCGTTCAACATCCCTTTTCATCTTAGGCCAATAGAGATGTTCTTTCAAGATTTCCAATGTCCCATGAGCCCTCCTTCATGTGCTTCTCGTACCAATACTTCTCGAAAGGAACCTTGTGGAATACATAGCCTTTCTTCCTTAAATAGGTACCCATCATGTCTATAGAATTTCTCCACTGCACCCTTTTCACAAGACTTGTATTTCTCTCCAAAATCATGATCATTAGCATAGTAATCTTTAAGGAAAGAAAAACCAAGTAACATAGAGTTTAAGGTGTTAAGAAGAACATACCTTCGTGAAAGGGCATCTGCAACAACATTCTCTTTACCTTTCTTGTAGTGAATGACGTATGGGAAGGACTCAAGAAATTCTATCCACTTGACATGTCGTTTGTTGAGTTTGTGTTGGCTTTTAATATGCTTCAATGCCTCGTGATCAGTATGAATAACAAATTCCTTGGGCCATAGATAGTGTTGCCACGTCTCTAATGCCCTTATAAGAGAATACATCTATTTGTCATAAATAGGGTAGTTTAGTGAAGCACCACTTAACTTTTCACTAAAGTATGCAACTGGTCGTCCCTCTTGAGTCAAAATGGCACCTATACCAATTCCAGAAGCATCACATTCTATTTCAAAAGTTTTATCGAAATTAGGAAGTACCAGAAGCGGTGCTTTAGTCAAGCATTCCTTGATGGCCGTGAATGCTTCTTCTTGTTCTTTGCCCCATTCAAAGGTAGAATTCTTTTTAATTACCCCAGTTAAGGGAGAGGCAATAGAACTAAAATTGGGCACAAATCTCTGGTAAAAACTTGCAAGTCCATGAAAAATTCTGACTTGGCTTATTGATGTAGGTCTTGGCCAGTCCTGAATTGCTTTAATCTTTTCTGGATCTACTTCAAGTCCCTGTGAACTTACAATAAATCCTAAGAATGTAAGCTTGTTAGTGCAAAAAGAACATTTTTGAAGGTTAGCATAAAGTTCCTCTTTTTGGAGAGTTTCAAATATTGACCTCAAATGTTGCACATGATCTTCCAAAGTATGGCTATAAATCAAAATATCATCGAAATATATCACACAAAACTTACCAATAAAAGCCCGAAGTACATGGTTCATTAACCTCATGAAAGTACTAGGTGCATTGGTTAGTCCAAAGGGCATAACCAACCATTCGTACAATCCTTGCTTTGTTTTGAAAGCAGTTTTCCATTCATCTCCTTCTCGCATCCTAATCTGATGATATCCACTTTTAAGATCAATTTTGGAGAAAATGGTGGCACCACGTAGTTCATCCAGCATATCGTCAAGCCTTGGAATTGGATGTCGGTATTTGACAGTGATCTGATTAACTGCTCGGCAATCTACACACATTGAACCATCCTTCTTTGGTACAAGCAAAACAGGAATATCACATGGACTTAGGCTTTCTCGAATGTACCCCTTTTCCATTAACTCACCAACTTGTTTTTAAAGTTCCTTTGTTTCCTCCGGATCACTTCTATAGGCTGGTTTGTTTGGTATGGTGGCACCAGGAATGAAATCGATTTGATGTTCAATTCCTCGAAGAGGTGGAAGTCCTCTTGGTATATCTTCTGGAAACATGGCTTCGAATTCCTGTAAAAGAGAAACAACAGAAGAAGGCAAACCTTATTGGAGATTAGTTAAAAGTATACTTTCCTTGTACATTAGTACAATTAAAGCCTTATGTGACAGCAAATGTTTCCGAATCTCCTTTCTTCCAGCATATATGTTCAATGCTTTAGTCGTTTCTTTTTCATTGTTTTTGATTGACTCCATGCTTTTCTTCAAATGAATTTGATCTTCATTCACTTGACTAGGAGATAGTGGCATCAAAGTGAATTTCTTATCATTATGAATGATAGTATATCTGTTGGTAAAACCATCATGGATTGCTCGTTGGTCGAATTACCATGGTCTTCCCAAAAGTATATGTCCAGCATCCATTGGTACAACATCACAAAGGACTTCATCTTGATATTTGCCAATTGAGAATGTAATGACAACTTGCTTGGTGATTCTTACTTCCCCACCATCATTTAACCATTGAAGTTTATATGGATTTGGATGCTTAGAAGTCTTCAAGCCAAGTTTTTCCACCATAAGAGTGCTTGCAACATTCGTACAACTTCCTCCATCGATGATCATAAAACAAACTTTGTTGTTTACATGACAACGAGTATGGAAGATGTTTTCTCTTTGGTCATCTTCTATGATTTGAGTTCTTAAAGCCTTTTTGATGACAAAAGCTTGTCTCGAAACTGAATGGAAATCAAACAATTCTTGTGACATGGTTAGTAAAATAAATGAATAAATTAAAACCTTACCAGCACACTCACAAAAACCTCACGTGATCTTTCCAAGAAAATTTAGATTGCACTCCACTCACTCTCGTGTTTGCACTCGGGGATATGATCCTTGGCTTTTTCTGATCTTGACGCGATCACGATCGGACCTCGACGATCGATTGTGGATCTAGGAAGGAAGCGAAACAACCTGCATAAGATAAAGATAAGAAACGGATAGTTTACGGTGGTAAATGTAATGGTAAATGGTCGGTTTAAGAGATACTAGCGGAAGACTCGGATTTGGTAATAATATGGATAACGAATTATGGGATGGTGAAACGATAGTATCTTAAAGAAGACTCAAAGAAGAACCGATGTTAGAGAACAACGACCCAAATTTATATTGCTTCGATAAGGGATGGTAAATCGGACTTTGACCCGCTAGTTATAAGAACTAGGAACCGTAAGTATCAAGGTGATAGTAATGACACCACAAGTAACGAATTACTTGATAAGTCGATAAAAGTCACGAAGGACTCGGTTAGAGAAAACTCTCACAATTTCATTAAAACAAAGTCTATCCATTACAATGCAAAATGAAGCTATTTATAAGACTAGAAATACAAAGGCTAAAATTATAACATGCATGGACGTATGGTACAAAATGCATGGCTGATTGTTTCAATTTGCATGGCCTCTTGGTGCTTGTTGACGTGGACTCCTTTAGACATAATTTCAGCTCAAATTCTTGCATGATTTTCGGACATATGGTTGGTGGAGTGTGTTGGCCGAATCTCATTAAAAGATGTCTAGTGGAGTTTAAACAAAGTGGAGACAAGTGAGCACATGGGCTGTTGGAGTGTTTCACGCACATGGTTGTCTTCAAGTGTGATTTGGCATGTAGTGGCCTTCTTTGTGAGTGATGGTCTAGTCATGGCTGATTAAATAATACATGAGCTGTTGGAGTGTTTCACGCACATGGGATGTCTAGTGCCTCCTTTTCACGCACATGGGCTGTTCCCTTAAGTGCTTTGGCTTGTATGCTTTGCAATATAAAGCTCACGTGGATTTGTCTTCATCTTTTCCCAAGTGGAGATAATAGTTTAATCAAGGAAAAAGGCTGGTGGTGAATTTCCAACCAAATTCATTCTCCCCAAATGCTCATATTCTGCCGTGAATTGTTGAATAGGTGGGTGAGCCATTCTTAATCCTTTAAATGCTGGAACGTGCTGGAAATGTGTTTAAAATAATGCTCCATTAACCGTGCATCATGGGGATACTCTTTGGTGTTCCTTTAATGCTCCATAAGCTTCCAAAACGTTCTCCTTTCTTTATCAACCCACATGGTCGTGTTATGTGCTGGATTTGTGTTCAAAGAATCCCTTAAAAACCGTCCAGCATGGGCTGATCACTTGGTGTTCCTATATGATTAAAATAACAAGTTATTTTAATGTATAGTACTGTTATAACAAGAACAAGTGCTGCCCATCACATGTTGTCTCCCACATATCCTTAATTGCCGTAGAGTGAGCTGGATAAGAGCTTCAATACGCTGCTCCAACTTGTGCTATATTTTAATAGCCTTGTTGTCGTTTTGTACCATGAAAATATGTTAAATAACCTCCTCAAAACCCGCCCAGTATGGAGCATGAGCTTTGTGTTCCCTACAAGTGCACATAAACAAGTAATTTAATGATCTTGAATCTTTATAATCTGATTACTTGCTGTGTAAACGTCCTTGTGCTTTGTGAACCATGATTGTATGTTTATTTAAATGATATGAGCAACACGTGAAAGTGCCTAGATGAAAATGAATGCATTGAATCAAAAAAACGAATGCAAATCCGTATTTTTTTCCAGCATGTACTGTCTTCGGTAATCTGTGAATATCTCAAGTTTCCAGTATCGGATTGACACGATTCAAAATGCGTTGGAAAGCTAAGAGATAGGGGTATAAATTTTAAGAGACTACATCACCCAATTATGCTTGTAACATGTTCAAAACTGGAGATTAATATGAGTGACGTGAACTGTCCACTGGAATGAATCAAATACCTTGTTGCTGTGCATGTATGTGTCCTTGTGAGCTATGAATGCATGATATAGTGAACTTTAATATTTAAATATTAAAACTAAAATGAGTGCACATGAATTAATTAAAAATAAATGATAACATGCTGTTATGTTTAATATGAATACAAAAACGTGCTCAACAATATGAATGCACATGAATGGTAATTATAATTAAAAGAAAACATGATGTTGTGCTTAACAATGTGAAAATTACTAGCATTAAAATGAATGCATGGAATCACACGAATGCATGTTGCTTATTATTAAAATATGCTTAGATGAATGCATATGCAAATATAACAATATGGATATGATGATGATAAGTATGCTAAATGATGTTCATTCAAAATTAACATGAAATAATTAATATGCATGAATGATATGAAAAACTTATCCTACATGTTGATCATACTTAAATACTTATATGCAAGACATGTAATGCATAAATAAGTAAATATAAAATAAAATAAGGAAGAGCTCCCTTAGATTGATCTTGATAGAACTTCCTTGACGTGTTTACGTCATGGAGGAAGTCGGAGCTAAACAGGATCGTATCATCCTCCCTTTCTTTGAAGCGATTTGTCCTCAAATCGAAGGGTGACTTCTCCTTAGCTTCTTCCCATTCAAATGTTGCTGATTCGTCTTGAACCAGCTTGTCGTCTTTTGGTCGGTCAAGAGTGATGTCTTTGGAATCGTCCCAAGGTGGATCTTTAATGAGCGTTGGTTGCATAATGATGGAAAACTCCTTTGGTTGTGGAATTTCCTTCAATATGTGCAATGTACATGGATTGTCAAATATCCCATTCCTTTGCAACTGAAGTGGTATATCCTTTGGAACGTCATAGGGCATAACTGTTGTTTCTTCAAAAGACATGTTTATTGAATCTTCAATTTGGAGTGGCATGTCTATTGGACTGTCCTGCAAAACAAAAGAATTAATTGGAGGAAAAGAGTTGTTAGTTGAATCATGTTCTCCATTCTCCTTTTCTTCTCCATTGTTTCTCGAATCAATCTGATTTTCTGCTTGTTCTTCTTGTTGTTCTTGCAAGACTTCTCTTTCAACACTAACAGTATTATTTACAATGATTCTTGTCTCCTCGAAACGTTCTTTTTCAAGGATTACTTCCATGGCCTTCGTTTTCTCCCATTCTTCTATGCGTGATTTCAGTTGAATTTGGTCCTCATGCACTTGATTTGGCAACATTGGCGCCAAAGCGATCTTCTTTTCATTATGGATGAATGAAAATTGATTGGTTAAGCAATTATGTGTTGCTCTTTTATCAAACTGCCAAGGTCGACCAAAAAGAAGGTGGCTCGAACTCATGGAGACAACATCGCACAAGACCTCATCTCCATATCTTCCGATTGAGAATGGTACAAGTACTTGCTCTATGACTTCTAACTCTTCATTTTCGTTAAATCCTCGCAAAACATATGGATTGAGATGTTTAATCGTTGTAAGTCCCAACTTCTCGACCATGTATGTGCTAGCCAGATTTGCACAACTTCCACTATCAATGGTTACAAGACATACTTTACCATTGCTTACATGGCAACGAGTATGAAATGTATTCATCCTTTGTTGTTCGTACTCCATGAAAAAAAAATGTTAGTGAAATAAAGAATGGAAAATGTGTAAAAGGACCTTACCAAGAATGATTTAACAAAACCTCACGAGTTCACTCCAAGGAAAACTTGAATGTCGCTCAACACTCGTGTTTAACTCGGGATGGCTTTTACCCTTGGTGTTCACTCTTGCCTTTTACCGCTCGATTCTCTTTATATCAAGTCCTAAAATGACTTTACTCAAAACCGTATCAAGTAGATTTTACTCGATGTGCGTCGGCTACAAAAAGGGTTAGTAAGAATGGAAGACAAATATACAAAGGTAGGCTTAGAAATAAAAAGAAAAGAAAGAAAGAAAAAAAAATGATACTTACACACGTTACTTCACAACCTTTCTATCACCACAATCAATCAAAGGCTTTCTTTGAATGGCTCGGTGATAAACTTGTTATTTAACGTTTTTTTTTTTTAATTTTCTTTTGCTGATTTTCGTTTTTGTTGCACTTGCTCACAATTGTACTTCTTTTTTTGTATATTTTTTTTTGTTCGTTGCTTCTTCCACCAAAAACTCTGATTACCGTAAGATACGATAATCTTGCTTGATGTACGGTGCTTCTTCCAACTAGCTCTGATGCCAAATGACGCGATCACGATCGGACCTCGACGATCGATTGTGGATCTAGGAAGGAAGCGAAACAACCTGCATAAGATAAAGATAAGAAACGGATAGTTTACGGTGGTAAATGTAATGGTAAATGGTCGGTTTAAGAGATACTAGCGGAAGACTCGGATTTGGTAATAATATGGATAACGAATTATGGGATGGTGAAACGATAGTATCTTAAAGAAGACTCAAAGAAGAACCGATGTTAGAGAACAACGACCCAAATTTATATTGCTTCGATAAGGGATGGTAAATCGGACTTTGACCCGCTAGTTATAAGAACTAGGAACCGTAAGTATCAAGGTGATAGTAATGACACCACAAGTAACGAATTACTTGATAAGTCGATAAAAGTCACGAAGGACTCGGTTAGAGAAAACTCTCACAATTTCATTAAAACAAAGTCTATCCATTACAATGCAAAATGAAGCTATTTATAAGACTAGAAATACAAAGGCTAAAATTATAACATGCATGGACGTATGGTACAAAATGCATGGCTGATTGTTTCAATTTGCATGGCCTCTTGGTGCTTGTTGACGTGGACTCCTTTAGACATAATTTCAGCTCAAATTCTTGCATGATTTTCGGACATATGGTTGGTGGAGTGTGTTGGCCGAATCTCATTAAAAGATTTCTAGTGGAGTTTAAACAAAGTGGAGACAAGTGAGCACATGGGCTGTTGGAGTGTTTCACGCACATGGTTGTCTTCAAGTGTGATTTGGCGTGTAGTGGCCTTCTTTGTGAGTGATGGTCTAGTCATGGCTGATTAAATAATACATGAGCTGTTGGAGTGTTTCACGCACATGGGATGTCTAGTGCCTCCTTTTCACGCACATGGGCTGTTCCCTTAAGTGCTTTGGCTTGTATGCTTTGCAATATAAAGCTCACGTGGATTTGTCTTCATCTTTTCCCAAGTGGAGATAATAGTTTAATCAAGGAAAAAGGCTGGTGGTGAATTTCCAACCAAATTCATTCTCCCCAAATGCTCATATTCTGCCGTGAATTGTTGAATAGGTGGGTGAGCCATTCTTAATCCTTTAAATGCTGGAACGTGCTGGAAATGTGTTTAAAATAATGCTCCATTAACCGTGCATCATGGGGATACTCTTTGGTGTTCCTTTAATGCTCCATAAGCTTCCAAAACGTTCTCCTTTCTTTATCAACCCACATGGTCGTGTTATGTGCTGGATTTGTGTTCAAAGAATCCCTTAAAAACCGTCCAGCATGGGCTGATCACTTGGTGTTCCTATATGATTAAAATAACAAGTTATTTTAATGTATAGTACTGTTATAACAAGAACAAGTGCTGCCCATCACATGTTGTCTCCCACATATCCTTAATTGCCGTAGAGTGAGCTGGATAAGAGCTTCAATACGCTGCTCCAACTTGTGCTATATTTTAATAGCCTTGTTGTCGTTTTGTACCATGAAAATATGTTAAATAACCTCCTCAAAAACCGCCCAGTATGGAGCATGAGCTTTGTGTTCCCTACAAGTGCACATAAACAAGTAATTTAATGATCTTGAATCTTTATAATCTGATTACTTGCTGTGTAAACGTCCTTGTGCTTTGTGAACCATGATTGTATGTTTATTTAAATGATATGAGCAACACGTGAAAGTGCCTAGATGAAAATGAATGCATTGAATCAAAAAAACGAATGCAAATCCGTATTTTTTTTCCAGCATGTACTGTCTTCGGTAATCTGTGAATATCTCAAGTTTCCAGTATCGGATTGACACGATTCAAAATGCGTTGGAAAGCTAAGAGATAGGGGTATAAATTTTAAGAGACTACATCACCCAATTATGCTTGTAACATGTTCAAAACTGGAGATTAATATGAGTGACGTGAACTGTCCACTGGAATGAATCAAATACCTTGTTGCTGTGCATGTATGTGTCCTTGTGAGCTATGAATGCATGATATAGTGAACTTTAATATTTAAATATTAAAACTAAAATGAGTGCACATGAATTAATTAAAAATAAATGATAACATGCTGTTATGTTTAATATGAATACAAAAACGTGCTCAACAATATGAATGCACATGAATGGTAATTATAATTAAAAGAAAACATGATGTTGTGCTTAACAATGTGAAAATTACTAGCATTAAAATGAATGCATGGAATCACACGAATGCATGTTGCTTATTATTAAAATATGCTTAGATGAATGCATATGCAAATATAACAATATGGATATGATGATGATAAGTATGCTAAATGATGTTCATTCAAAATTAACATGAAATAATTAATATGCATGAATGATATGAAAAACTTATCCTACATGTTGATCATACTTAAATACTTATATGCAAGACATGTAATGCATAAATAAGTAAATATAAAATAAAATAAGGAAGAGCTCCCTTAGATTGATCTTGATAGAACTTCCTTGACGTGTTTACGTCATGGAGGAAGTCGGAGCTAAACAGGATCGTATCAGATCCCCCTTCTGATCTCACCCTCTCATTTGCCTTTTACCACTCGATTCTCTCTTGTGGGTCCTTTTTAAGAACTAACTCAAGATTGAGCAAGTTTCTTTAGTTTGTGCGTCGGTTTAGAAGTGGTTAGGGTATATGATAAAGGATAGGCTAGAAAAGGTTAAGAAAGATGATAAGGTAATGGAATAAGAAAAGATGAAAGAAAAGGAAATGAAATAGTAAATAAGTGAAGATAACTTACAACTCAAGTTGCAACACTTTCTATCTTCCTTCACAAGAAACAACAAGGATACCTCCTTCAAGTTTGATGTTGGGCAGATTGTAATATGCTTCTCTTTGAGTGTATTTTGCAACTTTTCTTCACTTTTTCTTTTGCTTTGAATTTTCTTCTTTTCTTTTCTTTCTTTTGCACTCCAAATTTGTTGTAGTAGTCTTTTCTTTTCTTTTTTTTTCTTTTCTTCTTTCTTGTTGCTTTTTGTTGTAGCACTTTGAATGTCAATCCACCAAAGCTCTGATTACCGCTTGATGTAAGGCTAACCAGGCTTCTTCAATAATGGAGAAGTTGGCAACCTTGTTGTTTCCCGATCTAGGAGAGACACCAAATGCTACACCTTGGATTGAAAGTAATATGCACAAAAGAAGAAGAATAGTTTAAATAAATGAATAATAAGGAAAGGAAATAGAGATGGAATTGAAAAGAATAGAAATGGAAAGGAATTTTATCAAGATGGGCTGCGGAAGTGATGAATAAATCTCCTTCAAGTGATGATGGATTCGGTTTCTAATGGTGATGATGGATGAATGCCTTGTTGATGATGAAGGATAATTCAAAGATGAAGTAATGGAAATTTATAAGTTGGTGATAATATAAGCGTGATATGGTGATGGAATATGGTGATGATATAGGCGTGATAATGGTGATGGACAGATTGTATCTTATAAAACTAAGAAGGAACCAATGCTATAAAGGAGCAAAGACCCGTTTCTTATAAGTTTTATAACGGATGGTATGAAAGAACTTTGACCCTCTAGTTATTTAAACTAGGAACCAGAAGTATCAAGGTGAAGGAATGACGCCACAAGCTTTAGAAAGGCTTGCTTAATCGATATAGTTCTAAAAAGAACTTGAAGAGAGAATAATCTCACAAAGGATTTTTAATTGATCAAAGGTTTTAATGCATTTGGTAGTAAGAGCTTCCCTGAAAAGTTTGGCTCTCGATCGAGTTATTGGTCCTTGTGGCATTACTTCCATATCCTTTGAAGGTGGCGTTGTTGTACTCACATCACATGTGCATCATTCAAGCATGTGCATCCCATGTGACATCAAATTGGCGCCAAAACACCAAGGGATTCTTCCTATTCAGCCAAAGACTTTATCCTCTTCATTTTGGCACCCAAATAACTTCCAGATGCATTCAAATCATCCTTAGGGCTGAACCAACACATAACCATTCGGCCAAGAGCATGTATTTTCATTAAAGTCTTGTTTTTTCATTAAAAATCATGTCATTTTAGGAAAGTACAAGGGCTGGCTGAACCAACATGTACCTATTCGGCCAAGTCCTTTCAAAAACTATAAATAGGCTTTCCTACTTCATTTGTGATCAGACCTTTTGTTTAATTAAAGTGAGATTATTCTCTTCCTTAAGTCCTGGTGACTTTTATCGACTTATCAATTATAATTTATACTTGTGGCATCAACCCTCTTCTTTCATCTTGATACTTCTAGTTCCTAGTTCATATAACTAGTGGGTCAAAGTACTTAACACCACCCCTTGAAGAAACAATATAAAGATTGGGTCTTTGCTCTCTATAGCATTGGTTCTTCTTTGAGCATTCTTCAAGATACTATCCTCACAACCTTCCTTTTGTTTCATCGCCATAACCATAACCATTTCAATCATCTTTCGCTTCCATCTCTCATTTATTAAATAGCCTACCTATTAAACCATATGTTTACCACCCTTATCCATTCTGTTTTGAGCCATTCACTTGTGCATGTTGTTTTGCTTCCTTCCTAGATCCACAATCAAATGAGAAGGTAGAATTACCTTACATCACTTTTTTTTTACTAACCCGGAAGAGAGAAACGATACACTTACTGAATCGAGTAGCTTTGATGCCAAATGATATGATCTCGATTATTTTTTTTGAGTCATATATGAGAATGCCCGATCGTGATTCTAGTAAAAAACCCCATAATGATAGCTTGAACTATGAAATTGTATAAATATAAACATAAGAAGGAAAATGATATGAAATAATAATTGAAATGATGGAATGAAAAGAATGAGGAAGTTGTTTGAAGGTGATGGAAGAGTGATGGTTGTTGTGGTTTAATGATAATGAAAATAGATAGTGAAGTATGAATGGTGTTGTCGTGGCAAATGTTGTTGTCGTGGTAAGTGTTGTAAGGTTAAAGTGGATTGTGACCCGTTAGCTATTTGGAGCTAAGAACCAACAATATAAAAGATGGAATCGAAATTGTAGGGTATGGAACGTGACCCACTAGCTATAGATGAGCTAGGAACTAACGCTATAACAAAAAGAAATGGATGAAGACTACAAGACTATCTTGAAGCCGATAAAGTTCTACAAGAGAACAAGAATGAAAGCAACCTCTCAAATTTTGTTTATATATTCAAAAATATCTCCACAAATGATCCCAAATGTGCCTATTTATAGTATTTCTAAGAAGCATATGAAAAGACTCAAAAGATGAAAACATTCTCATCAATTTAGCAATAAAATGCACTTGAATGCTTTGTCTTCTTATCTTCAAAGTTGGATGAATATTCTAGATCATTTTTGGATGAATCTAGACAATTTGAAGCTGAATTTGTCCTTAATTTCGTCCAAGGGGAGGAAGACTCTTGCTATTCCATGCTGAAAATTGTCTTCATAAGTGAATTAAATCACCCTTCATTGCATACTCCCTTGAAGAATATGAACAACCCTTGAACTTAGATGATAATAATCAGCTTTGAATGCCTTTAATAGGTGAATTAAAAGTCCTTCAATGGCTTTTCACTTGGATAAAGTTGAAAAGACTCTCAATTGTCTCAAACTCATCCAAATCATCCATGTATAAAATTCCCGTAACAATTCCAGCCTGCACTGTCTTCAATAAATCAATATATCTCAAGCTCCCGATATCGGAATAAGGTGATTCAAAGGCTTTGGAAAGTGATGTGATCCTATCTAGCTCCAATTTTCTCCAAGACTTGATCACACCATGGATGTTATTCAAAGCTGGTTCTAAGGGAATTCTTCCATACTTTATCTTATATTTACTTATTTATGCACTATATATATTATTATGAGCATACATTTGCACATTAGACTATACTTGAATTATCATAGTATGTGCATTCATTCATTATATCCTATGGTTTGTATCATTGATTGATATTCATGTATATAATCTATAGTTATAATATTAATATTCATTCATTATAATATGATGCATGAGTTATTATTATAACCTATAGTTCACATCTTTATAATATGCACATCATTATATTATATGCATTATATAGTTTATATACTTAGTTTATTTCTTTATGTTATGCATGTAGGAATATTCGGCCAACACTTGGGAGCAACATTTGAGCTTAACTAAGGATAAGGAGTAGGAAAACTTACATAGGATGACTCGGGAGATCATGAAGAACAAATGCTGAAAAGTTATCAGCTGACCCCCGAGCTCATAACTCACTTGAGCTGGACTTTTGAGCTAGCTAGAGACCTCATTTCAGCTGGAGAGGTACACCATCATCACCACCACACAGAGTACTTCAAATATGGTCTAAGTTAATTTTTGTGGATTTGTATCTTTTCGCGAAGAGTTGCCATTCCAAGAGGTGCCTTTTAACAAGGAGCTGGCCAAAGACTCATCTTCATGTAATTCACCTATGACCAGCTCATCTTCAGCTCATACACATGGGAAGTAGCTCAAATGATGAAAGGTTACCTTCCACAAATATGACCTTTCATGACAAGTTGCTGACCATTGAAGACCATGACACCTAGATGCATGTTGGAAGCCAAGTCACGCCTAGTTGCTGCCATCTTCATTCCATGGACTTCAAAACATTATCCTATAGTTGCAACCTCACCAAAGCCTTGTAAGAAGACCCATGTGCGTTCAAGTAGGCTGCCATGTGCATCATTCAAGCATGTGCACTCCATGTGACATCAAATTGGCGCCAAAACACCAAGGGATGCTTCATATTCGGCCAAAGACTCTTTCCTCTTCATTTTGGAGCCCAAATAACTACCAAAGGCATTCAAAACATCCTTAGGCCGAACCAACACCTTACCATTTGGCCAAGAGCATGTATCTTCATTAAAATCATTTATTTTCAAAAGGGTTTCATCCATAACCGAACCATCATGTATCTATTCGACCTAAACCCTTTCAAAAACTATAAATAGGCTAGTGCATTTCATTTGTAATGATCTCATCTCTTATATAAAACATACTCTTGTGAGTTATTTCTCTTCAAAGTTCTTTGTGAACTTTATCGATTAAACAAGTATAGTTTCTATACTTGTGGTGTCATTCCTTCCATCTTGATTCCAAAATTCCTAGATTGATATCTAGTGGGTTGAAGACACTATCACCACCCCTCAAGCAAGTTTGTGAAGACCAGGATTGTGCTTCATAGCATAGTTTCCTCTTTGGCGTGTTTAAGATACAACATCACCACCATTGCCATTTCATCATCACCATCATCCATCTCTTCCATCAATTCTGCAGCCATCTCTATCCTTTCTTTATTTCATTTCATTCTTATTATTTCTTTTCATTACTTATATTATTATCCCCTTTATTAATTCCATTATTAATCATTCTTTCTTATCTTATTTTACAGCCCAAACTTATAAATTCAAGGACATCAATACTTGTCAATCCTAGATCAAGACACAATAAGGCTATCTACTCTTTACATCAAAGTGTGTAGTTTCGCCTTACATCAGAAAGCTAAGAGATATAGGAATAATGTCAAATTGATTTCAAGAACCAAACACATCTATATCGCATCTAGGATTGGAAGACATTCTGACTAACATTCTTGCATATGATGAAACCATTCAACTTCTCTCATGCACCTAGACACAAAGGTGAACTTTATTCAATATTTAATTGAAAACATGAATGAAACAATCAAGATTTAATCTAATAAATGAACTAATTTGATGAATGAACTAGATGATTTAAATGCAATACATGCTTGAATGAACAACACACTTATTAAATGCAATGAATGTTATGTAAACTTTAAATTCTCATGCAAATTTATGCATAAGCAAAGTAAAGTGTTCCTTTCTTATTATTCCTTCTTCATCATGTTCCAAACATGATGTGAACATACTCTCCATCGCTGCTTGAAACTCCTTAGCCCTTGCTCGTGTGATGGGGCCACTTGGGTACTTCTCCGGGTCTTTGCTATTGGCGATCATATCACTGGGTCTTTGCCCCATATAGCACTAGTTCTTCCTTAATATATTCAAGATACTATCAACATCCTCTTTCATCGCCATCACCATAGCCAAACACTTAACCATTCTTCTGCATATTCTGTATTATTTCAAGCCCACCTTTAAAACCCTTCATTCACATACTTTAATCTTTATTTTTGTAGCCATTCACTTGCTACAGGTGATTGCTTCCTTCATAGATCCGATAATCAAGTTGTCTCAATCTTCAGAGGTAATTGAGGCGTGACTCAACCTACAACAATTCATATGTAGGTTTGATTCGGCCTTAGGTTTTGTCCATATCTCAATTTTTGATGGTCTCTCCTTCCTGGATTATAAGTATTAGAATGTGGGTTGCAGGGCCTCTAAAAAGGTCCTAGAAAGTTCCTCATAGCATTCACTTGTTCGTTAGTTAACTTATTGATTTTTTTTTCAATGGAAATAATATTTATCTCGTGAACCCGTCAACTGGGTTCACTTGAAGAGCCAAATTGTTGAGAGTTGATAGCCATTATAGAAATTAATTCTCTTGCTGCAGTTGGGGTTTTATTGATGAGAGCTCCTCCACTAACATCATCTATAGTTTTCATTTTCATGAGAAGCATTTATTCATATAAATACTGGAGAAGTGTTTTCCCAGGTAATTCATGTTGCAGACAACTTGCTAGAATGATTCTTCTCAATTTGCTTACCTTTGTTGATGAGAAAAACCTATCAAGAAAGTTCGAGTTAAGTTAACCCATGTATTGATAGAGTTGGGAGGTAATTAAAATAACCACTCATTAGCTAAACCAGAGGAAATCTCGTAATTTAATTTGGGCTTCGGGTACTCCTTGTAGTTTCATGCTCGAACAAACCATATGGAACTCTGTGATATGCTTGTGTGGACTCTCACTATGAAGTATATGGAATATTGGAAGAATATGAATAAGCCCTGTTTAAAGTTAAAACGGAGTTTTACCTTGAGGGAAAGTAATGCAAAGAGGTTTTTGAAAGGTTTCGAGGCAAACTAGCAGATTGTTTGATAAGCCATTTGTTCTGGCATAAAGACTTCGTCTATGTAGTTTTGGCTATCAGTTCTTCGTTTGTGTTAGAGGTAGATAATACTTTGTGATGTGAACATAACCACATCAATGGATCTTGAAGTCATGCCTAAAGGACCTATCACTCGTGCAAAGGCAAAACAAGTCAGGGAAGTACTTTCTCATAAGTGCATTCATGCTTTTAAATCTTTTAATGAGAGAACCATTAGATAATAGGTTGTTTAATATACTACATGTTGAATATTAAATAACTTATAGTCCACATCTTTATCTTATACACATTAATATAGTTCATTTACTTAACTTATTCTTTATGTTATGTGTGTAGGTATATTCGACCACAACTTGAGAGCTATCTTGGATCTAAATGGATAAAGCAATAATAAGGAAACTTACATGGGGACGTTTAGGAGAGCATAAGGTACATTTGGTGAAAAGTTATCCAGAGACCCGTGAGCTCATAGTTGGATTGAGCTGAAGATTTGAGCTACAAGATGACTTCAATTAAGCTGGGGAGCTGCACCATCATCATCACCTGATACAAGGCTAACCGGGCTTCTTCAATAATGGAGAAGTTGGCAACCTTGTTGTTTCCCGATTTAAGAGAAACACCAAAATGCTACACTTTGAATTGATAAGTAAGTAATCTGCAAAATTAAAAGAAAGGTATGATTAAAATGGAATATGGAAGAAGAAAGGAAATGATAATAAAGAAAATGGAAAGAAATGATAACAAAGTAGGCTACGGAAGTGTTGTATAATTATCCTTCAAGTGATGATGGATTCGACCTTCAAATGATATTGAGGGACGTATGCCTTGATGATGATTGAAGGAGAAATTAATGGTGAAGAGATGAAGATGGTAATGGAATGGTGGTAGAGTTGGCGTGAAGGTGATGAAATATGGTGATGGAAATAGATAGTATCTTATAAAACTAAGAAGGAAACAATGCTATAAAGGAGCAAAGACTCATTTCTTATAAGTCTTATAAGGGATGGTATGAAAGCACTTTGACCCACTAGTTATATAAACTAGGAACCATAAGTATCAAGGAAGGTATTGACGCCACAAACATTAGAAAAGCTTGCTTAATCGATATAGTTCTAAAAAGAACTTGAAGAGAGAATAATCTCACAAAGAGTTTAATTTATCAAAGGGTTCTAGTTACAAATGAATATCAAAGCCTTATTTATAGGCTTGCATAGGTTTGGTCGAATAAATAGGTGTCTATTCGACTAGATACATGTCTTAAAATGAAAATAGATGATGCTTGGATGAAGGGAGATGTCTTTGGCCGAATGGTTCCCTTGTCTCTTCATCTTGGCACCAACTTGAAGCAAGGTGTTGCTTTGACCAAATAGAGAGAACCCTCTTCATTTTGGCACTCATTTCATCCACATGCATAGCACATGTGTGGGTTGGTCATAAGACACTCACATGGGTGGCATAGGGTGCTTATGATGTGGCTTCTCCTTGGTGTGAAGTTGAGCAGCAACTAGGTGTGATTTGGCTTCCATATTGCGTCTCGGTGACATGGCATCAATGGGGCAGCAACTAATTATGAAAGGTCACATTTATGGAAAACAACCTTTCATCATTTGAGCTCCTTCCCATGTGTATGAGCTGAAGATGAGTTGGCCATAGATGAAATACATGAAGATGAGTCTTAGGACATCTCCTTGTGAAAGGGAACTTCTCAGATTGGCAACTCTTCGTGAAAAGGTACGAATTCACAAAATTCAACCTAGACCATATGATGTGAGCACACCAACGCCATCTTCAAAGGATATGGAAGTAATGCCACAAGGACCAATCACTCGATCAAGAGCCAAACCTTTCAGGGAAGCTCTTACAACCAGATGCATTAAAACCTTTGAATCATTTAGAAATGCATCCCCAAACAATAGATTATATACTATTTTTTTTAACATATAATATAATCTATGAACCACATATTTACATGATTATATCTTATATTATATAGCTTATTATATGCTTTCTTTGTAGGTACATGTTCGGTCACATCATTGGAACTGATTTAAAGCTAGCATTGGAATCATTGAGCTAATGAAACTTGACTAGGATAACTCCGGGACATCTCAAGGACATTTTGAGACAAAGTTGTCAGCTGACCTCCGAGCTCATAGCTCACTTGAGCTGGAATTTTGAGCTAGCTAGAGACCTCTTTTCAGTTGGAGAGTTGCACCATCATCTTCACCACACAGAACACTACAAATATGGTCTAGGTCAAATTTTGTGAATTTGTACCTTTTTGCGAAGAGTTGCCAATCCGAGAAGTGCCCTTCACAAGGAGTTGTCCTATGACTCATCTTCATGTAATTCATCTATGGCCAGCTCATCTTCAGCTCAAACACATGGGAAGTAGATCAAATGATGAAAGGTTGCTTCACACAAATGTGTCCTTTCACAATTAGTTGCTGACCAATTGATGACATGTCATTTAGACACATGTTTGATGTCAAGTCACGCCTAACTTGCTGCTCATCTTCATGCCATGAAGGAGTTCGCACCATAAGCATTCTACACCATCCATGTGAGTGCCTCATGACCAGCCTACACATGTGCCAAACGTGTGGGTGAAATGGGTGCCAAAGTGAAGAGGCTTCTCCCTATTCGGCCAAACCAAGGCATTGCTTCAAAGTTGGCGCCAAGATGAACCAAAAGAAGAACATTCGGCCAAGGATATTTCCTTTCATCCAAGCATCATGCATTTTCAATTTAAATCATGCACTTTGCCGAAAAGGCATGCATCTATTCGGCAAAGCTTATACAAATCTATAAATAGGCTTTGGCATTTCATTTGTAACAAAACCCTTTTTGAATATAAAAACTCTTTGTGAGAATATTCTCTCTTTATGTTCTTTTTAGAACTATATCGATTAAGCAAGCTTTCATAGTTTGTGGCGTCAAACCCCTTTCATTGATACTTCTGGTTCCTAGTTTCTATAACTAGTGGGTCAAAGTCCTTTCATACCATCCCTTATAAGACTTATAAGAAACGAGTCTTTGCTCCTTTATAGCATTGGTTCCTTCTTAGTTTTATAAGATACTACCTAAACATCACCATCTTCCATCACCATTTTCACGCCTATAACATCACCATTTTCCATTACCATTTCACGTCTATATCATTACCATCTTCTATCACCATTTCACGCCTAAATAATCACCAATCACTTACCATCTATTCATCATTCAATCATCCTTCAATCATCATCAAGGTATTCATCCATCAACATTATTTCAAGGCCAAATTCATCAATTCTTGAAGGATTCTTCTACAATACTTCCACAGCTATCTTTGATAACATTTATTTCCATTTCAATTCTTTCTATTTCTATTTTTTTTTTCTTTCTTAATTATCCATTTATTTAACAACTTCTTATTCTTTGTGCAGATTACTTTCAATTTAAAGTGTAGCATTTGGTGTCTCTCCTAGATCGGGAAAAAATAAGGTTGCCATCTTCTCCATTATTGAAGAAGCCTGGTTAACCTTACATCAAATGGTAATCAGAGCTTTGGTGGATTGACAATCAAGTGCTGCAACAAAAGCAACAAAAAGAGAAAAAAAGAAAGAAGAAAAACAAAAAGAAAAGAAAAAGACTCCTACATCAAATTTGGAGTGCAAAAGAAAGAAAACAAAAAGAAGAAAATTCAAAGAAAAAGAAAAAGTGAAGCAAGTTACAAATTATACTCAATGAGAAGCACCATACAATTTGCCCCAACATCAAACTTGAAGGAGGTATCCTTGTTGTTTCTTGTGAAGGAAGATAGTAAGTGTTGCAACTTGAGTTGTAAGTTATCTTCATTTTCTCTCTATTTCATTTTCTTATTCTTTCATCTATTCTTATTCCATTGCCTTATCATTTTCTTAACCCTTATTCTATCCTTACCCTATCATAACCATTTCTATCCCTAACCATTTCTAAATCGACGCACAAACTAAAGAGACTTGCTCAATCTTGAGTTAGTTCTTTAAAAGGACCCACAAGAGAGAATCGAGCAGAAAAAGGCATAAAGAGAGGGTGAGATCAGAAGGGGGATAAAAAAAAGCCAAGACATATATCCCTGAGTGCAAACACGAGTGTGAGTGGAGTGCAATCTGAAATTTCTTTGGAGTGATCAAGTGAGGTTTTGTGAGTGTGCTGGTAAGGTTTTTATTTACTTTTATTTTACTAACCATGTCACAAGAATTGTTTGATTTTCATTTAGATTCAAGATAAGCTTTTGTCATTAAAAAGGCTTTAAGCACTCAAATCATAGAAGATGAACAAAGAGAAAACATCTTCCATACTCGTTGTCATGTAAACGACAAAGTTTGTTTTATGATCATCGATGGAGGAAGTTGTACGAACGTTGCAATCACTCTTATGGTGGAAAAACTTGTCCTGAATACTTCCAAGCATCCAAATCCATATAAACTTCAGTGGCTAAATGACGGTGGAGAAGTAAGGATCACAAAGCAAGTTTTCATTCCATTTTCAATTGGCAAATATCAAGATGAAGTCCTATGTGATGTTGTACCAATGGATGTTGGACATATACTTTTGGGAAGACCATGGCAATTCGATTGACGAGCAATCCATGATGGGTTTACCAACAGATACACTATCATTCATAATAAAAAGAAATTCACTTTGACTCCACTATCTCCTAGTCAAGTGAATGAAGATCAGCTTCATTTGAAGAAAAGCATGGAGTCATTCAAAAACAATGAAAAAGAGATGACTAAAGCATTGAACATATATGCTAGAAGAAAGGAGATTCGGAAACATTTGCTGTCACATAAGGCTTTAATTGTACTAATGTACAAGGAAAGTCTACTTTTAACTAATCTCCAAGAAGGCTTGCCTTCTTATGTTGTTTCTCTTTTACAGGAATTCGAAACCATGTTTCCAGAAGATATACCAAGAGGACTTCCACCCCTTCGAGGAATTGAACATCAAATTGATTTCATTCCCGGGGCTACCATTCCAAACAAACCAGCCTATAGAAGTAATTCGGAAGAAACAAAGGAACTTTAAAAATAGATTGGTGAGTTAATGGAAAAAGGGTACATTCGAGAAAGCTTAAGTCAATGTGTTGTTCCTGTTTTGCTTGTACCAAAGAAGGATGGTTTGTGGAGAATGTGTGTAGATTGCCGAGCAATTAATCAGATTACCATCAAATACTGACATCCAATTCCAAGGCTAGATGATATGCTGGACGAATTAAGTGGTGCCACCATCTTCTCCAAAATTGACCTTAAAAGTGGATATCATCAGATTAGGATGTGAGAAGGAGATGAATGGAAAACCGCTTTCAAGACAAAGCAAGGATTGTACGAATGGTTGGTTATGCCCTTTGGACTAACCAATGCACCTAGTACTTTCATGAGGTTAATGAACCATGTACTCTGGGCCTTTATTGGTAAGTTTTGTGTGGTATATTTTGATGATATTTTGATTTATAGCCATACTTTGGATGATCAAGTGTAATATTTGAGGTCAGTACTTGAAACTCTCCAAAAAGAGAAACTTTATTCTAACCTTCAAAATGTTCTTTTTGCACTAACAAGCTTACATTCTTAGGATTTATTGTAAGTTCACAGGGACTTGATGTAGATCCAGAAAAGATTAAAGCAATTCAGGACTGGCCAAGACCTACATCAATAAGCCAAGTCAGAAGTTTTCATGGACTTGCAAGCTTTTATCGGAGATTTGTGTCCAACTTTAGTTCTATTGGCTCTCCCTTAATTGGGGTAATTAAAAAGAATTCCACCTTTGAATGGGGCAAAGAATAAGAAGAAGCATTCACGACCATCAAGGAATGCTTGACTAAAGCACCGTTTCTGGTACTTCCTAATTTTGATAAAACTTTTGAAATAGAATGTTATGCTTCTGGAATTGGTATAGGTGTCGTTTTGACTCAAGAAGGACGACCAGTTGCATATTTTAGTGAAAAGTTAAGTGGTGCTTCACTAAACTACCCCATTTATGACAAAGAGATGTATTCTCTTATAAGGACATTAGAAACGTGGCAACACTATCTATGGCCCAAGGAGTTTGTCATCCATACTGATCACGAGGCATTGAAGCATATTAAAGGCCAACACAAACTCAACAAACGACATGCCAAGTGGGTAGAATTTCTTGAATCCTTTCCATACGTCATTCATTACAAGAAAGGAAAAGAGAATGTTGTTGCAGATGCCCTTTCACGAAGGTATGTACTTCTTAACAACTTGAATTCTAAATTACTTGTTTTTTCTTTCCTTAAAGATTACTATGCTAATGATGATGATTTTGGAGAAAAATACAAGTCTTGTGAAAAAGGTGCAGTTGAGAAATACTATAGACATGAAGGGTATCTATTCAAGGAAGAAAGGTTATGTATTCCACAAGGTTCCTTCCGAGATGTATTGGTAAGAGAAGCCCATGAAGGAGGACTTATGGGGCATTTTGGAATCAGCAAAACATTAGAAATCTTGAAAGAACATCTCTATTGGCCTAAGATGAGAAGGGATGTTGAAAGGGTTTGTGAAAGATGCATCGTTTGCAAAAAGGATAAGTCAAAGGTCATGCCTCATGGACTTTACAAACCTCTTCCTATTCCTACAGTACCATGGGTTGATATTTCCATGGATTTCGTGATGGGTCTTCCAAAAACAAGAAATGGACGAGATTCAATATTTGTGGTGGTTGATCGGTTCTCCAAAATGGCCCATTTTATACCATGTCACAAAACTGATGATGCAACACATGTGGCTAACCTATTCTTTAAGGAAGTTGTGAGGATATATGGCATACCAAGAACCATTGTTTCGGACCGAGATGTTAAGTTCCTTAGTCATATCTGGAGGACATTATGGAACAAGCTTGGAACTAAATTGTTGTTCTCAATAACTTATCAACCCCAAACTGATGGTCAAACAGAGGTTGTCAACAGAGTATTATCAATATTGTTGTGAGCTATCATCAAGAAGAATATAAAGACTTGGGAAGAATACCTTCCACATGTGGAATTTGTTTACAATCGGTCAGTTCATTCAGCCAAAAAAACTTCACCATTCGAGGTAGTGTATAGATTCAATCCCTTAACTCCTTTGGATCTACTTCCTCTACCTCAAGAACAATGGGTTAACAAGGATGGTAAGAACAAGGCTGAGTTCATCAAGAAGTTACATGAATAGATTCGACATAATATTGAGAGAAGAACAAAGAAGTACGAACAACAAGCCAATAAGGGACGCAAACCACTTCATTTGGAAGTTGGAGATTGGGTATGGGTGCATTTGCGTAAGGAAAGGTTTCCAACTAAAAGGAAGTCTAAGCTTGTTACCAAGAGGTGATGGTCCCTTTCAGATTATTGAGAAGATTAATGATAATGCATACAAATTGGATCTTCCAGGAGAATACAATGTAAGTGCCACCTTCAATATAGTAGATCTTTCTCCAATCAAGGATGATGATGATTTGGGGACAAATCGCAAAAAAGAAGGGGGATGATGTGAACATACCAACGCCATCTTCAAAGGATATGGAATTAATGCCACAAGGACCAATCACTCGATCAAGAGCCAAACGTTTCAGGGAAGCTCTTACAACCAGATGCATTAAAACGTTTAAATCATTTAGAAATGCATCCCCAAACAATAGATTATATACTATGTTTTGTGTTAACATATAATATAATCTATGAACCATATATTTACATGATTATATCTTATATTATTTAGCTTATTATATGCTTTCTTTGTAAGAACATGTTCGGCCACATCATTGGAACTGATTTAAAGCTAGCATTAGAATCATTGAGCTAAGGAAACTTGACTAGGACAACTCCGGGATAGCTCAAGGACATTTTGAGACAAAGTTGTCAGCTGACCTCCGACCTCATAGCTCACTTGAGCTGGACTTTTGAGCTAGCTAGAGACCTCTTTTCAGCTGGAGAGTTGCACCATCATCTTCACCACATAGAACACTACAAATATGGTCTAGGTCGAATTTTATGAATTTGTACCTTTTCGCGAAGAGTTGCCAATCCTAGAAGTGCCTTTTCACAAAGAGTTGTCCTATGACTCATCTTCATGTAATTCATCTATGGCCATCTAATCTTCAGCTCAAACATATGGGAAGTAGCTCAAATGATGAAAGATTGCTTCACACAAATGTGTCCTTTCATAATTAGTTGTTGCCCAATTGATGACATGTCATTTAGACACATGTTTGATGCCAAGTCACGCCTAACTTGCTGCTCATCTTCATGCCATGAAGGAGTCCACACCATAAGCCTTCTACACCATCCATGTGAGTGCCTCATGACCAGCCTACACATGTGCCAAATGTTTGGGTGAAATGGGCGCCAAAGTGAAGAGGCTTCTCCCTATTCGGCCAAACCAAGGCATTGCTTCAAAGTTGGCGCCAAGATGAACCAAAAGAAGACCATTCGGCCAAGGACATTTCCTTTCATCCAAGCATAATGCATTTTCAATTTAAATCATGTACTTTGCCGAAAAGGCATGCATCTATTCGGCCAATCTTATACAAATCTATAAATAGGCTTTGGCATTTCATTTGTAACAAAACCCTTTTTGAATATAAAAACTCTTTGTGAGATTATTCTCTCTTTAAGTTCTTGATGTAAGGCTAACCAGGCTTCTTCAATAATGGAGAAGTTGGCAACCTGGTTATTTCCCGATCTAGGAGAGACGCCAAATGCTACACCTTGGATTGAAAGTAATCTGCACAAAAGAAGAAGAATTGATTAAGTAATATGATAATTAAGAAATGAAAAGTAAATGGAAAGAATAAAATGGATAGAATAGTTATCAAAGAAGGGATGCGGAAGTGTTTTAGAATGATCCTTCAAGTGATGATGGATTCGACCTCCAATGGTGGTGATGGACGAATGCCTTGTTGAGGATGAAGGATAATTCAAAGATGAAGAAATGGAAATTTATAAGTTGGTGATAATATGGGCGTGATATGGTGATGGAATATGGTGATGATATAGGCGTGATAATGGTGATGGACTATGGTAATGATATAGGCGTGATAATGGTGATGGACATATTATATCTTATAAAACTAAGAAGGAACCAATGCTATAAAGGAGCAAAGACCCGTTTCTTATAAGTTCTATAAGGGATGGCTTATAAGTTCTATAAGGGATGGTATGAAAGGACTTTGACCCACTAGTTATTTAAACTAGGAACCAGAAGTATCAAGGTGAAGGAATGACGCCACAAGCTTTAGAAAGGCTTGCTTAATCGATATAGTTCTAAAAAGAACTTGAAGAGAGAATAATCTCACAAAAGGATTTTAATTATCAAAAGGTTGTTACAAATGAAATGTAATAGCCTATTTATAGTTTTCAAAGGGTTTAGGCCGAATAAATACTTGATGGTTCGGCCAAGGTTGAAACCCTTTTGAAAATACATGATTTTTGATGAAAATACATGATTTAAATGAAGATACATGCTCTTGGCCGAATGGTTATGTTTTGGTTCGGCCCTAAGGTTTCTTTGAATGCATTTGGAAGTTATTTGGGTGCCAAAATGAAGAGGAGAGAGTCTTTGGCCGAATAGGAAGCATCCCTTGGTGTTTTGGCGCCAATTTGATGTCACATGGAGTGCACATGCTTGAATGATGCACATGGCAGCCTACTTGAATGCACATGGGTCTTCTTGTAAGGCTTTGGTGATGTTACAACCATAGGATGGTGTCTTGAAGTCCATGGAATGAATATGGCAGCAACTAGGCGTGACTTTGCTTTCAACATGCATCTAGGTGTCATGTCCTTCAATGTGCAGCAACTTGTCATGAAAGGTCACATTATGTGGAAGGTAACCTTTCATCATTTGAGCTACTTTACAAGTGTTTAAGCTGAAGATGAGCTGGCCATAGATGAATTACATGAAGATGAGGTCAGCTCCTTGTGAAAAGGCACCTTTTGGAATGATAACTATTCACGAAAAGGTACGAATCCACAAAAATTGACATAGACCATATTTGAAGTGTTCTGTGTGGTGAAGATGACGGTGTAACTCTCCAGCTGAAATGAGGTCTCTAGCTAGCTCAAAAGTCCAGCTCAAGTGAGCTATGAGCTCGGGGGTCAGCTGGCAACTTTCTCCCAAAATGTTCTTGGGCTGTCCCGGAGTTGTCCTAGTTAAGTTTCCATAGCTCTTGGACTCCAATGCTAACTTTAAGTCAGCTCCCATCATATGGCCGAACATGCACCTACAAAAGAAAGCATAATATAAGCTAAGTATATGAATTATTATAAAGTAATAAGAATGTGCATATTATAAAAATGTGAACTATAGGTTATAATAATAACTCATGAATGAATATTATTATTAAAACTATAGATTATATGCATGAATATCAATCAATGATGCAAACCATATGACATAATGAATGAATGCACATGTTATGATAATTCAAGCATAGTCTAATATGAAAATGTATGCTCATAATAATATATAGTGCATAAATGAGTAAATATAATATAAAGTAAGGTAGAACTCCTTTATATTGAGTTTGATGGATTTTCAATGATGTGAGTATGTCATGCAGAAAGTTGGTGCTAGAGATGATCACATCATCCTCCCCTTCTTTTATGCTATTTGTCCTCAAATCGAAATGTGACTTCTCCAAATTGTACACCCCTTCAATCGTTGTTGATTTGTATTCTAAATATATCCATTCAATAGTAACTTGTTCAAGACATTCCCTTTTGAAAAGATCTATGAAAGGATCCTTGTGAAAAGTCATGAACCTTGAATAAGTATCTTGAACCTCCTTGTCCTGAAAAGAAAGAAAACTTTCATAAGTAAGGGAATTATTAATCATTGTTAGGTTAAAAGTATACTCCCTGTTCACATCTTTTGGATGACCAAGAGTGATGTCTTTTGAATCGAAAGAGATGTTGCTTTGAACATTCATAACTTTTGGCATTCTAAAAGACACATTCTTTGGTCCTCCAAAGATCATGTCCTTTGATTGAAGAGTCACAACCTTAGATTCTTAAAGAGTAACATCCTTTGGCTCCTTTCCTTGAAAAATTATGTTCTTTAAATCGTCCTTGCCATCATAAATTGATAAAATAATGCGACATACATGAATCAAATTGCAGCAAAATGAATCAAAATAAGTAAATGAAAAACTATTGACAAGATGAATGGACATATCAAACCAGGGTGGATGTTTAATGGGAGTTGGTTGCTGAATTCTTTTCATTGTTGACAATGCACTTGGAATGTCAACGAACACAACTCTTGGCACTTCAAGGAATCCTTCTTTTGGAACTTCAAATGGTATAACCTTTGAAATATCAAAAGACATGTTTTGTGATTCACCAAAACTCATGACTATTGGTTCTTCAAAAGTCACATCTTTTAGTCCTCCAAAAGCCATGATTCTTGAATCATCTCCTCGAAAAGATATGTCTTTTGAATTTCCCTGCAAAACATAAGGAAAAAAGGAGAAGGAGTAAAGTTAGATAAAATTTGTTCAAAAGTCTCCTTTTCTACTCCAATCTCATTCCCCTCATTTTTAATTCCAATGTGTTCTTCATCCACTCTCTGATTTTCATCATTTTCAACGTTTTGTTCAATTTCAAATTGCATTCCTTCACTGCAACTTTCTTCCAAACGTGCTTCTTCAAGTTGCTCCTTCATTGTTTTAATGCGTTCCCTCAAGATGTTTTGATCTTCATTTACTCGGCTAGAGGATAATGGAGTCAAGATGATTTTTCTTTTATTGTGGTAGAATGAATATTGATTTGTGAATCCATCATACAATGCTCGTTTATCAAACTGCCAAGGTCGACCGAAAAGAAGATGGCTTGAATTTATGGAAGCAACATCACAAAAGACTTCATCTTCATATCTCCCAATTGAAAAGGGCACAAGTACTTGCTCTATGACTTCGAACTCTTCATCTTCATTTAATCCTTGCAAAACATATGGGCTAGGATGTTTGAATGTTGTAAGTCCTAATTTTTTGACCATGTATGTGCTTGCAATGTTTGTACAACTTCCTCCATCAATAGCTACAAGACACACTTTACCATTTACATGGCAACGAGTGTGAAATGTGTTTGTTCTTTGTTGTTCATCCTCCAATGTTTGGAAAGATGGAAGATCACAAGACATTGTTAGTATAAAAATAAAATAAAAATTAAAACCTTACCAGAACACTCACAAAAGCCTCACTTGGTCACTCCAAAGATATTTAAGACTTCACTCCACTCGCACTCGTGTTTGCACTCAGGGATATGTTCTTGGCTTTTTCTGATCCCCTTCTGATCTCACCCTCTCGTTTGCCTTTTACCGCTCAATTCTTTCTTGTGGGTCCTTTAAAGAACTAACTCAAGATTGAGCAAGTTTCTTAGTTTGTGCGTCGGCTTAAAACAATATGGTTAGGGTATATAAATGGTTATGGTAAAGGTAGGATAGAAAAGGTTAAGAAAAGGATAAAGTAATGAAATAAGAAAAGTTGAAAGAAAAGGAAATGAAATAGTAAATAAGTGAAGATAACTTACAACTCAAGTTGCAACACTTACTATCTTCCTTCACATGAAACAACAAGGATACCTCCTTCAAGTTTGATGTTGGGCAGATTGTATGGTGCTTCTCTTTGAGTGTACTTTGCAACTTGCTTCACTTTTCTTTTGCTTTTGATTTCTTCTTTTTCTTTTCTTTCTTTTGCACTCCAAATTTGATGTAGGAGTCTTTTTCTTTTCTCTTTTGTTTTCTTCTTTCTTGTTGCTTTTTTTGTTGTAGCACTTTGTATGTCAATCCACCAAAGCTCTGATTACCGCTTGATGTAAGGCTAACCAGGCTTCTTCAATAATGGAGAAGTTGGCAACCTTGTTGTTTCCCGATCTAGGATAGACACCAAATGCTATACCTTGGATTGAAATTAATCTGCACAAAAGAAGAAGAATTGATTAAGTAATATGATAATTAAGAAATGAAAAGTAAATGGAAAGAATTGAAATGGATAGAATAGTTATCAAAGAAGGGCTGCGGAAGTGTTGTCGAATGATCCTTCAAGTGATGATGGATTCGACCTCCAATGGTGGTGATGGACGAATGCCTTGTTGAGGATGAAGGATAATTCAAAGATGCAGAAATGGAAATTTATAAGTTGGTGATAATATGGGCGTGATATGGTGATGGAATATGGTGATGATATAGGCGTGATAATGGTGATGGACTATGGTAATGTTATAGGCGTGATAATGGTGATGGACTATGGTAATGTTATAGGCGTGATAATGGTGATGGACATATTGTATCTTATAAAACTAAGAAGGAACCAATGCTATAAAGGAGCAAAGATCCGTTTCTTATAAGTTCTATAAGGGATGGTATGAAAGGACTTTGACCCACTAGTTATTTAAACTAGGAACCAGAAGTATCAAGGTGAAGGAATGACGCCACAAGCTTTAGAAAGGCTTGCTTAATCGATATAGTTCTAAAAAGAACTTGAAGAGAGAATAATCTCACAAAAGGATTTTAATTATCAAAAGGTTGTTACAAATGAAATGCAATAGCATATTTATAGTTTTCAAAGGGTTTAGACTGAATAGATACTTGATGGTTCGGCCAAGGTTGAAACCCTTTTGAAAATACATGATTTTTGATGAAAATACATGATTTAAATAAAGATACATGCTCTTGGCCGAATGGTTATGTGTTGGTTCGGCCCTAAGGTTGATTTGAATGCATTTGGAAGTTATTTAGGTGCCAAAATGAAGAGGAAAGAGTCTTTGGCCGAATAGGAAGCATCCCTTGGTGTTTTGGCGCCAATTTGATGTCACATGGAGTGCACATGCTTGAATGATGCACATGGAAGCCTACTTGAACGCACATGAGTCTTCTTGTAAGGCTTTGGTGATGTTACAACCATAGGATGGTGTCTTGAAGTCCATGGAATGAATATGGCAGCAACTAGGCATGACTTGGCTTCCAACATGCATCTAGGTGTCATGGCCTTCAATGTGCAGCAACTTGTCATGAAATGTCACATTATGTGGAAGGTAACCTTTCATAATTTGAGCTACTTTACAAGTGTTTGAGCTGAATATGAGCTGGCCATAGATGAATTACATGAAGATGAGTCATAGGTCAGCTCCTTGTGAAAAGGCACCTTTTGGAATGACAACTATTCGCAAAAAGGTACGAATCCACAAAAATTGACATAGACCATATTTGAAGTGTTCTGTGTGGTGAAGATGACGGTGCAACTCTCCAGCTGAAATGAGGTCTCTAGCTAGCTCAAAAGTCCAACTCAAGTGAGCTATGAGCTCGGGGGTCAGCTGGCAACTTTGTCCCAAAATGTTCTTGGGCTGTCCCGGAGTTGTCCTAGTTAAGTTTCCATAGCTCTTGGACTCCAATGCTAACTTTAAGTCAGCTCCCATCATATGGCCGAACATGCACCTACAAAAGAAAGCATAATATAAGCTAAGTATATGAATTATTATAAAGTAATAAGAATGTGCATATTATAAAGATGTGAACTATAGGTTATAATAATAACTCATGAATGAATATTATTATTATAACTATAGATTATATGCATGAATATCAATCAATGATGCAAACCATAGGACATAATGAATGAATGCACATGTTATGATAATTCAAGCATAGTCTAATATGAAAATGTATGCTCATAATAATATATAGTGCATAAATGAGTAAATATAATATAAAGTAAGGTAGAACTCCCTTATATTGAGTTTGATGGATTTTCAATGATATGAGTATGTCATGCAGAAAGTTGGTGCTAGAGAGGATCACATCAGTTCTTTTTAGAACTATATCGATTTAGCAAGCTTTCATAGTTTGTGGCGTCAAACCCCTTTCTTTGATACTTCTGGTTCCTAGTTTCTATAACTAGTGGGTCAAAGTCCTTTCATACCATCCCTTATAAGACTTATAAGAAACGTGATGTAAGGTAATTCTACCTTCTCGTTTGATTGTGGATCTAGGAAGGAAGCAAAACAACCTGCACAAGTGAATGGCTCAAAACAGAATGGGTAAGGGTGGTAATCATATGGTTTAATAGGTAGGCTATTTAATAAATGAGAGATGGAAGCAGAAGATGATTGAAATGGTTATGGTTATGGCGATGAAACAAAAAGGATGGTTGTGAGGATAGTACCTTGAAGAACGCTCAAAGAAGAACCAATGCTATAGAGAGCAAAGACCCAATCTTTATATTGTTTCTTCAAGGGGTGGTGATAAGTACTTTGACCCACTAGTTATATGAACTAGGAACCAGAAGTATCAAGATGAAAGAAGAGGGTTGATGCCACAAGTATAAATTATAGTTGATAAGTCAATAAAAAGTCACCAGGACTTAAGAAAGAGAATAATCTCACTTCAATTAAAATAAAAGGTCTGATTACAAATGAAATAGGAAAGCCTATTTATAGTTTTTGAAGGGACTTGGCCGAATAGGTACATGTTGGTTCGGCCAGCCCTTGTACCTTCCTAAAATGACATGTTTTTAATGAAAAAATAAGACTTTAATGAAACTACATGCTCTTGGCCGAATGGTTATGTGTTGGTTCGGCCCTAAGGATGATTTGAATGCATTTGGAAGTTATTTGGGTGCCAAAATGAAGAGGAAAGAGTCTTTGGCCGAATAGGAAGCATCCCTTGGTGTTTTGGCGCCAATTTGATGTCACATGAAGTGCACATGCTTGAATGATGCACATGGCAGCCTACATGAATGCACATGGGTCTTCTTGCTATGCTTTGATGAGGTTGCAACCATAGGA
This sequence comes from Hibiscus syriacus, assembly GCF_006381635.1. Lineage (NCBI taxonomy): Eukaryota > Viridiplantae > Streptophyta > Magnoliopsida > Malvales > Malvaceae > Hibiscus > Hibiscus syriacus. Next base: position 16,494,272 of record NW_024063533.1, read on the forward strand.
TGATGTCTTGAAGTCCATGGAATGAAGATAGGTAACAACTAGGCATGAATTAGCTTTCAACGTGTATCTAGATGACATGGCATCCATTGGGCAGCCTAGAGATGAACTAGCTTCAAGGTAAGCTAGATGAGTGTCTTGGTAGCTAACTAGGTGTGTTATAGCTTGATAAACTCAAGCTAGTTAGCTTTGGTCTTCTCAGCTCCTCAGCTACTCTCCCAGCTACTTCCAGCTACCTTTAGTCCACTTTTCAGCACTTTGGTCCAAAACTCTCCTCTAGCTAAGTTCAGCTACATGCTAGCTCCTCCAGCTAAGTTGAGCTTTCCTTAGTGTTCCACGAGCTGCCATATTCCATGTGAGCTATTTGTGAGCTGCATTTGATGTCCAAATAATCCACCAAGCTACCCCAACGTGTTCCGTGATCCAATATACGTACATGTGCAAGGAAACAAGGTAAGTCCATGGCATTGAGCTGTTATAAGCTAAATACATTTGCTGCCATGTATGATTATGGTGATGTGAGCTATATTTGAAGGTCATGAGCTAATTATATCATCTCAAAATATGTGTAAGATAATGCATGAAGCTTAAGAGCTAATATGAATGCATATGAACTAATGAAATGATTTATAATGATGCTGCCTTGATGTATATATGATAATCATTCTTAATATGATTATAAGACTATCCTAACATGCTTATAACATTGTGTATCAATCATAAAGATATGGGTATATGTTGTATGCATGAATATCATATAACATGGTATTCATAAATGATAAATGGAAACATGTAATAATAATATCCTAAGAAATGATGTGTAATCATAGCATATATTTGAATAATATGAAAAACATGATCAAATAAGCATAGGATGGAAATAATAATATGATAATTTATACTAACATGTGAATGCATGCTTATGATAGAATAGAATTTATAAATTATATAATATAAGATAGGGTTATGAAGAACTCCCTTAGAAACAGATTTGAAGAACATCCATGGTGTGTTCAAGTCATGGAGAAAGTTGGAGCTAGTTTGGATCGTATCAAAACGGGTCTTTGCTCCTTTATAGCATTGGTTCCTTCTTAGTTTTATAAGATACTACCTAAACATCACCATCTTCCATCACCATTTTCACGTCTATAACATCACCATTTTCCATTACCATTGCATGTCTATATCATTACCATCTTCTATCACCATTTCACGCCTAAATAATCACCAATCCCTTACCATATATTCATCATTCAATCATCCTTCAATCATCATCAAGGCATTCGTCCATCAACATTATTTGGCGGCCAAATTCATTAATTCTTGAAGGATTATTCTATAATACTTCCGCATCCATCTTTGATAACATTTCTTTCCATTTCAATTCTTTCAATTTCTATTTTTTTCTTTCTTAATTATCCATTTATTTAACAACTTCTTATTCTTTGTACAGATTACTTTCAATTCAAAGTGTAGCATTTGGTGTCTCTCATAGATCGAGAAATAACAAGGTTGCCATCTTCTCCATTATTGAAGAAGCCTGGTTAGCCTTACATCACCATATTTGTAGTGCTCTGTGTGGTGAAGATGATTGCGCAACTCTCCAGCTGAAATGAGGCCTTTAGCTAGCTCAAGTGAGCTATGAGCTCGGGGGTCAGCTGACAACTTTTCACCATTTGTTCTTCATGATCTCCTGAGTCATCTTATTTAAGTTTTCCTAGCTCATTGATTCCCATGCTAGCTTTAAGTCAGATCCAATGATGTGGCCGAACATGTACCTACAAAAGAAAACATATAATGAGCTAAATAATATAAGATATAATCATGTAAATATGCGGTTCATAGATTACATTATATATTAACACAAAACATAATATATAATCTATTATTTGGGGATGCATTTCTAAATGATTCAAAGGTTTTTTAATGCATTTGGTTGTAAGAGATTCCCTGAAAAGTTTGACTCTTGAACAAGTGATTGGTCCCTATGGCATTACATCCAAATCCTTTGAAGATGGCATTGGTGTGCTCACATCATCCCCTTCTTTTATGCAATTTATCCCCAAATCATCATCATCCTTGATTTGAGATAGATCTGCTATATTGAAGGTGGCACTTACATTGTATTCTCCAGGAAGATCCAATTTGTATGCATTGTGATGTGATTCTGTCTAGCTCTAATTTTCTCCATGACTTGATCATACCATGGATGTTATTCAAAGCTAGTTCTAAGGGAGTTCTACCTTACTTTATCTTATATTTACTCATTTATGCATTATCTATTATTATGAGCATACATTGACATATTATACTATACTTGAATTATCATAACATGAGCATTCATTCATTATATGGTTTGCATCATTGATTGATATTCAAGCATATAATCTATAGTTATAATAATAATATTCATTCATTATCATATGATGCATGAGTTATTATTATAATATATAGTCCACATCTTTATATTATAAGTTATTTACTTTAAATTTGAGCTTAACTAAGGATAAGGAGCTAGGAAAACTTACATAGGATGACTCGGGAGATCATGAAGAACAAATGGTGAAAAGTTGTCAGCTGACCCCTGAGCTCATAGCTGACTTGAGCTAGATTTTTGAGCTAGATGGAGACTCATTTCAGCTGGAGAGTTAAACCATCATCATCACCACACAGAGTACTTCAAATATGGTCAAAGTCAATTTTTTGTGGATTCGTACCTTTTCGCGAAGAGTTGCCATTCCAAGAGGTACCTTTTCACAAGGAGCTGGCCAAAGACTCATCTTCATGTAATTCACCTATGACCAGCTCATCTTCAACTCATACACATGGGAAGTAGCTCAAATGATGAAAGGTTACCTTCTACACATGTGACCTTTAATGACAAGTTGCTGCCCATTGAAGACCATGACACCTAGATGTTTGTTGGAAGCTAAGTCACGCCTAGTTGCTACCTATCTTCATTCCATGGACTTCAAGACATCATCCTATGATTGCAATCTCATCTAGGGATGGCAACGGGCCGGGTATTGGTCCCCGTCCTCGTTTAAAAAACCCATACCCGTCCCCTTTTAAAAAGTTGTAGGGATTTAAATAGGGATCCCCATCGGGTAATCAGGGAAAAACGTGGGGAAATGGATATCCCCGTTTAGCATAAACAATTATTTAAACGGGTATCGGGCCGAGTATATATATTTAAATTAAATATATAAATATTATATATATATATATATATATATTTTAAATTTAAATTAAATTTATTAATATTATATATATATAAAATAATTATTTTTAATATTTATCGGGCCGGGTATCGGGCCGGGTATCGGGCCTGGTAATCGGGTAATCGGGGCGGGGATTACTAAACCTGTCCCCGTCCCCATTTAACATAAACGGTTTTCCCCGTCCCCGTTTAACTTAAACGATTTTCCCCATTCCTGTTTAATTCGGTTTTCCCTGTCGGGTTCGGAGTTTTTTACCATCCCTAATCTTATCAAAGCCTTGCAAGAAGACCCATGTGCGTTCAAGTAGGCTGCCATGTGCATCATTCAAGCATGTGTACTCCATGTGACATCAAATTGGTGCCAAAACACCAAGGGATGCTTCCTATTCAGCCAAAGACTCTTTCCTCTTAATTTTAGCGCCCAAATAACTTCCAAATACATTCAAAACATCCTTAGGGCCGAACCAACACATAACCATTCGGCCAAGAGCATTTATCTTCATTAAAATTCTGTATTTTCATTAAAAATCATGTGTTTTCAAAGGGGTTTCAACCTTAGCCGAACCATCATGTGTCTATTCGGCGTAAACCCTTTGAAAACTATAAATAGGCTATTGTATTTCCATTGTAAACACAACCCTTTGATAAATTAAAACTCTTGTGAAATTATTCACTCTTCAAGTTATTTTTAGAACTATATCGATTAAGCAAGCTTTTCTAAAGTTTGAGGCATCAATCCCTTCCTTGATACTTCTAGTTCCTAGTTCATATAACTAGTGGGTCAAAGTCCTTGCTACCATCCCTTATAAAACTTATAAGAAATTGGTCTTTGTTCTTTATAACATTGGTTCCTTCTTAGTTTTATAAGATACTATTTCCTTCACCATTATTCATCACTTTCACGCCAACTCTATCACCATCCCATTACCATATTCATCACCATTCCTTAACCATTGAATTATCCATCAACATTCATCATGAATCACGTGCATCATCACCAATGGTGACCAAAATCATCAACATTTGAAGGACAATTCAACAACACTTCCGCAGCCCATCTTTGATAACATTTCTATCCATTTCAATTCTTATCATTTCATTTCTTCTTCCATTTCTTATTTATGTTTCCATCTTAATCATTTCTTTCTTTAATTTTTGCAGATTACTTATCAATTCAAAGTGTAGCATTTTGGTGTCTCTCCTAGATCGGGAAATAACAAGGTTGCCAACTTCTCCATTATTGAAGAAGCCTGGTTAGCCTTACATCAAGCGATAATCAGAGCTTTGGTGGATTGACAATCAAGTGCTGCAACAAAAGCAACAAAAGGAGAAAAAGAAAGAAGAAAAACAAAAAGAAAAGAAAAAGACTCCTACATCAAATTTGGAGTGCAAAAGAAAGAAAAGAAAAGAACAAAATTCAAAGCAAAAGAAAAAGTGAAGCAAAGTTGCAAAGTACACTCAAAGAAAAGAATATTACAATATGCCCAACATCAAACTTGAAGGAGGTATCCTTGTTGTTTCTTGAGAAGGAATATAGTAAGTGTTGCAACTTGAGTTGTAAGTATCTTCATTTTTTTTACTATTTCATTTCTTTTTCTTTCATATTTTCTTATTTCATGGACTTGCAAGTTTTTACCGGAGATTTGCGCCCAATTTTAGTTCTATTGCCTCTCCCTTAACTGGGGTAATTAAAAAGAATTCTACCTTTGAATGGGGCAAAGAACAAGAAGAAGCATTCACGGCCATCAAGGAATGCTTGACTAAAGCACCGCTTCTGGTACTTCCTAATTTCGATAAAACTTTTGAAATAGAATGTGATGCTTCTGGAATTGGTATAGGTGCCGTTTTGACTCAAGAGGGACGACCAGTTGCATACTTTAGTGAAAAGTTAAGTGGTCCTTCACTAAACTACCCTATTTATGACAAAGAGATGTATTATCTTATAAGGGCATTAGAGACGTGGCAACACTATCTATGGCCCAAGGAATTTGTCATTCATACTGATCACGAGGCATTGAAGTATATTAAAAGCTAACACAAACTCAACAAATGACATGCCAAGTGGATAGAATTTCTTGAGTCCTTCCCATACGTCATTCACTACAAGAAAGGTAAAGAGAACGTTGTTGCAGATGCCCTTTCACGAAGGTATATTCTTCTTAACACCTTAAACTCTAAGTTACTTGGTTTTTCTTTCCTTAAAGATTACTATGCTAATGATCATGATTTTGGAGAGAAATACAAGTCTTGTGAAAAAGGTGCAGTGGAGAAATTCTATAGACATGATGGGTACCTATTCAAGGAAGAAAGGCTATGTATTCCACAAGGTTCCTTTCGAGATGTATTGGTACGAGAAGCACATGAAGGAGGGCTCATGGGACATTTTGGAATCGGTAAGACATTGGAAATCTTGAAAGAACATCTCTATTGGCCTAAGATGAAAATGGATGTTGAACGGGTTTGTGATAGATGCATCATTTGCAAAAAGGCTAAGTCAAAGGTCATGCCTCATGGACTTTACACACCTCTTCCCATTCCTATAGCACCATGGGTTGATATTTCCATGGATTTTGTGATGGGTCTTCCAAAAACAAGAAATGGGTGAGATTCTATTTTTGTGGTGGTTGATCGGTTTTCCAAAATGGCCCATTTCATACCATGTCACAAAATCGATGATGTAACCCATGTGGCTAATCTATTCTTCAAAGAAGTTGTGAGATTGCACGGCATACCAAGGACCATTGTTTCTGACCGAGATGTCAAGTTCCTTAGCCATTTTTGGAGAACATTATGGAACAAACTTGGAACTAAATTGTTGTTTTCAATAACTTGTCACCCCTAAACTGATGGACAAACGGAGGTAGTCAACAGATTATTATCAACATTGTTGAGAGCCATCATCAAGAAAAACATAAAGACTTGGGAAGACTGCCTACCACATGTTGAATTTGCTTACAACCGGTCAGTACATTCGGCCAAAAAAATTTCACCATTCGAGGTAGTGTATGGGTTCAATCCCTTAACTCCTTTGGACCTTCTTCCTCTACCTCAAGAACAAATGGTTCACAAGGATGGCAAGAACAAGGATGAGTTCATCAAGAAGTTACATGAACAAGTTCGACACAATATTGAGAGAAGAACAAAGCAGTATGAGCAACAACCCAATAAGGGACGTAAGCCACTCCATTTGGAAGTTGGAGATTGGGTATGGGTGCATTTACGAAAGGAAAGGTTTCATACTAAAAAGAAATCTAAGCTTTTACCAAGAGGAGATGGTCCCTTTCAAATCATTAAGAAGATTAATGACAATGCATACAAGTTAGATCTTCCCAGAGAATACAATGTAAGTGCCACCTTCAATATAGCAGATCTATCTCCAATCAAGGATGATGATAATTTGGGGATAAATTGCATAAAAGAATGGGGGGATGATGTGAGCACACCAACGCCACCTTCAAAGGATATGGAAGTAATGCCACAAGGACCAATAACTCGATCAAGAGCCAAACTTTTCAGGGAAGCTCTTAATACCAAATGCATTAAAACCTTTGAATCATTTAGAAATGCATCCCCAAACAATAGATTATATAATATGTTTTATGTTGACATATAATATAATCTATGAACCACATATTTATATCTTATATTACTTAGCTTATAAATGCTTTCTTTTGTAGGTACATGTTCGGCCACATCATGGGAGCTGATTTAAAGCTAGAATTGGAATCAATAAGCTAGGAAATCTTACAAAGGATGACTCGGGAGATCATGAAGAATAAATGGTGAAAAGTTGCTAACTGACCCCCGAGCTCATAGCTCACTTGAGCTGGACTTTTGAGCTAGCTAGAGACCTCATTTCAGCTGGAAAGTTACACCATCATCTTCACCACACAGAGCACTACAAATATGGTCTAGGTCAATTTTTGTGGATTCGTACCTTTCCGCGAAGAGTTGCCATTCCAAGAAGTACCTTTTCACAAGGAGTTGTCCTATGACTTGTAAAAATGTCCTTCATCTATGGCCAGCTCAACTTCAGCTCAAACTCATGGGAAGTAGCTCAAATGATGAAAGGTTGTTTCACAGAAATGTGACCTTTCATAATTAGTTGCTGCCCTATTGATGCCATGTCACCTAGACACATGTTTGATGCCAAGTCAAGCCTAAGTTGTTGTTCATCTTCATGCCATGGAGGAGTCCACGCCTTAAGCATTCTACACCATCCATGTGAGTGCCACATGACCAGCCACCCATGTGCTTTGTATGTGAATGAAATAGGCGCCAAAATGAAGAGGCTTCTCTCTATTCGGCCTAAACATCATCATGTTTCAAGTTGGCACCAAGATGAAGAGATATGGGAACCATTCGGCCAAAGACATCTCCCCTCATTCAAGCATCATTTGTTTTCGTTTTAAGACATGTACTTTGCCAAAAAATGCATGTATTTATTTGGCCAAGCCTTTACAAATCTATAAATAGGCTTTGGCATTCATTTGTAAACAGCCCTTTGATCAATTAAAAAATCCTTTGTGAGATTATTCTCTCTTCAAGTTCTTTTTAGAACTATATCGATTAAGCAAGCCTTTTCTAAAGCTTGTGGCGTCATTCCTTCCCCTTGATACTTCTGGTTCCTAGTTCTTATAACTAGAGGGTCAAAGTCCTTACTACCATCCCTTATAAGACTTATAAGAAACGGGTCTTTGTTCTTTATAACATTGGTTCCTTTTTAGTTTTATAAGATACTATTTCCATCTCCATATCCCGTCACCTTCACGCCAAATCTATCTCCATTTCAATACCATCTTCATCACCAATTAAAACATCCTTCATTAATCATTAAGGCATACGACCAGCAACATCATTGGTGGCCGAATTCTCTTGCATTGAAGGATAAATCAACATTACTTCCGCAGCCCATCTTTGATAACATTCCTTTCCATTTCAATTCTTACCATTTCCATTTACTTTTCATTTCTTAATTATCATATTACTTAATCAATTCTTCTTCTTTTGTGCAGATTACTTTCAATCTAAGGTGTAGCATTTGGTGTCTCTCCTAGATCGGGAAACAACAAGGTTGCCAACTTCTCCATCATTGAAGAAGCCTGGTTAGCCTTACATCACACGTGCATCATCACCAATGGGGGTCGAAATCATCAACATTTGAAGGACAATTTGATACGATCCAATCTAGCTCCAACTTTCTCCATGACTTGAACACACCATGGATGTTCTTCAAAGCTATTTCTAAGGGAGTTCTTCATTACCCTATCTTATATTATATCATTTATACATTCTATTCTATCATAAGCATTCATTCACATGTTAGTATAAATTATCATATTATTATTTCCATCATATGTTTAGTTAATCATGTCTTTCATATCATTCAAATATATGTTATGATTACATATCATTTCTTAGGATATTATTTTTACATGTTTCCATTTATCATTTATGAATACCATGTTATATGATATTCATGCATACAACATATTCACAACTTTATAATTGATGCACAATGTTAGTTCAAGTATGTTAAGTATGTTATATTAGTCTTGCATTCATTTAAGCATGATTCAATTCATTTGGCAGAATGCTTAATCATTCATTTGTTAGCTCACGTGCATTCATTTTAGCTCCTAGGTCTTATACATTAGCTTACATATGTTATATCATTATGTACGTAGCTCATGACATGCATTCATAGCTCATATCACTCAAACACCTCACGACAACATGCATTTTACCTTAAATGAGCTCACACATTGCTTATTTTATTTGTTTGGTGATTCCTATAGGTGAAACACAAAACAAGGCATATTATGGTAGCTTGGCTAGCTAAAAGGGCAAGCACAACAGCTCACACTAGCTCATGAACATTATGGCAGCTCATTTCATCACATAAGGAGCTTAAATTTAGCTGGAGGAGCTAGAATGTAGCTGAACTTAGCTGGAGGAGAACTTTGGACCAAATTATTGAAAAGTGGACTAGAGGTAGCTGGAAGTAGCTGGGAGAGTAGCTGAGGAGTTGAGAAGACCAAAGCTAACTAGCTTGAGTTCATCAAGCTATAACTCACCTAGTTAGCTACCAAGACACTCACCTAGCTTACCTTGAAGCTAGTTCATCTCTAGGCTGCCCAATGGATGCCATATCACCTAGATGCATGCTGGAAGCTAATTCACACCTAGTTGTTGCCTATCTTCATTCCATGGACTTCAAGACATCATCCTATTGTTGCAACCTCATCAAATCATAGCAAGAAGACCAATGTGCATTCATGTAGGCTGCCATGTGCATCATTCAAGCATGTGCACTTCATGTGACATCAAATTGGCGCCAAAACACCAAGGGATGCTTCTTATTCGGCCAAAGACTCTTTCCTCTTCATTTTGGCGCCCAAATAACTTCCAAATGCATTCAAATCATCCTTAGGGCCGAACCAACACATAACCATTCGGCCAAGAGCATGTATTTTCATTAAAGTCTTGTTTTTTCATTAAAAATCATGTCATTTTAGGAAGGTACAAGGGCTGGCCGAACCAACATGTACCTATTCGGCCAAGTCCCTTCAAAAACTATAAATAGGCTTTCCTATTTCATTTGTAATCAGACCTTTTGTTTAATTAAAGTGAGATTATTCTCTTCCTTAAGTCCTGGTGACTTTTATCGACTTATCAAGTATAATTTATACTTGTGGCGTCAACCCCTTCTATTTTCACCTTGATACTTCTGGTTCCTAGTTCTTTATAACTAGTGGGTCAAAGTACTTCATACCACCCCTTAAAGAAGCAATATAAAGTCTGGGTTTTTGCTCTATATAGCATTGGTTCTTCTTTGAGTCTTCTTTAAGATACTATCCTCACAACCATCCCTTTGTTTCATAAACCATAACCATAGCCATATCAACCATCTTCCGCTTCCGTCTCTCAATTAAACAGCCCACCTAATCACCCATACGTTTATCCCCTTAACCATTCTGTTTTGAGCCATTCACTTTGCAGGTTGTTTTGCTTTCTTCCTAGATCCACAATCATTTGTTAAGGCATCAGAAGAGCCTTACATCATAATTCAACAACACTTCCACAACCCATCTTTGATAACATTTCTATCCATTTCAATTCTTATCATTTCCTTTCTTCTTCCATTTCTTATTTATGTTTCCATCTTAATCATTTCTTTCTTTAATTTTTGCAGATTACTTATTAATTCAATGTGTAGCAGTTTGGTGTCTCTCCTAGATCGGGAAATAACAAGGTTACCAACTTCTCCATTATTGAATAAGCCTGGTTAGCCTTATATCAAGCGATAATCAGAGCTTTGGTGGATTGACAATCAAGTGCTTCAACAAAAGCAACAAAAAGAGAAAAAGAAAGAAGAAAAACAAAAAGAAAAGAAAAAGACTCCTACATCAAATTTGGAGTGCAAAAGAAATAAAAGAAAAAAAGAAAATTCAAAGCAAAAGAAAAAGTGAAGCAAAGTTGAAAAGTACACTCAAAGAGAAGCATATTACAATCTTCCCAACATCAAACTTGAAGGAAGTATCCTTGTTATTTCTTGTGAAGGAAGATAGTAAGTGTTGCAACTTGAGTTGTATGTATCTTAATTTTTTTTACTATTTCATTTCTTTTTCTTTCATCTTTTGTTATTTCATTTCCTTATCCTTTTCTTAACCTTTCTATCCTACCTCTACCATAACCATTTCAAGACCATAACCATTTCTAGACCCTAACCATTTCTTTTTAAGCTGATGCACAAAAGAAACTTGCTCAATCTTGAGTTAGTTCTTAAAAAGGCCCCATAAAAAGCCATGATTTATATCCCCGAGTGCAAACACGAGTGTGAGTGGAGTGCAATCTGAAATTTTCTTTGGAGTGATCAAGTGAGGTTTTGTGAGTGTGCTGGTAAGGTTTTCAATTTATTTTTATTTTACTAACCATGTCACAAGAATTATTTGATTTCCATTCAGTTTTAAGACAAGCTTTTGTCATTAAAAATGCTTTAAGCACTCAAATCATAGAAGATGATCAAAGAGAAAATATCTTCCATACTCGTTGTCATGTAAACAACAAAGTTTGTTTTATGATCATCGATGGAGGAAGTTGTACGAATGTTGCAAGGACTCTTATGGTGGAAAACCTTGGCCTGAAGACTTCCAAGCATCCAAATCCATATAAACTTCAATGGCTAAATGACGGTGGAGAAGTAAGGATCACAAAGTAAGTTGTCATTCCATTTTCAATTGGCAAATACCAAGATGAAGTCCTTTGTGATGTTATACCAATGGATGCTGGACATATACTTTTGGGAAGACCGTGGCAATTCAACAGACGAGCAATCCATGATGGGTTTACAAATAGATATACTATAACCCATAATGGCAATAAATTCCTTTTGATGCCACTTTCTCCTAGTCAAGTGAATGAAGATCAAACTCATTTAAAAAGGAGTATTGAAGCAATGAAAGAGCAACTTAATGCAATTGAAGAAGAACATTTAGAGGAAAATTCATATGAAGAAAAGCATTTTGAAGTTGAACAAAACCTTGGGGTTGCAAATGAGAGAATTGGAAAGAATGAATTTCGAGACAAGAAGGATAAACAACCGATTTTATCTAACGCTTCTTTTTCTCCTATTCTTGATTTTTCTTTGATGCAGGATAATGAAAGTACTTCAAAGGATAAACCAATACAATTGTCCATCATGAATAAGCGTTCACTTCCATTCATAAGCATTAATGGGTTTGTTTTCTCTACTCTTTTGGAATTGATTTTCTTTTCTACTAATATGATTGTGGTTATAGGAAATGAAAGAAGACATAAGTTTGAGAAAGAGTAGCATCGGAAGATGAGAGGAAATAAAGAAGATGATGCAAAATTTGTTCCTACCATGCCTAGCTCTTTAATGGTTGTTTCCATTGAATCAAAGGTGATCATTTGGAAAGATACAAAGGCAAAAGCACATGATGATTCCTACCATCACCAAAGAGAAGTTGAAGGGATAAGCAAAGTTTAGAAGACACATCCATGCCCCAAAGGACATGTTGGGTACAAACAACACCAAGGAGTCGTTCAAGAAACTAGTGTCTTTACAAAAGGACATGATGTTTCAAAATAGTACCAAGGAGTTGACGTGATCTACCTACTTGAAGGATTTCAAGGGTTAAGACTCTTCACCAACCATCATGATGATTCAAAGAAAGAAGACGAAGAGTTATATACCTTCTCCAAAGGATGTGTTGTTTCAAGTAAAAGGATTGATCAAAAGACATTCTTCATCGATGAAGGATATGATATTTCTAAAGGACATCAAAGAGGACTCCAAGAGACGCAAGTCTTTACAGTGAGAAATGTTGAACCAAAGCAACACAAACGAGATGGAACAATGAAGTTGAACGTTTCATGGGTAGAATCTTCTCAAGGAGAACATAATGATTCCATCCTTCCTACATCAAGAATGTCTTCAATTAGAAGCTACTTCGATTTGAGGACAAATCGCCTAAAAGAATGGGAGGATGATGTGATCCTGTCTTGCTCCAATTTTCTCCATGACTTGATCACACCATGGATGTTATTCAAAGCTAGTTCTAAGGGAGTTCTACCTTACTTTATCTTATATTTACTCATTTATGCATTATCTATTATTATGAGCATACATTGACATATTATACTATACTTGAATTATCATAACATGAGCATTCATTCATTATATGGTTTGTATCATTGATTGATATTCAAGCATATAATCTATAGTTATAATAATAATATTCATTCATTATCATATGATGCATGAGTTATTATTATAATCTATAGTCCACATCTTTATATTATAAGTTATTTACTTTAAATACTTTAAATACTTAGCTTATATTATGCTTTCTTTTGTAGGTGTATATTCGGCCACATGATGGGAGTTAAATTTGAGCTTAAATAAGGATAAGGAGCTAGGAAAACTTACATAGGATGACTCAGGAGATCATGAAGAACAAATGGTGAAAAGTTATCATCTGACCCCCGAGCTCATAGCTGACTTGAGCTGCATTTTTTAGCTAGCTGGAGACCTCATTTCAGCTGGAGAGTTGCACCATCATCACCATCACACAAAGTACTTCAAATATGGTCAAGGTTAACTTTTTCTGGATTCGTACCTTTTCGCGGAGAGTTATCATTCCAAGAGGTGTCTTTTCACAAGAAGCTGCCAAAGACTCATCTTCATGTAATTCACCTATGACCAGCTCATCTTCAGATCATACACATGGGAAGTAGCTCAAATGATGAAAGGTTACCTTCTACACATGTGACCTTTCATGACAAGTTGCTACCCATTGAAGACCATGACACCTAGATGCATGTTGGAAGCTAACTCACGCCTATTTGCTGCCCATCTTCATTCCATGGACTTCAAGCCATCATCCTATGATTGAAATCTATTCAAAGCCTTGCAAGAAGACCCATGTGCGTTCAAGTAGGCTTCCATGTGCATCATTCAAGCATGTGCACTCCGTGTGACATCAAATTGGTGCCAAAACACCAAGGGATGCTTCGTATTCGGCCAAAGACTCTTTCCACTCCATTTTGGCACCCAAATAACTTCCAAATGCATTCAAAACATCCTTAGGGCTGAACCAACACATAACCATTCGGCCAAGAGCATTTATCTTTATTAAAATTATGTATTTTCATTAAAAATCATGTGTTTTCAAAGGGGTTTCAACCTTAGCCGAACCTTCATGTGTCTATTCGACGTAAACCCTTTGAAAACTATAAATAGGCTATTTTATTTCCATTGTAAACACAACCCTTTGATAAATTAAAACTCTTGTGAGATTATTCTCTCTTCAAGTTCTTTTTAGAACTGTATCGATTAAGCAAGCTTTTCTAAAGTTTGTGGCGTCAATCCCTTCCTTGATACTTTTGGTTCCTAGTTCATATAACTAGTGGGTCAAAGTCCTTGCTACCATCCCTTATAAAACTTATAAGAAATGGGACTTTGTTCTTTATAACACTGGTTCCTTCTTAGTTTTATAAGATACTATTTCCTTCACCAATATCCATCACTTTCACACCAACGCTATCACCATCCCATTACCATATTGATACATGCACCACACGCCCTAAAGATAAGGATGATGAATTTACTATACCACTTGGCCCTATCACACGAGGTTGGACCAAACTTCTTAAAGACAAGCTTCAAATCGCAGTTCAAGCAATCATTCGGAAGGGTCTAATAGCAGGAGATTTGCAACAACTTTTTGAAGGGGATCAAGTTGTTATCCGGTCGACATATATACTGGAGATACAACCGTCTGTCTCTTATCTTTCCAACGGTTCTTGAATCGCATCAATCCGATATTGGGAACTCAAAATATGGCCATTTTACTGAAGACGGTGCATACAGGAAATCTTATTCGGGATTAATACGTTATTTTGTAAATATTACGAATTTTCAATATTTATATTGATTATTTGTAATATAATTTAATATAGGATGATTAATTATCTGTTAGGATCAGATTTATTATTTTATTAGGAATTAAGGTTGGGTTAAAACAATATTTTTAGTTATTATTATTTTAATAGGAATTAGATTTAAAACATGTTTAGTTTATTAATATTTTATTCTTTAGTTATTTAGGACCTTTAGAATTCAGGCCCTATATAAAGGAGGCTTCATTCAACTTTGTAAATCAGATTTCTTTGATTAATAATACAACGAGAGTTCATTTTTGCAAGTGCTGATTGCCTTGTGCCTTCGAAGCTTCTTCTCCTTGAGTTCTTTCAAGTTCTTGTGAGGGAGATTAATCTTCACACTCCAATTTGCCTTTTCATCGCGACTAGGAGGGTTGGTTAGAGCCATATTATCATGTTTGCCTTTTCATTGCGACTAGGAGGGCTCGATAGGACATTATCCATCGATTTTCCACATCCATCCACGCCATCAATCATCTTTACCGTTCACTTTCATAAGGGAGATCTTTGATTTCTTGGTTATTTTTCTCTATTTTTAATTCCTTTATCTTTTGTTTATCTTATTTTAATCTTGTTTCTTTTCTTATTTCCAGCACCAAAAGAAACCCTAAAGAACCCTAGCTATTGCCGCCACCTTCCTTATTCATTCCTTATTGTTCTTCATCGGGTCTAGAGCTTTTTTAGGTTTGATTCTTCAATAAGAGCAACGTTCATCAACCCGTCACCGCTTCCCTATCAATTGGTATCAGATTTGGGCCGAAACTTGGAAAGAAGCAAGCAAATTTGCTTGTTCTTGCACACAAAACCGTCAAGGTACCACAACAGAGCTAGTCCAGAGAAGATTCATCGTTTCAGGTTCTTTTTATTTAATTTTAATTTATATTCAAATCCTTCTTGTTAGTTTGCTATTTTTAAAAAAAACAAAAAAAAGCAAAAAAAGGCAAAAAAAAAAAAACAAAAAAGAAAAAAAAAAGCCAAAATTTCAAAAAAAAATTGCAAACGAAGGTATTTAGGGCTTATTTTCTGCAGATATCATATCCATCTTAATTTTAATCTCCAGTCCAAAATTCACTTCAATTATAGTTCATTAGAGCCTTCAAATACATCATTCAAGTTTTATCGGCAGATTCAGTCTAGAATATTGTCGAATTTCTTGAAAATTCTACAAGAGGAATTTTGTTGTGAAAATTTCCAGATTGAAACTTCATATATTTGAGATCATTCACACTAAAAATCAGAATTGTTGGAGATCAAGAACAACTTCGAAAAAAAGTGATCAAGAAAAATAGATTGTTTGAGGACTCACCGTTCAACAGAGTCTACTGGATAATAATGAAGGTATATGGTTCTGAAATTTTACAGGTGGTTGCTTGACGTATCGAAAGACATTCAAGAATTTTTTCCAGAATTTTTGGACACCGTTAACCCCTTAAAAAATGTTGCTCAAGTTGATCCAACGTTTTCTAGGTTTTCTGGTGTGGTCCCTTTTTCTTTGACTCAAATGTTGCTCATGTTTTTTCCAGAGTTTGCGTACTTCTTCCTTCTTTGCATTCTCGCTCTCTTGGAGTCTAACCTTTGTTTTGCCTCTTAGAGCTTTTAGGTTTTTCTTATCGCCTTTGCTAGTAATCAAACTTCGATACGAACTGTGAAAGACTACTTGGTAAAGTGAGTTTTAAAGAGTACAAGATCGACTTACTTGCCTCTCGTTGTGTTACTTTCTTGGAGTGACTTGTGAGGTTTCTTGCTTTGTTGAATTTATTTTCTTTTATTTTTATTCTACTTTAAAATCTTCTTTTGAGTGTTATAATTGCAGGATGGGCGACAATAACAATGAGACACTTACGACTATCTTAGCCGCACTTGAACGACTCACAACTCAATTTGATCAACTTAACAATGCCTTGAGAGAACGACAAGAACCACAACTAGATCTACCAAACCAAAATCCAAGGCCAAACAATGCTGAACTTTTGGCCCCCAGGCGAGCACAACCACGTTTTCAAACACCTGAACTCTTTGCAAAACCAAAGTTCACGATCCCGTCTTTTAAAGGAGACTACGATCCAAACAAGTACATCGATTGGGAAGGAAAAGTTGATCTCTTGTTCGCATACCATCACTGCCCCCAAGCTGAACAAGTTCCCCTCATCACCTTGGAATTCGAAGGATATGCTCACACTTGGTGGATGCAAACAAGGAAAAAGATCGACAACTACCAAATTCAACCAATCACATCTTGGACCGAACTCAAACATGCCATGAGGAACTGATTCCTACCGACACATTATACACGAGAAGTTAAACAACGACTACACCGACTTCGACAAGGTAGAAGTTCAGTTGAAGATTACTACAAGGAGATGCAGTCCTTACTCAATAGGGCTAACATAACTGAAGAAGAAGAGGACACCATGTCAAGATTCATCGTCGGCTTAAACTCAAACATCACTGATCTTCTTGATCTCCATGGGTACGAAAACCTCAAAGATACACTGAAGAAAGCAATGACAATCGAAGCACAAATACAAAGGAGATTCCGATTCATAGAACATTACCAAGGTACTTCATTCTCTTACCAAGGTAATCCTTTAAATCCTTACTCATAATCTACTCCATCTTCTCAAAAAAAGTTGAGAGATGACAAACTCGACAAAGAGAAACAATGACCAGCGAAGAATGAGACACTTCCAGCCCCTAAAGACGACACCTGAGCAAGATACATCAAGTGTTTTAAATGCTTAGGAAGAGGCCATATCAGCCGCAATTGTCCAAACGCGAGGATCTTAACCATACTAGGTGATGGATCTTACAATTCTGACTCCGATGACGACATCGTGGACATTCCAGCACATGCCGAAGCCAAAGAAGACAGTGATGACTATGGAAGCGATGAGTACAATGGCACAATCTTGGTGATCCGTCATACATTGAACATCCAAGCATCTGATGAGTCTGACATACAACGTTCCAACATCTTCCACACACGCTGCCTAATCAAGGAACAACCATTCTCCATCATCATTGATAATGGTAGTTGTGTCAATGTCATTAGCTCCAACGTTGTTGAATCACTCAAACTTCCTTGCCAACGACATCCAAAACCTTATTGCTTACAATGGCTTAATGAGAGTGCCGAGATGAAGGTAGTTAAACAATGCCTCGTTAATATCAAGATGGGAAAGTATTGTGACGACGTATGGTGTAATGTAATTCTGATGCAAGCATCCCACATTCTCCTAGGACGGCCTTGGCAATACGACAACGACGTCACATATTATGGTCGAAAGAACATTTACACAATTCCAATAAAAGGTAAACCGTTCCGACTTAACCCCCTACCCCCAAAGAGATTCTCATAGATCAACAACGAATTCTCAAGGAAACAGGAAATTTGAAACAAAAGGCAAAAGAGGTCACAACCGATAAAAGCCAAACAAATGACCCACGGGTGGTGAGTGAACCTCAATGTGAAAATAAAAGAGTGTCTCAAAACATTTATGCGAGTGAAAAAGACATGAGAGAGACCCTTTTTCAAAATAGGCCGTGCATTCTAGTCCATTTCAAGGACTCCATTTTATCAACTATCACTAACATCACAGATTTGCCTAGTGTGTTTTCTTCTCTATTACAGGAGTTTCAAGATGTCTTAAGCAACCCACCGGATGGTTTACCACCTACAAGAGGAATCGAACATCAAATCGACTTCATCCCTGGATCAACATACCAAACCACCCCGCTTACCGATGCAATCCTGAGGAAACGAAGGAATTAGAACGACAAATAGATTCATTATTACAAAAAGGACACATCTGTTAGAGTCTTAGTCCTTGTGCGGTTCCCGTCATTCTAGTTCCAAAGAAAGATGGCACATTCCGAATGTGTATAGATTATCGATCTATCAATCGGATAACAATCAAGTATAGGCATCCTATTCCACGCCTAGATGATATGTTGGATGAACGACATGGTGCAAGTATCTTCACCAAAATTGACTTGAAGAGTGGTTACCAACAAATTCGAATGAAAGAAGGTGACTAATGGAAAACATCATTCAAGACAAAGTTCAGCTTGTATGAATGGCTTGTTATGCCCTTTGGACTCACAAACGCTCCAAGCACCTTCATGAGATTAATGAATCACGTTCTTAAGGAGTTTATAGGTAAATTTGTTGTCGTTTACTTTGATGACATTCTTATATACTCATCTTCTTTTGATTCTCATGTCATTCATGTTCGAATGGTTCTTGAAGTTCTTCGACGAGAACATTTATATGCTAACATGGATAAGTGTGTGTTTTGCAGTGATAAGCTTATGTTTTTAGGCTTTATAGTTAGTGTACAGGGTATTCATATAGATAAAGAGAAGGTCAAGGCAATTCAAGAATGGCCCACGCCTACTTCCATCACCGAGGTAAGATCTTTTCATGGTTTGGCAAGTTTCTACCGTCGCTTTGTCAAAGATTTCTCAACCATTGCTGCACCATTAACCGAGATCATCAAAAGTCAGTTGACTTTAAATGGGGACCACTACAACAAAAAGCTTTTGAACTTCTTAAAGATAAGTTATGTTCTGCCCCTATTCTTCGTCTTCCTAATTTTTCTAACACCTTTGAGCTAGAATGTGATGCTTCAGGCATAGGCATTGGTGCCGTCCTTATGCAAGAAAGATAACCTTTCGCTTACTTTAGTGAAAAGTTAAAAGGTGCACAATTGAACTACTCTACCTACGACAAGGAACTTCTTGCACTCGTCCGAGCACTCGAAGTGTGGCAACACTATCTTCTCCCTAAAGAGTTTATCATTCACACGTACCATGAATCACTCAAATGGTTAAATGGACAAGGTAAGTTAAACAAACGACATGCTCGATGGGTTGAGTTCATTGAATCTTTTCCTTACATCATCAAATACAAACAAGGGAAAGATAACATCGTTAGCTGATGCATTATCCCGACGATACACACTTATCACTCGAATGCATGCTACTGTTATGGGTTTTGCACATATCAAAGAACTTTATCCTAACGATCCAGATTTTTCTGAGATTTATAAACAATGTGTAAAAGGTGCTTTTAACAAGTTTTATCTTGTAGATGGCTTTCTTTTTCGCATGAACAGGTTGTGTATACCACAAGGCTCTTTGCGAGAGTTCTTGGTTCACGAGTCACATGCCGGAGGACTTATGGGACACTTCGGTATTCACAAAACACTTGATATGGTCATGGAACACTTCTTTTGGCTGCACATGCGTAAAACAGTGGAAAAGATTTGTGCATCATGCATCACGTGCAAACAAGCAAAGTCAAAGGTAAATCCTAATGGTTTGTATACGTCTTTACCAATTTCTTCTTCTCCTTGAATCGATTTATCGATGGATTTTATACTTGGCTTGCCCCGCACTAAGAAAGGACGAGATAGTATTTTTGTGGTTATGGACAGATTCTCAAAGATGGCACACTTCATTCCTTGCCATAAAACGGACGATGCCACACATATTGCTGATTTATTCTTTCGATAAATAGTCCACCTTCATGGCATTCCTCGCACCATTGTGTCCGATCGTGACACTAAGTTCATAAGCCACTTTTGGAAGGTATTATGGGGTAAGATTGGCACAAAACTTCTCTATTCCACTTCTTGTCATCCTCAAACATGAAGTAATAAATCAGATTCTAGGATCTTTGCTAAGAACTGTGGTAGGTAAGAATACTCGTAATTGGGAAGAATGTTTACCTTTTGTTGAGTTTGCTTATAATCGATCCATTCACTCCACAACAGGTTATTCTTCATTCGAAATAGTTTATGGTTTTAACCCACTAACTACTTTGGATCTTATTCCCTTACCTTTAGATCAGGTTGCCAGTTTAGATGGTGAAAAGAAGGCTGCCCTTGTCAAAGACATTCACGCCAAAGCCAAACTCAAGATGGAGAAAACCTACGAGACAATCACAAACTGAGTTAACAAGGGCCAACGATATGTCACCTTTGAACCAGAAGATTGGGTATGGGTTCACATGAGAAAAGAAAGGTTCCCGACACAAAGGAAATCCAAGCTAGACCCACGAGGCGATGGCCCATTCCAAGTTCTTGAACGAATCAATGACAATGCCTACCGCATTGATCTTCCCGGTGAATATAACGTGAGTACATCCTTTAATGTTTCTAACTTATCTCCATTTGATATTTCAGATTCGTGGACGAATCCTTTTAAGGAAGGGGGAGATGATACATGCACCACACGCCCTAAAGCTAAGGATGATGAATTTACTATACCACTTGGCCCTATCACATGAGGTCGGACCAAACTTCTTAAAGACAAGCTTCAAATCGCAGTTCAAGCATTCATTCGGAAGGGTCTAATAGCAGCATATTTGCAACAACCTTTTTAAGGGGTTCTAGTTGTTATCCGGTCGACATGTCTTCTGGAGATACAACCGTCTGTCTCTTATCTTTCCAACAGTTCTTGAATCGCATCAATCCGATATCGGGAACTCAAGATATGGCCATTTTACTGAAGACGGTGCATACAGGAAATCCTATACGGGATTAATACGTTATTTTGTAAATATTACGAATTTTCAATATTTATATTGATTATTTGTAATATAATTTAATATAGGATGATCAATTATCTTTTAGGATCAGATTTATTATTTTATTAGGAATTAAGGTTGGGTTAAAACAATATTTTTAGTTATTATTATTTTATTAGGAATTAGAGTTAAAACATGTTTAGTTTATTAATATTTTATTCTTTAGTTATTTAGGACCTTTAGAATTAAGCCCCTATATAAAGGAGGCTTCATTCAACTTTGTAAATCAGATTTCTTTGATTAATAATACAACGATAGTTCGTTTTTGCAAGTGCTGATTGCCTTGTGCCTTCGAAGCTTCTTCTCCTTGAGTTCTTTCAAGTTCTTGTGAGGGAGATTAATCTTCACACTCCAATTTGCCTTTTCATCGCGACTAGGAGGGTTGGTTAGAGCCATATTATCATGTTTGCCTTTTCATTGCGACTAGGAGGGCTCGATAGGACATTATCCATCGATTTTCCACATCCATCCACGCCATCAATCATCTTTACCGTTCACTTTCATAAGGGAGATCTTTGATTTCTTGGTTATTTTTCTCTATTCTTAATTCCTTTATCTTTTGTTTATCTTATTCTAATCTTGTTTCTTTTCCTGTTTCCAGCACCAAAAGAAACCCTAAAGAACCCTAGCTATTGCCGCCACCTTCCTCATTCATTTCTTATTGTTCTTCATCGAGTCTAGAGCTTTTCTAGGTTTGATTCTTCAACAAGGGCAACGTTCATCAACCCGCCACCGCTTCCCTATCACATATTCATCACCATTCCTTAACCATTGAATTATCCATCAACATTCATCACGAATCACGTGCATCATCACCAATGGTGGCTGAATTCATCAACATTTGAAGGACAATTCAACAACACTTCCACAGCCCATCTTTGATAACATTTCTATCCATTTCAATTCTTATCATTTCCTTTCTTCTTCCATTTCTTCTTTATGTTTCCATCTTAATCATTTCTTTCTTTAATTTTTGCAGATTACTTATCAATTCAAAGTGTAGCATTTTGGTGTCTCTCCTAGATCAGGAAATAATAAGGTTGCCAACTTCTCCATTATTGAATAAGCCTGGTTAGCCTTACATCACATTGTCATTAATCTTCTCAATAATCTAAAAGGGACCATTACATCTTGGTAACAACTTAGACTTCCTTTTAGTTGGAAACCTTTCCTTACGCAAATGTACCCATACCCAATCTCCAACTTCAAAATGGAGTGGTTTGCGTTCCTTATTTGCTTGTTGTTCATACTACTTTGTTCTTCTCTCAATATTGTGTTGAATCTGTTCATGTAACTTCTTGATAAACTCGGCCTTGTTCTTATCATCCTTGTTAACCAATTGTTCTTGAGGTAGAGGAAGAAGATGCAAAGGAGTTAAGGGATTGAATCCATACACTATCTCAAATGGTGAAGTTTTCATGGCTGAATGAACTGACCGATTGTAAGCAAATTCCACGGCATTCTTCCCAAGTCTTTATATTATTCTTGATGATGGCTCTCAAAAGTGTTGATAATACTCTGTTAACAACCTCTGTTTGACCATCGGTTTGGGGGTGACAAGTTGTTGAAAATAACAATTTAGTTCCAAGTTTGTTCCACAATGTCCTCCAGAAATTACGAAGGAACTTAAAATCTCAGTCAGAAACAATGGTCCTTGGTATGCCGTGTAACCTCACAACTTCCTTGAAGAATAGATTAGCCACATGGGTTGCATCATCAGTTTTGTGACATGGTATAAAATGGGCCATTTTGGAGAATCTATCAACCACCACAAATATATAATCTCATACATTTCTTGTTTTTGGAAGACCCATCACAAAATCCATGGAAATATCAACCCATGGTGCTATAGGAATGGGAAGAGGTGTGTAAAGTCCATGAGGCATGACCTTTGACTTAGTCTTTTTGCAAACGATGTATCTTTCACAAACCCTTTCAACATCCCTTTTCATCTAGGCCAATAGAGATGTTCTTTCAAGATTTCCAACGTTTTGCTGATTCCAAAATGTTCCATAAGTCATCCTTCATGGGCTTTTCGTACCAATACTTCTCGGAAGGAACCTTGTGGAATGCATAACCTTTCTTCTTTTAATAGGTACCCTTCATATCTATAGAACTTCTCAACTGAACCTTTTTCACAAGACTTGTATTTTTCTCCAAAATCATGGTAATTAGCGTAATAATCTTTAAGGAAAGGATTCAAGAAATTCTACCCACTTGGAATTCAAGAACATTCTCTTTTCCTTTCTTGTAATGAATGACATAAGGAAAGGATTCAAGAAATTCTACCCACTTGGCATGTCGTTTGTTGAGTTTATGTTGGCCTTTAATATGCTTCAATGCCTCGTGATCAATATGGATGACAAACTCATTGGGCCATAGATAGTGTTGCCACATTTCTAATGCCCTTATAAGAGAATATATCTCTTTTTCATAAATGGGGTAGTTTAGTGAAGCACCACTTAACTTTTCACTAAAGTATGCAACTGGTCATCTGATGTGATCCTGTCTAGCTCCAAATTTCTCCATGATTTGATCACACCATGGAGGTTATTCAAATCTGGTTCTAAGGGAGTTCTACCTTACATTATCTTATATTTACTTATTTATGCACTATAAATTATTATAAGCATACAATTTCATATTAGACTATGCTTGAATTATCATAACATGTGCATCCATTCATTATGTCCTATGGTTTGCATCATTGATTGATATTCATGCATATAATCTATAGTTGTAATAATAATATTCATTCATTATCATATGATGCATGAGTTATTATTATAACCTATAGTTCACATTTTTATAATATGCACATTCTTATTACTTTATAATAATTCATATACTTAGCTTATATTATGCTTTCTTTTGTAGGTGCATGTTCGGCCATATGATGGGAGCTGACTTAAAGCTAGCATTGGAGTCCAAGAGCTATGGAAACATAACTAGGACAACTCCGGGACAGCTCAAGAACATTTTGGGACAAAGTTGCCAGCTGACCCCCGAGCTCATAGCTCACTTGAGCTGGACTTTTGAGCTAGCTAGAGACCTCATTTCAGTTGGAGAGTTGCACCGTCATCTTCACCACACAGAACACTTCAAATATGGTCTATGTAAATTTTTGTGGATTCGTACCTTTTCGCGAATAGTTGTCATTCCAAAAGGTGCCTTTTCACAAGGAGCTGACCTATGACTCATCTTCATGTAATTCATCTATGGCCAGCTCATCTTCAGCTCAAACACTTGTAAAGTAGCTCAAATGATGAAAGGTTACCTTCCACATAATGTGACCTTTAATGACAAGTTGCTGCATATTGAAGGCCATGACACCTAGATGCATGTTGGAAGCCAAGTCACGCCTAGTTGCTGCCATATTCATTCCATGGACTTCAAGACACCATCCTATGGTTGTAACATCACCAAAGCCTTGCAAGAAGACCCATGTGCGTTCAAGTTGGCTGCCATGTGCATCATTCAAGCATGTGCACTCCATGTGACATCAAATTGGCGCCAAAACACCAAGGGATGCTTCCTATTCGGCCAAAGACTCTTTCATCTTCATTTTGGCGCCCAAATAACTTCCAAATGCATTCAAATCAACCTTAGGGCCGAACCAACACATAACCATTCGGCCAAGAGCATGTATCTTCATTTAAATCATGTATTTTCATCAAAAATCATGTATTTTCAAAGGGATTTCAACCTTGGCCGAACCATCAAGTATCTATTCGGCCTAAACCCTTTGAAAATTATAAATAGGCTATTGCATTTCATTTGTAACACAACCCTTTGATCAATTAAAAAATCCTTTTTGAGATTATTCTCTCTTCAAGTTCTTTTTAGAACTATATCGATTAAGCAAGCCTTTTCTAAAGCTTGTGGCGTCATTCCTTCACCTTGATACTTCTGGTTCCTAGTTTAAATAACTAGTGGGTCAAAGTCCTTTCATACCATCCCTTATAAAACTTATAAGAAACGGGTCTTTGCTCATTTATAGCATTGGTTCCTTCTTAGTTTTATAAGATACAATCTGTCCATCACCATTATCACGCCTATATCATCACCATAGTCCATCACCATTATCACGCCTATATCATCACCATATTCCATCACCATATCATGCCTATATTATCACCAACTTATAAATTTCCATTTCTTCATCTTTGAATTATCCTTCATCCTCAACAAGGCATTCGTCCATCACCACCATTGGAGGCCGAATCCATCATCACTTGAAATATCATTCTACAACACTTCCGCAGCCCTTCTTTGATAACTATTCTATCTATTTCAATTCTTTCCATTTCCTTTCTTAATTATTCATTTACTTAACCAATTATTCTTCTTTTGTGCAGATTACTTTTCAATTCAAGGCGTAGCATTTGGTGTCTCTCCTAGATCGGGAAACAACAAGGTTGCCAACTTCTCCATTATTGAAGAAGCATGGTTAGCCTTACATCAAGCGGTAATCAGAGCTTTGGTGGATTGACATACAGAGTGATACAACAAAAAAAAAAGCAACAAGAAAGAAGAAAACAAAAGAGGAAAGAAAAAGACTCCTACATCAAATTTGAAGTGCAAAAGAAAGAAAAGAAAAAGAAGAAAATCAAAAGCAAAAGAAAAGTGAAGCAAGTTGCAAAGTACACTCAAAGTGAAGAACCATACAATCTGCCCAACATCAAACTTGAAGGAGGTATCCTTGTTGTTTCTTGTGAAGGAAGATAGTAAGTGTTGCAACTTGAGTTGTAAGTTATCTTCACTTATTTACTATTTCATTTCCTTTTCTTTCATCTTGTCTTATTTCATTACTTTATCCTTTTCTTAACCTTTTCTATCATACCTTTACCATAACCATTTCTATACCCTAACCATATTATTTTAAGCCGACGCACATACTAAGAAACTTGCTCAATCTTGAGTTAGTTCTTTAAAGGACCCACAAGAGAGAATTGAGCGGTAAAAGGAAAACGAGTGGGTGAGATTAGAAGGGGGATCAGAAAAAGCCAAGAACATATCCCCAAGTGCAAACACGAGTATGAGTGGAGTGACATTTTAATTTCTTTGGAGTGTTACTATGAGGTTTTGTGAGAGTGTTCTTGGTAAGGTCCTTTTCACATTTTCATTCTTTATTTAACTAACAATTTTTCATCTTTTCAATGGAGTATGAACATCAAAGAAAGAATGCATTTCACACTCGTTGCCATGTAGATGGTAAAGTGTGTCTTGTAGCTATTAACGGAGGAAGTTGTACAAACATTGTAAGCACATACATGGTGAACAAATTGGGGCTTTCAACGATTAAACATTCCAGCCCATATGAATGGTTTAATGACGAGGAAGAGTTGATGGTCACTGAACAAGTACTGGTTCCATTCTCAATTGGAAAGTACAAAGACGAGATTCTATGCGATGTGGTGCCTATGAGTACAAGTCATTTGCTATTTGGACGACCATGGCAATTTGACAAACGGGCTATCTATGATGGATTCGCAAATTGCTATTCATTCATCCACGATAAAAGAAAATTTGTCTTGCCACCACTATCCTCTAGCCGAGTAAATGAAGATCAAAACACCTTGAGAGAGCGCATTGAAGCAATGAAGGAGCAACTTGAAGAAGAACGTTTGGAAGAAAGTTAAAGTGAAGGAATGCAATTTCAAATTGAAAAAAATGATGAAAATCAAAGAGTGGATGAAGAAAACGTTGGAGTTGAAAATGAGAGAGTTGAAAAGAATGAATTTGGAGACAAGAAGGATAAACAACCGATTTTATCTAATGATTCTTTTTCTCCTATTCTTGATTTTTCTTTGATGCAGGTTAATGAAAGTACTTCAAAGGATGAACCAATACAATTGTCCATCATGAACAAGCATTCATTTCCATTCATAAGCATTAATGGGTTTGTTTTCTCTACTCTTTTGGAATTGATTTTCTTTTCTACTAATCTGATTGTGGTTATAGGAAATGAAAGAAGACATAAGTTTGAGAAAGAGTTGCATCGGAAGATGAGAGGAAACAAAGAAGATGATACAAAATTTGTTCCTACCATGCCTAGCTCGTTAATGGTTATTTCCATTGAATCAAAGGTGATCATTTGGAAAGATATAAAGGCAAAATCACATGATGTTTCCTACCATCACCAAAGAGAAGTTGAAGGGATAAGCAAAGTTCAGAAGACACATCAATGCACCAAAGGACATGTTGGTTACAAACAACACCAAGGAGATGTTCAAGAAACTAGTGTCTTTACAAAAATACATGATGTTTCAAAACAACACCAAGGAGTTGACGTGATCTACCTACTTGAAAGATTTCAAGGGTTAAGACTCTTCACCAACCATCATGATGATTCCAAGAGAGAATACGAAGAGTTATATACCTTCTCCAAAGGATGTGTTGTTTCAAGTAAAAAGTTTGATCAAAAGACATTCTTCATCGATAAAGGATATGATGTTTCCAAAGGACATCAAGGAGGACTCCAAGATACGCAAGTCTTTACAGAGAGAAATGTTGAACCAAAGCAACAAAAATGAGATGGAACAATGAAATTGAACATTTCATGGGAAGAATCTTCTCAAGGAGAACATAATGATTCAATCATTCCTACATCAAGAAGGTCTTCAATGAGAAACTACTTTGATTTGAGGACAAATCGCCTAAAAGAAGGGGAGGATGATGTGATCCTGTCTAGCTCCAAATTTCTCCATGATTTGATCACACCATGGAGGTTATTCAAATCTGGTTCTAAGGGAGTTCTACCTTACTTTATCTTATATTTACTTATTTATGCACTATATATTATTATAAGCATACAATTTCATATTAGACTATGCTTGAATTATCATAACATGTGCATTCATTCATTATGTCCTATGGTTTGCATCATTGATTGATATTCATGCATATAATCTATAGTTGTAATAATAATATTCATTCATTATCGTATGATGCATGAGTTATTATTATAACCTATAGTTCACATCTTTATAATATGCACATTCTTATTACTTTATAATAATTCATATACTTAGCTTATATTATGCTTTCTTTTGTAGGTGAATGTTCGGCCATATGATGGGAGCTGACTTAAAGCTAGCATTGAAGTCCAAGAGCTATGGAAACTTAACTAGGATAGCTCCGGGACAGCTCAAGAACATTTTGGGACAAAGTTGCCAACTGACCCCCGAGCTCATAGCTCACTTGAGCTGGACTTTTGAGCTAGCTAGAGACCTCATTTCAGCTGGAGAGTTACACCACCATCTTCACCACACAGAACACTTCAAATATGGTCTATGTCAATTTTTGTGGATTCGTACCTTTTCGCGAATAGTTATCATTCCAAAAGGTGCCTTTTCACAAGGAGCTGACCTATGACTCATCTTCATGTAATTCATCTATTTCCAGCTCATCTTCAGCTCAAACACTTGCAAAGTAGCTCAAATGATGAAAGGTTACCTTCCACATAATGTGACCTTTCATGACAAGTTGCTGCACATTGAAGGCCATGACACCTAGATGCATGTTGGAAGCCAAGTCATGCCTAGTTGCTGCCATATTCATTCCATGGACTTCAAGACACCATCCTATGGTTGTAACATCACAAAAGCCTTGCAAGAAGACCCATGTGCGTTCAAGCAGGCTGCCATGTGCATCATTCAAGCATGTGCAGTCCATGTGACATCAAATTGGCGCCAAAACACCAAGGGATGCTTCCTATTCGGACAAAGACTCTTTCCTCTTCATTTTAGCACCCAAATAACTTCCAAATGCATTCAAATCAACCTTAGGGCCGAACCAACACATAACCATTCGGCCAAGAGCATGTATCTTCATTTAAATCATGTATTTTCAAAGGGATTTCAACCTTGGCCGAACCATCAAGTATCTATTCGGCCTAAACCCTTTGAAAACTATAAATAGGCTATTGCATTTCATTTGTAACACAACCCTTTGATCAATTAAAAAATCCTTTGTGAGATTATTCTCTCTTCAAGTTCTTTTTAGAACTATATCGATTAAGCAAGCCTTTTCTAAAGCTTGTGGCGTCATTCCTTCACCTTGATACTTCTGGTTCCTAGTTTAAATAACTAGTGGGTCAAAGTCCTTTCATACCATCCCTTATAAAACTTATAAGAAACGAGTCTTTGCTCCTTTATAGCATTGGTTCCTTCTTAGTTTTATAAGATACAATCTGTCCATCACTATTATCACGCCTATATCATCACCATAGTCCATCACCATTATCACGCCTATATCATCACCATATTCCATCACCATATCACGCCTATATTATCACCAACTTATAAATTTCCATTTCTTCATCTTTGAATTATCCTTCATCCTCAACAAGGCATTCGTCCATCACCACCATTGGAGGTCGAATCCATCATCACTTGAAATATCATTCTACAACACTTCCGCAGCCCTTCTTTGATAACTATTCTATCCATTTCAATTCTTTCCATTTCCTTTCTTAATTATTCATTTACTTAACCAATTATTCTTCTTTTGTGCAGATTACTTTTCAATTCAAGGCGTAGCATTTGGTGTCTCTCCTAGATCGAGAAACAACAAGGTTGCCAACTTCTCCATTATTGAAGAAGCCTGGTTAGCCTTACATCAAGCAGTAATCAGAGCTTTGGTGGATTGACATACAAAGTGCTACAACAAAAAAAAAAGCAACAAGAAAGAAGAAAACAAAAGAGAAAAGAAAAAGTCTCCTACATCAAATTTGGAGTGCAAAAGAAAGAAAAGAAAAAGAAGAAAAGAAAAAGCAAAAGAAAAGTGAAGAAAGTTGCAAAGTACACTCAAAGAGAAGCACCATACAATCTGCCCAACATCAAACTTGAAGGAGGTATCCTTGTTGTTTCTTGTGAAGGAAGATAGTAAGTGTTTCAACTTGAGTTGTAAGTTATCTTCACTTATTTACTATTTCATTTCCTTTTCTTTCATATTGTCTTATTTCATTACTTTATTCTTTTCTTAACCTTTTCTATCCTACCTTTACCATAACCATTTCTATACCCTAACCATATTATTTTAAGCCGACGCACAAACTAAAAAACTTGCTCAATCTTGAGTTAGTTCTTTAAAGGACCCACAAGAGATAATTGAGCAGTAAAAGGCAAACGAGTGGGTGAGATCAGAAGGGGGATCAGAAAAAGCCAAGAATATATCCCCAAGTGCAAACACGAGTGTGAGTGGAGTCACATTTTAATTTCTTTGGAGTGTTACTGTGAGGTTTTGTGAGAGTGTTCTTGGTAAGGTCCTTTTCACATTTTCATTCTTTATTTCACTAACAATTTTTCATCTTTTCAATGGAGTATGAACAACAAAGAAAGAATGCATTTCACACTCGTTGCCATGTAGATGGTAAAGTGTGTCTTGTAGCTATTAACGGAGGAAGTTGTACAAACATTGCAAGCACATACATGGTGAACAAATTGGGGCTTTCAACGATTAAACATTCCAGCCCATATGAATGGTTTAATGATGAGGAAGAGTTGATGGTCACTAAACAAGTACTGGTTCCATTCTCAATTGGAAAGTACAAAGACGAGATTCTATGCGATGTGGTGCCTATGAGTACAAGTCATTTGCTATTTGGACGACCATGGCAATTTAACAAAAGGGCTATCTATGATGGATTTGCAAATCGCTATTCATTCATCCACGATAAAAGAAAATTTGTCTTGCCACCACTATCCTCTAGCCGAGTAAATGAAGATCAAAACACCTTGAGAGAGCGCATTGAAGCAATGAAGGAGCAACTTGAAGAAGAACGTTTGGAAGAAAGTTCAAGTGAAGGAATGCAATTTGAAATTGAAAAAAATGATGAAAATCAAAGAGTGGATGAAGAAGTCGTTGGAGTTGAAAATGAGAGAGTTGAAAAGAATGAATTTGGAGACAAGAAGAATGTTTCTGAATCTCATTTCTTCCAGCATATATGTTCAATGCTTTAGTCGTCTCTTTTT
The DNA here is from genome assembly GCF_006381635.1 of Hibiscus syriacus. Lineage (NCBI taxonomy): Eukaryota > Viridiplantae > Streptophyta > Magnoliopsida > Malvales > Malvaceae > Hibiscus > Hibiscus syriacus. The sequence goes on from NW_024063533.1 coordinate 16,525,527, forward strand.
CATGGTTTTTGAATGACTCCATGCTTTTCATCAAATGAATCTGATCTTCATTCACTTGACTAGGAGATAGTGGCGTCAAAGTGAATTTTTTATCATTATGAATGATAGTATATCTGTTGATAAACCCATTATGGATTGCTCGTCAATCAAATTGCCATGGTCTTCTCAAAAGTATATGTCCAGCATCCATTGGTACAACATCACATTGGACTTCATCTTGATATTTGCCAATTGAAAATAGAATGACAACTTGCTTTGTAATCCGGACTTCTCCACTGTCATTTAGCCATTGAAGTTTATATGGATTTGGATGCTTGGAAGTCTTCAAGCCAAGTTTTTCCACCATAAGAGTGCTTGCAACGTTAGTACAACTTCCTCCATCGATGATCATAAAGCAAACTTTGTTGTTTACATGACAACGAGTATGGAAGATGTTTTCGCTTTGATCATCTTCTATGATTTGAGTGCTTAAAGTCTTTTTAATGACAAAAACTTGTCTTGAAACTAAATGGAAATCAAACAATTCTTGTGACATGGTTAGTAAAATAAAAGTAAATAAAAACCTTACCAGCACACTCACAAAACCTCACTTGATCACTCCAAAGAAAGTTCAGATTACACCCCACTCACACTCGTGTTTGCACTCGGGGATATATTCTTGGCTTTTTTCTGATCCCCTACTGATCTCACCCTCTCATTTGCCTTTTACCACTTGATTCTCTCTTGTGGGTCCTTTTAAAGAACTAACTCAAGATTGAGCAAGTTTCTTTAGTTTGTGCGTCGGTTTAGAAATGGTTAGGGATAGAAATGGTTATGATATAGGGTAGGAAAGAAGAAAGGTAAGAAAAGGATATGGTAATGAAATAAGAAAAGATGGAAGAAAATGAAAGAAATAGTAAGAAAGTGAAGATAACTTACAACTCAAGTTACAACACTTACTATCTTCCTTCACAAGAAACAACAAGGATACCTCCTTCAAGTTTGATGTTGGGCAGATGGTAATATGCTTCTTTTTGAGTGTACTTTGCAACTTTGCTTCACTTTTTCTTTTGCTTGAATTTTCTTCTTTTCTTTTCTTTTGCACTCCTAATTTGATGTAGGAGTATTTTTCTTTTCTTTTTATTTTTCTTCTTTTTATTTTTTCTCTTTTTGTTACTTTTGTTTTAGCACTTGATTGTCAATCCACCAAAGCTCTGATTACCGCTTGATACAAGGCTAACCAGGCTTCTTCAATAATGGAGAAGTTGGCAACCTTGTTGTTTCCATATCTAGGAGAGACACCAAAATGCTACACTTTGAATTGATAAGTAATATGCAAAATTAAAAGAAATATTTGATTAAAATTGAATATGAAAGAAGAAAGGAAATGATAAGAAAGGAAATGGAAAGAAATGATAACAAAGTCAGCTGCGGAGGTGTTGTATAATTATCCTTCAAGTGATGATGGATTCGACCTTCAAATGATGTTGAGGGAAGTATGTCTTGATGATGATTAAAGGAGAAATTAATGGTGAAGAGATGAAGATGGTAATGGAATGGTGGTAGAGTTGGCGTGAAGGTGATGGAAATAGATAGTATCTTATAAAACTAAGAAGGAACCAATGCTATAAAGCAGAAAAGACCCAATTCTTATAAGTTTTATAAGGGATGGTATGAAAGGACTTTGCCCCACTAGTTATATAAACTAGGAACCAGAAGTATCAAGGAAGGGATTGACACCACAAACTTTAGAAAAGCTTGCTTAATCGATATAGTTCTAAAAAGAACTTGAAGAGAGAATAATCTCACAAAGAGTTTAATTTATCAAAGGGTTCTAGTTACAAATGAATATCAAAGCCTTATTTATAGGCTTGCATAGGTTTGGCCGAATAAATAGGTGTCTATTCGGCTAGATACATGTCTTAAAACGAAAATAGATGATGCTTGGATGAGGGGAGATGTCTTTGGCCGAATGGTTCCCTTGTCTCTTTATCTTGGCACCAATTTGAAGCAAGGTGTTGCTTTGGCCGAATAGAGAGAACCCACTTCATTTTGGTGCCCATTTCATCCACATGCATAGCACATGTGTGGGCTGGTCATAAGACACTCACATGGGCGGCATAGGGTGCTTATGGTGTGGCTTCTCCTTGGCATGAAGTTGAGCAGCAACTAGGTGTGATTTGGCTTCCATCTTGTGTCTCGGTAACATGGCATAAATGGGGCAGCAACTAATTATGAAAGGTTACATTTGTGGAAGACAACCTTTCATCATTTGAGCTCCTTCCCATGTGTTTGAGATGAAGATGAGCTGGCCATATATGAAATACATGAAGATGAGTCTTAGGACAGCTCCTTGTGAAAGGGCACTTCTCGGATTGGCAACTCTTAGCGAAAAGGTACGAATTCACAAAATTTGACCTAGACCATATTTGTAGTGCTCGATGTGGTGAAGATGATGGCATAACTCTCCAGCTGAAATGAGGCCTTTAGCTAGCTCAAGAATCCAGCTCATGTGAGCTATGAGCTTGGGGGTCAGCTGATAACTTTTCACCATTTGTTCTTAAAGATCTCCCGAGTCATCTTATGTAAGTTTTCCTAGCTCATTGATTACCATGCTAGCTTTAAGTCAGCTCCAATGATGTGGCCGAACATGTACCTACAAAGAAAGCATATAATAAGCTAAATAATATAAGATATAATCATGTAAATATATGGTTCATAGATTATATTATATATTAACGTAAAACATAGTATATAATCTATTATTTGGGGATGCATTTCTAAATGATTCAAAGGTTTTAATGCATTTGGTTGTAACAACTTCCCTGAAAAGTTTGACTCTTGATCGAGTGATTGGTCCTTGTGGAATTACTTCCAAATCCTTTGAAGATGGCGTTGGTGTGCTCACATTATCACCACTTAGGACACTTCAAATATTTCCTAGGTTAATTTTTATGAAATCATACCTTTTCACGAATAGTTTTCACCTCAAGAAGTACCTTTTCACAAGGAGTTGCCATAATGTTCATCAAGTTACAACTCACCTATGGCCAACTCACCTCCAGCTCATTCACTCTAAAACTAGCTCAAACATGAAGGGTTACCTTCCAACAATTTTGCCTTTCATGAATGATGCTGCCCATGAAGATGCCCTTTCATCAAGGTGCACGTTATTGAAGAGATTTCATCCATTGGAAGCTTAATTCATGAAGAGACATGAGAAAAGCACCATGCCTATTCGACCACCTTCCACATGCCTTCCACATAAGAGCTTGGGCACCAAAATGAACCAACACACATCATTATTTGGCCAAGGTAGATGTCTTTGGCGCCATGATGAACAAGCACATCACCATTGATGTAGGGCGAATCTACACGCTTTGATGGAAGAGAGTAGATAGCCTTATTGTGTCCCGATCTAGGATTGACAAGTACTGATGTCCTTGAATTTATAAGTTTGGGCTGCAAAATAAGATAAGAAAGAATGATTAATAATGGAATTAATAAAGGGAATAATAATATAAGTAATGAAAATAAATAATAAAAATGAAATAAAATCAAGAAAGGATAGAGATGGCTGCGAAATTGATGGAAGAGATGGATGATGTTGTTGATGAAATGGAAATCGTGGCGATGTTGTATCTCAAACACGCCAAAGAGGAAACTATGCTATGAAGCACAATCCCGGTCTTCACAAACTTGCTTGAGGGGTGGTGATAGTGTCTTCAAGCCACTAGATATCAATCTAGGAATTTTGGAATCAAGATGGAAAGAATGACGCCACAAGTATATGAATTATACTTGCTTAATCGATAAAGTTCACAAAGAACTTTGAAGAGAAAATAACTCAAAAGAGTATGTTTTATATAAGAGATGAGATCCTTACAAATGAAATGCACTAGCCTATTTATAGTTTTTCAAAGGGTTTAGGCCGAATAGATACATGATGGTTCGGCTATGGATGAAACCCCTTAGAAAATACATGATTTTTAAATGAAAATACATGATTTTAATGAAGATGCATGCTCTTGGCCGAATGGTAAGGTATTGGTTCGGTCTAAGGATGTTTTGAATGCCTTTGGAAGTTATTTGGGTGCCAAAATGAAGAGGAAAGAGTCTTTGGCCGAATAGGAAGTATCCCTTGGTGTTTTAGCGCCAATTTGATGTCACATGGAGTGCACATGCTTGAATGATGCACATGGCAGCCTACTTGAATGCACATGGGTCTTCTTACAAGGCTTTTGTGAGGTGCAACCATAGGATGATGTCTTGAAGTCCATGGAATGAATATAGGTAGCAACTATGTGTGACGTAACTCCCAACGTGCATCTGGGTGTCATGGTCTTCAATGAGCAGCAACTTGTCATGAAAGGTCACATTTGTGGAAGGTAACCTTTCATCATTTGAGCTACTTTCCATGTGTTTGAGCTGAAGATGAGCTGGCCATAGGTGAATTACATGAAGATGAGTCATAGGACAGCTCCCTGTGAAAAGGCATCTATTGGAATGTCAACTATTCGTGAAAAGGTACGAATCCACAAAAATTGACATAGACCATATTTGAAGTACTCTGTGTGGTGGTGATGATGGTGCAACTCTCCAACTGAAATGAAACATCTAGCTAGCTCAAAAGTCCAGCTCAAGTCAGCTATGAGCTCGGGGTCAGCTGGGAACTTTGTCCCAAAATATTCTTGAGTTGTCCCGAAGTTGTCCTAGTTAAGTTTCCATAGCTCTTGGACTCTAATGCTAGCTTTAAGTCAGCTCCCATCATGTGGCCGAACATGCATCTACAAAAGAAAGCATAATATCAGCTAAGTATATGAATTATTATAAAGTAATAAGAATGTGCATATTATAAAGATGTGAACTATAGGTTATAATAATAATTCATGCATCATATGATAATGAATGAATATTATTATTACAACAATAGATTATATGCATGAATATCATTCAATGATGCAAACCATAGGACATAATGAATGAATGCACATGTTATGATAATTCAAGCATAGTCTAATATGAAAATGTATGCTCATAATAATATATAGTGCATAGAGTAAATATAATATAAAGTAAGGTAGGACTCCGTTATGTTGAGCTTGATGGAATTTCAATGATGTGAGTATGCCATGCAAAGAGTTGGTGCTAGATAGGATCACATCATCCTCCCCTTCTTTTGGGCGATTTGTCCTCAAATCGAAAGGTGACTTCTCCAAATCATTTGCCCATTCATCGGTCATCTTTATGAAATGATCTTTATCAAAAAGCACATCCCTTGAATAAGTTCCTTGAATGTCCATGACCTGAAAAAGGAAAGGAATCTCATAAGTAAGAGAATGATTAATGATAAATAAGTGAAAGAAGTACTCCTTGTCTATGTTTGCTGGATGGTCAAGAGTCATGTCTTTTGAAGACATATTGTCTTTAATGATCATATCTCTTGGTTCCCCAAAAGACATATTGTTTGGTTCTTCAAAAGTCATGTCCATTGAATGAAAAGTTATAGCTTTTGGCACTTGAAAAGATAATTCTCTTAAGCTTCCATGGATCATGCCTCTTGGTTCCTCCATATGACAAGTTGTGTCCTTTGAATCATCCTTCACACTTGATGCATCAACGTTGGGTAGGATAATCCCATGTATATGAATTGATTTCCTGCAAATTAAATCAAAGTTAGAATATGAGAAATTATAAACAAAATGAATGGAAATATCAAACCAAGGTGGATGTTTAATGGGAGTTAGTTGCTTAATGATGGAGAACTCCATTGGTTGTTGAAATCCCTTCAATATGTGCAGTGTATTTGGAATGTCAACGGCTGCTACTATTGGCATTTCAAGTGACACTTCCTTTGAAATATCAAGAGACATGTTTTATGGATCACCAAAAGTCACATCTTTTAGTCCTCCAAAAGCCATGATTCTTGATTTATCTCCTTTAAAAGATATGTCCCTTGAATGGTCCTGCAAACCAAAAGGAATGATAGGAGAAGAAAGGTTAGATAAAATTTGTTCTTCACTCTCCTCTTTATCCAATTTCACTCCTCTTATTTTCAACTCCAACGTCTTCTTCAAGTTGCTTGTCTTTAATTTGCTCTTTCATTGCTTCAATGTTTTTGCTCAAGGTGTTTTGATCTTCATTCACTCGGCTAGGAGATAATGGAGTCCATATGACTTTTCGTTCATTGTGGATGAATGAATACTGATTTGTGTATCCATCATGGACAACCCGCTTGTCAAATTGCCATGGCCTCCCTAAGAGTAAATGACTCGTATTCATAGGCACCACGTCACATAGAATCTCGTCTTTGTAACTTCCAAGTGAGAATGGCACAAGTACTTGTTCAGTGACCCTTAACTCTTCCTCGTCGTCCAACCATTGCAAGTCATATGGGCTGGAATGTTTAATTGTCGTAAGCCCCAATTTGTTCACCATGTATGTGCTTGCAATGTTTGTACAACTCCCTCCGTCAATAGCTACAAGACACACTTTACCATTTACATGGCAACGAGTGTGAAATGTATTTGTTCTTTGCTGTTCGTCCTCCAAGGTTTGGAAAGATGAAAAATCACAAGACATTTGTTAGTAAAAAAAATTAAATAAAATTAAAACCTTACCAGCACACTTACAAAGTCTCACAAGTTCACTCCAAAGAAATGATAAGATCACTCCACTCAATACTCATATTTACTCCCGGGAATATATCTTGGCTTTTAACAATTCCCCTTCTGATCTCACTCTCTCAATTAGCCTTTTTCCACTCCAATTTCTCTTGCTAAGTCCTTTGAGGAACTTACTCAAGATTATAACAAGTTAATTCCTTCCTTGTGTGCGTCGGCTGCAAATAGGTTAGGGTTGAAAAGAATAGAAGAAATGGAAAGGTAAAAGAAAGGTTTTAAGGTATTTAAAAGAAAGAAATGGTTGAAGACAAGGAAAATAAAATTATGGAAAAGAAATAGGTGACTTACAATTCAAGAAACAACACTTACTGCAACCTTTCTCAAGAAACAATAAGGTTATCTTCTCTTAGTGTAGATGGCCTCTTTGATGTAGTTTGCAATGGAAGAGCACTTTCCTTGGCTTGCTTTCTCTTTTTGAACTTCTCTTTTTCTTTTCTTCTTTTCTGATTTTCTCTTCTTTTTGCACTCCAATTTGTTGAAGGAGTCTTTTTCTCTTTTGAATTTCTTTTTTTTTTCTTTGTACGCCAATGACACTTTTGTTGTCAATCCGACTATGCTCTGATAACCGCTTGATGTAGGGAGAATCTACACGCTTTGATGGAAGAGAGTAGATAGCCTTCTTGTGTCCCGATCTAGGATTGACAAGTACTGATATCCTTGAATTTATAAGTTTGGGCTGCAAAATAAGATAAGAAAGAATGATTAATAATGGAATTAATAAAGGGAATAATAATATAAGTAATGAAAATAAATAATAAAAATGAAATAAAATCAAGAAAGAATAGAGATGGCTGCAGAATTGATGGAAGAGATGGACGATGTTGTTGATGAAATGGAAATGGTGGTGATGTTGTATGTCAAACACGCCAAAGAGGAAACTATGCTATGAAGCACAATCCCGGTCTTCACAAACTTGCTTGAGGGGTGGTGATAGTGTCTTCAAGCCACTAGATTTCAATCTAGGAATTTTGGAATCAAGATAGAAAGAATGACGCCAAAAGTATATGAATTATACTTGCTTAATTGATAAAGTTCACAAAGAACTTTGAAGAGAAATAACTCACAAGAGTATGTTTTATATAAGAGATGAGATCCTTACAAATGAAATTCACTAGCCTATTTATAGTTTTTCAAAGGGTTTATGGTTCGGTTATACATGAAACCCCTTTGAAAATACATGATTTTAAATGAAAATACATGATTTTAATGAAGATACATGCTCTTGGCCGAATGGTAAGGTGTTGGTTCGGCCTAAGGATGTTTTGAATGCCTTTGGAAGTTATTTGGGTGCCAAAATGAAGAGGAAAGAGTTTTTGGCCGAATAGGAAGCATCCCTTGGTGTTTTGGCGCCAATTTGATGTCACATGGAGTGCACATGCTTGAATGATGCACATGACAGCCTACTTGAAGGCACATGGGTCTTCTTACAAGTCTTTGGTGAGGTTGCAACCATAGGATGATGTCTTGAAGTCCATGGAATGAAGATAGGTAGCAACTAGGCATGGCGTAGCTCCCAACGTGCATCTAGGTATCATGGTCTTCAATGGGCAGCAACTTGTCATGAAAGGTCACATTTATGGAAGGTAACCTTTCATCATTTGAGCTACTTTCCATGTGTTTGAGCTGAAGATGAGCTGGCCATAGATGAATTACATGAAGATGAGTCATAGGACAGCTCCTTGTGAAAAGGCACCTCTTGGAATGGCAACTATTCGTGAAAAGGTACGAATCCACAAAAATTGACATAGACCATGAAGTACTCTGTGTGGTGGTAATGATGGTGCAACTCTCCAACTGAAATGAAACATCTAGCTAGCTCAAGAGTCCAGCTCAAGTCAGCTGTGAGCTCGGGGGTCAGCTGGAAACTTTGTCCCAAAATATTCTTGAGTTGTCCCGGAGTTGTCCTAGTTAAGTTTCCATAGCTCTTGGACTCTAATGCTAGCTTTAAGTCAGCTCCTATCATGTGGCCGAACATGCATCTACAAAAGAAAGCATAATATCAGCTAAGTATATGAATTATTATAAAGTAATAAGAATGTGCATATTATAAAGATGTGAACTATAGGTTATAATAATAATTCATGCATCATATGATAATGAATGAATATTATTATTACAACTATATATTATATGCATGAATATCAATCAATGATGCAAACCATAGGACATAATGAATGAATGCACATGTTATGATAATTCAAGCATAGTCTAATATGAAAATGTATGCTCATAATAATATATAGTGCATAAATGAGTAAATATAATATAAAGTAAGGTAGGACTCCCTTATGTTGAGCTTGATGGAATTTCAATGATGTGAGTATGTCATGCAAAATGTTTGTGCTAGATATGATCACATCAACCATTCGGCCAAAAGGAGGTTAATTCAAGCATGGCCAAAACATCATGACCCCCTTTGAAGAGGTACCCGAACCATCACCAAGCCAAGGGACTTCTCCTTTCATTTTAAAGCATTATGTACTTTCATTAGAGACATGACCTAGCTGAAACATTATGTGGCTATTCAGCAAAGCCCTCTCATTTCCTATAAATGAAGAGGCTTGCCTTCATTTGTACTTATCTCATTTCATAATTATAACAAACCTTTGTGAGTTAAATCTCTCTTCAGACTTCTTTGAGAACTTTATCAGCAAGTATATTTCTTATACTTGTGGCGTCATTCCTTCACCTTTATTCCAAAATTCCTAGATTTCATCTAATGGGTTAAAGATACCATCACCACCCCTGAAGCAAGTTTGTGAATATCGGGATTGTGTTTTCTAGCATAGTTTCTTCTTTGGCGTGTTTGAGATACAACATCACCACCATCTTTCATTCAACATCAACAATATTTACCATCTTCCATCAAGGCCGCCAACATCTTCATTGAAATTCTGCAGCCATCTCTTTTCTATCCTTATTCATTACTTAATTTTGTTATCCATTTCTTATTCCATTATTAATTCCATCTCTTTCTTATCTTTGTTGCAGACATACTTATAACTCAAGGACATAAGTACTTGATGTAAGGTGCTCCTACCTTGTTGATTGATTATGGATCTACGAAGGAAGCAAAACAACCTGCATAAGTGAATGGCTCAAATAGATGGTTTGGGTGGTAGATGTAATGGTGAAATGGTATGCTATTTATGATAATAGAGATGGTAGAAGAAGATGGTTTTTATTGATATGGTTTGGTTGATGAAACAATGGAATGGTTGTGAGGATAATATCTTAAAGAAGACTCAAAGAAGAACAGATGATAAAGAACAAAGACCCAGACTTTATATTGCTTCATTAAGAGGTGGTAATAAGGACTTGGACCCACTATCTATATGGAGATAGTAACCACAAGTTGATGTGATCCTTCCGACCACCAAGTTCAAACAAAACATGCTCACAACATTGAAGTTCTTCCAAGATGATTCTAAGGGAGTCTTGCCTTATTTTATTATTTATTTACTTATTTATGCATTACATGTCATGTGAATATGTTTATCTTATTCTTAATTATTCTTGAATGCTATATGTTGTCATTTATATGTATAATATATGATATTCATGCTTGAATTATTAATTCACATCTTTATATAACTCATTCAATGCATATGCATTCATAGTTAGCTCATTTGCATTATTAACATATGTGGAAGTATACATTCAAAATGATCATAGCTCAATTCCTATCTAATTATTTGTTTACATACTTTGTCTAGGGTCATTGGATGCTAAGAAGACTAAAGGCAATTGAAGAGTTGGTTGGACAGTTCACGTCAGTCAGATTGATCTACATTTTTGAACATGTTCTAAGCATCTTTGGGTGATGAAGTCTTTAAAATTTAATACCCTATCTCGTAGCTTTCCAATGCATTTTGAATCACATCAATCCGATATCAGGAGCTTGAGATATGCTCAGATTACTGAAGACAGTGCAGGCTGGAAATTAATACGGGATTTGCAACCATTCATCTCCTTCAAAGGACTTATGCATGGGAGGAATTAATGAAGATATGCATGGATGAGAAAATAATATTAAAATGAATCAGAAAATTTGTGAGGAGGTGCAAGGATTCATTCAAAGGCTTTTAAATTCATCCATTCATGCATATTCATGCAAGAAGCCAAATAGTCATGTTCACACAAGGAGGAAGAATTTCAGCCAAGATACATTCAAGAACATTCATCCATAGAAGACAAATCAACAAGTTCACACAAGGTGGGATGAATTCGGCCAAAGGATGTATTCCATTAAAAGATGAACATCCATTCATCAAAATTCATTCACCTAAGCCATGCTTTTTATCTACTTAAAGTATGAACACTCATCCATGAAGGTTCACTCATTAAATGTTTTGTATTCACACCATGCACTCTTAGGCCTATAAATAGATTTCTATTCATTTGTAAAAGAAACCAATTCACTTTGTTTAATCAAATATTTGTGAGAGTTTCTCTCTTTAGTTCTTAAGTGAACTTTATCGACTTATCTAACTTATGCTTGTGGCGTCACCCCTATCTATTTCACCCTGATACTTCTGGTTCCTATCTATTTATAGATAGTGGGTCAAAGTCCTTGTTTACCATCCCTTAAAGAAGCAATATAAAGTCTGGGTCTTTGTTCTTTAACATTGGTTCTTCTTTGAGTCTTCTTTGAGATACTACTTTTCATATTCATCTCCATCACCTTCATTCTACTTCCATTACCATACTTCATCATTTCCTTTAAACATATCACCAACTTATATATATATTTTCCGCTGCCATATTTATCTTTCCATTTCATTACTTTCATTTAACCATTTTTTTAGCTTTCTTGTTTGTGCAGGATACTTGTGCTTTCCTAGATTGAAACAATCAAAGGTACAACTTTGACTTCACCATCCATCCAAGTGAGGCTAGGTTGAATTGTATCATATGGTAATCAGAGCTAAGGTAGATTGTAACAAGAACAAGCAAAAATAACATCCTACCATTCAATAAAAAGAAAATCAAAAAGAGAAGTGCCAAAAGAAAAAAATCAGCAAGTTAATCCCAACATCAACAAGGGATTCCAAGTGAAGAAAAACTAAAGAAAGGAAACAAAGAAAGCAAAATGCAAAGAGGTGCCAAAGGTGACAAGCAACATCATCATTCCAGCCGATCCTAAAGAAGTCTTCAAGACCTTTGATTGTTTCTTCTAGGAAGGTGGTGAGTATCTTTGCATAGTAAGTGAACCTTTCTTTCTTTTTCTTCCTTTTATAAGACCACCCTTCATTATTTAATCTTTCTATCTTTCTATTTTTTCCTCTACACTAATAAAATTTTCAACCGTCGTCCATAGCACTTGAAAGGTCTCGAGTTAGTTCTTTTAAGAACTTTATAAGAGATGAACGAGTGGAAAAAGGATAATCGAGTGTGTGAGATCAGAAGGGGAATTACAAAATCCAAAGACATATTCCCGAGTGAAACACGAGTGCTTGAGTGGAGTGACATCATAATGTTTTTTTGGAGTGACCGTGAGGTTTTGTTGTGTGAAATTTGGTAAGGTCCTAATTTTCACATTTCAAATTTTTACTTACAATGTTATTTGATCTTTCCTCTTCCCAAGCAATAGAGAACATTCAACAAAGAGATAATGCATTTCATACTCGTTGCCATGTAAACGGTAAAGATGGCAAAGTATGTCTTGTAGCCATTGATAGTGGAAGTTGTACAAACATTGCAAGCACATACATGGTCAAGAAGTTGGGACTTACAACATTCAAACATCCCAGCCCATACGTTTTGCAAAGATTAAATGAAGATGAAGAGTTCGAAGTCATAGAGCAAGTACTTGTGCCCTTTTCAATTGGGAGATATGAAGATGAAGTCTTTTGTGATGTTGCCTCCATTAATTCAGGCCATCTTCTTTTCGGTCGACCTTGGCAGTTTGATAAACAAGCATTGTATGATGGGTTCTCCAACAAATATTCATTCAAACACCAAGGGAGAAAGATCGCGTTGGTTCCAATATGCCCAAATCAAGTCCATGAATGCCAAGTTATCGTCAAATCACGTATAGAGGAATGGAAGAAAACTAAACCCATGAAGAAAATTGAAAGAGAAGTTTCACGTGAGAAACAAATAACAATGAAGGGAGATCAAAATGAAAATGAGAAAATTGATGTGAGAAACGTTGGAGTCAAAAATGAGAAAGTTGAAAAGATTGAATTTGGGAGCAAAGGGGGAAGTACGTGTGGAAGAGAAAATGAAAAGATTCCAAGTGAGGTTGTAGTTAAAAGATATGATGGAGTTGAACATGCACAAATCAAAGAAGAACATTGTGAGAAAACCAAGATATTTGGAGTTGAAAATGAGAGTGTGACTTTTCGTGAGAAAGCCATTGGAGTAATTAAAAATAAGAGTAAGAGCATTGAGAGTGAAGATGAGTGTGTTGAAAAACATGAGCATAAAAGAAAAGAATACGAGGAAAAGGAAGTTTTGCTTTATACTAATCAATTTTTCTTCTATTCATTCTTTGAATTTGCAGGTTATTCCAAGGGACATTCAAGATGATTCAAGCATCATATATTTTGAAATTCCAAAAGATGTGTCACTTGAAATTCTAAAGAACATGTTCATTAACCTTCAAAGTGCATTCACCTCATACTCAAGATCGAATGCACCTTATAAAAGGGAAGATTCAATGAACCTAACCATGGAGAACATTAAGAGTCCAAACTCATTCATTCATGAATTTAATCCTTTCCTGATGTGATCCTGCCTAGCTCCAAATTTCTCCATGATTTGATCACACCATGGAGGTTATTCAAATCTGGTTCTAAGGGAGTTCTACCTTACTTTATCTTATATTTACTTATTTATGCACTATATATTATTATAAGCATACAATTTCATATTAAACCATGCTTGAATTATCATAACATGTGCATTCATTCATTATGTCCTATGGTTTGCATAATTGATTGATATTCATGCATATAATCTATAATTGTAATAATAATATTCATTCATTATCGTATGATGCATGAGTTATTATTATAACCTATAGTTCACATCTTTATAATATGCACATTCTTATTACTTTATAATAATTCATATACTTAGCTTATATTATGCTTTCTTTTGTAGGTACATGTTCGGCCACATGTTGGGAACTGATTTAAAGCTAGCATGGGAGTCAATGAGCTAGGATAACTTCCATAAGATGAATCGGGAGATCATGAAGAACAAATGATGAAAAGTTGTCAGCTGACCTCCGAGCTCATAGCTCACTTGAGCTGGATTTTTGAGCTAGCTAGAGACTTCTTTTCAGCTGGAGAGTTGCACCATCATCTTCACCACATAGAGCACTACAAATATGGTCTAGGTCGAATTTTATGAACTCGTACCTTTTCGCGAAGAGTTTCTAATTTGAGAAGTGCCCTTTCACAAGGAGCTGTCCTAAGACTCATTGACATGTATTGCATCTATGGCCAGCTCATCTTCAGCTCAAACACTTGTAAAGTAGCTCAAATTATGAAAGGTTACCTTCCACATAATGTGACCTTTCATGACAAGTTGCTGCACATTGAAGTCCATGACACCTAGATGCATGTTGGAAGCCAAGTCACACCTAGTTGCTGCCATATTCATTCCATGGACTTCAAGACACCATCCTATGGTTGTAACATCACCAAAGCCTTGCAAGAAGACCCATGTGCGTTCAAGTAGGCTTCCATGTGAATCATTCAAGCATGTGCACTCCATGTGACATCAAACTGGCGCCAAAACACCAAGGGATGCTTCCTATTCGGCCAAAGACTCTTTCCTCTTCATTTTTGCGCCCAAATAACTTCCAAATGCATTCAAATCAACCTTAGGGCCGAACCAACACATAATCATTCGGCCAAGAGCATGTATCTTCATTTAAATCATGTATTTTCATCAAAAATCATGTATTTTCAAAAGGGTTTCAACCTTGGCCGAACCATCAAGTATCTATTCGGCCTAAACCCTTTGAAAACTATAAATAGGCTATTGCATTTCATTTGTAACTCAACCTTTTGATCAATTAAAAATCCTTTGTGAGATTATTCTCTCTTCAAGTTCTTTTTAGAACTATATCGATTAAGCAAGCCTTTCTAAAGCTTGTGGCGTCATTCCTTCACCATGATACTTCTGGTTCCTAGTTTAAATAACTAGTGGGTCAAAGTCCTTTCATACCATCCCTTATAAAACTTATAAGAAATGGGTCTTTGCTCCTTTATAGTATTGGTTCCTTCTTAGTTTTATAAGATACAATCTGTCCATCACCATTATCACGCCTATATCATCACCATAGTCCATCACCATTATCACGCCTATATCATCACCATATTCCATCACCATATCACGCCTATATTATCACTAACTTATAAATTTCCATTTCTTCATCTTTGAATTATCCTTCATCCTCAACAAGGCATTCGTCCATCACCACCATTGGAGGTCGAATCCATCATCACTTGAAGGATCATTCTACAACACTTCCGCAGCCCTTCTTTGATAACTATTCTATCCATTTCAATTCTTTTCATTTCTTAAATTATCATATTACTTAATCAATTCTTCTTCTTTTGTGCAGATTACTTTCAATCCAAGGTGTAGCATTTGGTGTCTCTCCTAGATCGGGAAATAACAAGGTTGCCAACTTCTCCATTATTGAAGAAGCCTGGTTAGCCTTACATCAAGTGGTATCAGAGCTTTGGTGGATTGACATAAAAAGTGCTACAACAAAAAAAGTAACAAGAAAGAAGAAAACAAAAGAGAAAAGAAAAAGACTCCTACAACAAATTTGGAGTGCAAAAGAAAGAAAAGAAAAGAAGAAAATTCAAAGCAAAAGAAAAAGTGAAGCAAAGTTGCAAAGTACACTCAAAGAGAAGCATATTACAATCTGCCCAACATCAAACTTGAAGGAGGTATCCTTGTTGTTTATTGTGAAGGAAGATAGTAAGTGTTGCAACTTGAGTTGTAAGTTATCTTCACTTATTTACTATTTCATTTCCTTTTCTTTCATCTTTTCTTATTCCATTACCTTATCATCTTTCTTAACCTTTTCTAGCCTATCTTTATCATATACCCTAACCATTTCTAAACCGACGCACAAACTAAAGAAACTTGCTCAATCTTGAGTTAGTTTTTATAAAGGACCCACAAGAGAGAATCGAGTGGAAAAATGCATACGAGAGGGTGAGATCAGAAGGGGGATCAAAAAAGCCAAGATTATATCCCCGAGTGCAAACACGAGTGTGAGTGGAATCTGAACTTTCTTTGGAGTGACCAAGTGAGGCTTTGTGAGTGCGCTGGTAAGGTTTAATTTTTTTTCTACTAACAATGCCTTGTGATCTTCCATCTATCCAAACATTAGAGGACGAACAACAAAGAACAAACACATTTCACACTCGTTGCCATGTAGATGGTAAAGTGTGTCTTGTAGCTATTGACGGAGGAAGTTGTACAAACATTGCAAGCACATACACGGTGAACAAATTGGGGCTTTCAATGATTAAACATTCCAGCCCATATGAATTGTAATGGTTTAATGACGAGGAAGAGTTGATGGTCACTGAACAAGTACTTGTGCCATTCTCAATTGGAAGGTACAAAGACAAGATTCTATGCGACGTGGTGCCTATGAATACGAGTCATTTGTTGTTTGGACGACCATGGTAATTTGACAAATGGGCTGTCCATGATGGATTCACAAATCGATACTCAATCATCCACAATGAAAGAAAATTCATTTTGACTCCATTATCTCCTAGCCGAGTGAGTGAAGATCAAACTCATTTGAAAATGAGAATTGAAGCAATGAACAAGCAACTTAAAGACAATACAACTGAAGGAGAACGTTTGGAGGAAGAATCAAATGAATAAAAGCTTTTTGAAGTTAAACAAAAGAGAGCGGATGTAGAAAACGTTGGAGTTGAAAATGAGAATAATGAATTTGGAGAAAAAGAGGAGAGTGAAGAACAAATTTTATCTAACCTTTCTTCTCCTATCATTCCTTTTGTTTTGCAGGACCATTCAAGGGACATATCTTTTCAAGGAGATGAATCAAGAATCATGGCTGTTGGAGGACTAAAAGATGTGACTTTTGGTGATCCACAAAACATGTCTCTTGATATTTCAAAGGAAGTGTCACTTGAAATACCTAGAGTAGCAGCCGTTGACATTCCAAGTACATTGCCAATTATGAAAAGAATTCAGCAACCAACTCCCATTAAACATCTACCCTGGTTTGATATGTCTATTCATCTTGTCGATAGTTTTTCATTTACTTATTTTGATTCATTTTGCAGCAATTCAATTCATGTCTGTGGCATTATCTTATCAATTTGTGATGACAAGGATGATTCAAACGACACAATTTATCAAGGGAAAGAGCCAAGAGACGTGAATCATAAAGGCTTAATGGACGTGACCCTTCAAGAGCATAAAATCGTGAATTTTCATGATCAAATGGACATGACTTTTGGGATGCCAAGGGACATGATCATTCAAAGCAACATATCTTCAACAGACATGATTTTTAACCAACCATCAAACACCAACAAGAAGTACAATTTTCCTTTATTTAATCGTTTTTTTACTTATGAGAGTTATCTTTCTTTTCAGGTCATGTACGTTCAAAGAACTTATTCAAAGGATATGACTTATGAAAAGAATCATTTCATAAAGATCCCTGTTGCATATATCGGATGGGAGGACACTAAGGAGAAGTCACCTTTCGATTTGAGGACAAATCGCTCAAAAGAAGGGGAGGATGATATGATCCTGTCTAGCTCCAAATTTCTCCATGATTTGATCACACCATGGAGGTTATTCAAATCTGGTTCTAAGGGAGTTCTACCTTACTTTATCTTATATTTACTTATTTATGCACTATATATTATTATAAGCATACAATTTCATATTAGACTATGCTTGAATTATCATAACATGTGCATTCATTCATTATGTCCTATGGTTTGCATCATTGATTGATATTCATGCATATAATCTATAGTTGTAATAATAATATTCATTCATTATCGTATGATGCATGAGTTATTATTATAACCTATAGTTCACATCTTTATAATATGCACATTCTTATTACTTTATAATAATTCATATACTTAGCTTATATTATGCTTTCTTTTGTAGGTGCATGTTCGGCCACATGTTGGGAACTGATTTAAAGCTAGCATGGGAGTCAATGAGCTAGGATAACTTCCATAAGATGAATCGGGAGATCATGAAGAACAAATGATGAAAAGTTGTCAGCTGACCTCCGAGCTCATAGCTCACTTGAGCTGGATTTTTGAGCTAGCTAGAGACTTCTTTTCAGCTGGAGAGTTGCACCATCATCTTCACCACATAGAGCACTACAAATATGGTCTAGGTCGAATTTTATGAATTCGTACCTTTTCGCGAAGAGTTTCTAATTTGAGAAGTGCCCTTTCACAAGGAGCTGTCCTAAGACTCATTGACATGTATTGCATCTATGGTCAGCTCATCTTCAGCTCAAACACTTGTAAAGTAGCTCAAATGATGAAAGGTTACCTTCCACATAATGTGACCTTTCATGACAAGTTGCTGCACATTGAAGTCCATGACACCTAGATGCATGTTGGAAGCCAAGTCACGCCTAGTTGCTGCCATATTCATTCCATGGACTTCAAGACACCATCCTATGGTTGTAACATCACCAAAGCCCTGCAAGAAGACCCATGTGCGTTCAAGTAGGCTTCCATGTGAATCATTCAAGCATGTGCACTCCATGTGACATCAAACTGGCGCCAAAACACCAAGGGATGCTTCCTATTCGGCCAAAGACTCTTTCCTCTTCATTTTGGCACCCAAATAACTTCCAAATGCATTCAAATCAACCTTAGGGCTGAACCAACACATAACCATTCGGCCAAGAGCATGTATCTTCATTTAAATCATGTATTTTCATAAAAAATCATGTATTTTCAAAAGGGTTTCAACCTTGGCCGAACCATCAAGTATCTATTCGGCCTAAACCCTTTGAAAACTATAAATAGGCTATTGCATTTCATTTGTAACTCAACCTTTTGATCAATTAAAAATCCTTTGTGAGATTATTCTCTCTTCAAGTTCTTTTTAGAACTATATCGATTAAGCAAACCTTTCTAAAGCTTGTGGCGTCATTCCTTCACCTTGATACTTCCGGTTCCTAGTTTAAATAACTAGTGGGTCAAAGTCCTTTCATACAATCCCTTATAAAACTTATAAGAAATGGGTCTTTGCTCCTTTATAGCATTGGTTCCTTCTTAGTTTTATAAGATACAATCTGTCCATCACCATTATCACGCCTATATCATCACCATAGTCCATCACCATTATCACGCCTATATCATCACCATATTCCATCACCATATCACGCCTATATTATCACCAACTTATAAATTTCCATTTCTTCATCTTTGAATTATCCTTCATCCTCAACAAGGAATTCGTCCATCACCACCATTGGAGGTCGAATCCATCATCACTTGAAGGATCATTCTACAACACTTCTGCAACCCTTCTTTGATAACTATTCTATCCATTTCAATTCTTTCCATTTCCATTTACTTTTCATTTCTTAAATTATTATATTACTTAATCGATTCTTCTTCTTTTGTGCAGATTACTTTCAATCCAAGGTGTAGCATTTGGTGTCTCTCCTAGATCGGGAAACAACAAGGTTGCCAACTTCTCCATTATTGAAGAAGCCTGGTTAGCCTTACATCATTTCCTTTCCTTTTATTCTAAATTATATACTTCTAACTTTGTTCTATTTTTCAGATTGTTGATTCAAAAGCAAAGACTTGAACATGTGAAGCATTTTGAGCAAAGAAAACGATACAAGATGAGAATGAAAGAATTTCCATTCAAACGAAGATCAAAGTTATTCCCTTATGTACAAAGCATCGATTTGGGGACAAATCCCCTTAAAGAAGGGGGGATGATGTGATCCTTCCAACCACCAAGTTCAAACAAAACATGCTCACAACTTTGAAGTTCTTCCAAGATGATTCTAAGGGAGTCTTGCCTTATTTTATTATTTATTTACTTATTTATGCATTACATGTCATGTGAATATGTTTATCTTATTCTTAATTATTATTGAATGTTATATGTTGTAATTTATATGTATAATATATGATATTCTTGCATGACTTATTAATTCACACCTTTATATAACTCATTCAATGCATATGCATTCATAGTTAGCTCATTTGCATTATTAACATATGTGGAAGCATGCATTCACAATTATCATAGCTCAATTCCTATCTAATTATTTGTTTACATACTTTGTCTAGGGTCATTGGATGCTAAGAAGACTAAAGGCAATTGAAGAGTTGGTTGGATAGTTCACGTCAGTCAGATTGATCTACATTTTTGAACATGTTCTAAGCATCTTTGGGAGATGAAGTCTTATTAACATTTAATCCCCTATCTCGTATATTTCCAACGCATTTTGAATCACATCAATCTGATATCGGGATCTTGAGATATGCTCAGATTACTGAAGATAGTGTAGGCTGGAAATTAATACGGGATTTGCAACCATTCATCTCCTTCAAAGGACTTATGCATGGGAGGAATTAATGTAGATATGAATGGACGAGAAAAGAATATTAAAATGAATCAGAAAATTTGTGAGGAGGTGCAAGGATTCATTCAAAGGCTTTTAAATTCATCCATTCATGCATATTCATGCAAGAAGCCAAATAGTCATGTTCACATAAGGGGGAAGAATTTCAGCCAAGATACATTCAAGAACATTCATCCATAGAAGACAAATCAACAAGTTCACACAAGGTGGAATGAATTCGGCCAAAGGATGTATTCCATTAAAAGATGAACATCCATTTATCAAAATTCATTCACCTAAGCCATGCTTTGTATCTACTAAAAGTATGAACACTCATCCATGAAGGTTCACTCATTAAATGTTTTGTATTCACACCATGCACTCTTAGGTCTATAAATAGATTTCCATTCATTTGTAAAAGAAACCAATTCACTTTGTTTAATCAAATATTTGTGAGAGTTTCTCTCTTTAGTTCTTAAGTAAACTTTATCGACTTATCAAGCTTATGCTTGTGGCGTCACCCGTATCTATGTCACCCTGATACTTCTGGTTCCTATCTCTTTATAGATAGTGGGTCAAAGTCCTTGTTTACCATCCCTTAAAGAAGCAATATAAAGTCTGGGTCTTTGTTCTTTAACATTGGTTCTTCTTTGAGTCTTCTTTGAGATACTACTTTTCATATTCATCTCCATCACCTTCATTCTACTTCCATTACCATACTTCATCATTTCCTTTAAACATGTCACCAACTTATATATATATTTTCCACTGCCATATTTATGTTTCCATTTCATTACTTTCATTTAACCATTTTTTAGCTTTCTTGTTTGTGCAGGATACTTGTTGCTTTCCTAGATCGAAACAATCAAAGGTACAACCTTGACTTTACCATCCATCCAAGTGAGGCTAGGTTGAATTGTATCACAAGTATTAAGGGAAAGGGGTTGACGCCACAAGTAATGAATTACTTGATAAGTCAATAAAAGTCACAAGGACTTAAACAAAGAGAAATATCTCACTTTAATTTATAAGAAAGGTGTGTGTACAATTGAAATAGGCATAGCCTATTTATAGTTTTTGAAGGGACTTGGTCGAATAGGTACATGATGGTTTGGCCAGTCCTTGTGTCTTCCTATAATGACATAATTTAATTCATAAATAACATGAATAAATAGGTGTCGATTCGGTTGGATTGGAGGAGCATGTCCCTTGGCCAAATAACACTTGAAGCCTTTCAGGTTGGTGCCAAAGTGGAGAGGAAATGATGCTTGGCTGAATGGATAGGTGGCCCTTCATCTTGGTGTCTAAATGGAGTCACATGCCTTGCACATAGCGTGGCTGGTCACAAAGCATGCACATGGCTCTCTAGGATGCTTGTGGTGCATCCTTATGCATAGGATGAAGTCCAAGAATGGGCAGCAACCTTGGCGTGACTTGAGCTTCCTTCAAGCGAGCATGTGTTTTGCTAGCTTTTGATGTGAATGTTGGTGGTGAATGAGCTCCTTAGTCGTGACCTTCCAAGCTTCATAGCATCTCTTTCAGCTACATTCAGCTACACTTGATATCACATTTAGCAACTTAACTTCAAATAGTCCAACTAACTGAGATTAGTTGGCCTTAAGCTCCTCCAGTAGAGTTGAGCTTTCCTTAGTGTTCCACGAGCTGTCATGTTATTTGTGAGCTGTATATGACATCTAAATACTCCACCAAGCTATCCAAATGTGTGTCATACTCCAATGTACCTACATGTGCAAAGAAAATAAGGTAATTCAATGGCATTGAGCTTATATGAGCTAAATACTTTGCTGCCTTGCATGATTACAGTATTGTGAGCTATGATTGCATGTCATGAACATATCATAATATAATATGTGTGAGCTAATGTATAAGGTCTAAGAGCTAAAATGAATGCAAATGAGCTAATCGAATGATTGATAAGTATGTTGCCATTTCTTAAATGTAATGAATCATGCTTATTATGAATGGAAGACTATTCTAACATGCTTAACAAATTTAAATAACAATGTGCATCTATTGTAAAGATGTGTTCACGCTAAATTTTTTATTAGCTACATAACTAGTAACCTTAACATGATATGTATTATAATAGCATATATGATCAAACTAATATAAAATAAATATAACATAGAAATGTTCAAGAGTGCTCCTTTTGTATGTGAAAATGTGCTTGCATCATCCCCCTTCTTTAGGGCGATTTGTCCTCAAATCGAAACCCTTGAAGTGTTTGACATTTTGTCCTTGCATAGCTTCACATTCTTTTGCTAAAAGAAAGCATCCTTTGAATGAATGTGTTCTTCCAATAGGTACCCTTTCACAAGATCTCCTTTTAGGCCTTTCTTTGGAATGTAATTTACCAACATGTACCTTTTGGGAATGATCTACTTCTAGGGATATCCCTTTTGGAAGTGACCTTTCATTTGGTTGGTCCTAAAAAGTGAGGAGATATGAGATTTCAAATGAAGAGTACTTACCTTTTGAAGATAAAGACCCTTAGTGAAGAGTTGTGACTTTAAATCACAACCATCACCATTTTTCGTAGGATTCCATTCATTTTCCAGTAATGAACCATCATGTTTATTCATGAAGAAATTTGGTTTTTTGCTTCGTCCATCTTCATCTTTCATTGGTAGTTTGTCTTTTCGCCAGGCTTGTACACTTTTTCACATATACAATTGATCTTGTTGAACTTCTTTAGGCATCAAAAGCACCAAAATTACATTGCATCCTTCATGCTTAAAGGAATATTGCTTGTGATAACAATCATGAATGGGCCCTTTTGTCAAACTGCCATGGTCTACCAAGTAGAATGTGGCTAGCAGGCATAGGGACAATGTCACAAAGTACCTCATCTGATGTAAGGCTCTTCTGATGCCTTAACAAATGATTGTGGATCTAGGAAGGAAGCAAAACAACATGCGAAGTGAATGGCTCAAAACATAATGGTTAACGGTGGTAAACGTAAGGGTGATTAGGTGGGCTGTTTAATTGAAAGATGGAAGTGGAAGATGGTTGATATGGCTATGGTTATGGTTTATGAAAGAAAGGGATAGTTGTGAGGATAGTATCTTAAAGAAGACTCAAAGAAGAACCAATGCTATATAGAGCAAAGACCCATATTTTATATTGCTTCTTTAAGGGGTGGTATGAAGTACTTTGACCCACTAGTTATAAAGAACTAGGAACCAGAAGTATCAAGGTGAAAATAGAAGGGTTTGACGCCACAAGTATAAATTATACTTGACAAGTCGATAAAAGTCACCAGGACTTAAGGAAGAGAATAATCTCACTTTAATGAATCAAAAGGTCTGATTACAAATGAAATAGGAAACCCTATTTATAGTTTTTGAAGGGACTTGGCAGAATAGGTACATGTTGGTTCGGCCAGCCCTTGTACCTTCCTAAAATGAAATGATTTTTAATGAAAAAACAAGACTTCAATGAAAATACATGCTCTTGGCCGAATGGTTATGTGCTGGTTCGGCCCTAAGGATGATTTGAATGCATTTGGAAGTTATTTAGGCGCCAAAATGAAGAGGAAAGAGTCTTTGGCCGAATAGGAAGGATCCCTTGGTGTTTTGGCACCAATTTGATGTCACATGAAGTGCACATGCTTGAATGATGCACATGGCAGCCTACATGAATGCACATGGGTCTTCTTTCTATGCTTTGATGAGGTTGCAACCATAGGATGATGTCTTGAAGTCCATGGAATGAAGATAGGCAACAACTAGGCGTGAATTAGTGATGTAAGGCAAATCTACACACTTTGGTGAGAAGAGTAGATAGTCTTATTGTGTCCCGATCTAGGATTGACAAGTACTGATGTCCTTGAAATTATAAGTTTGGGCTGCAAAATAAGATAAGAAAATATGTTTAATAATGGACTTAATAAAGGGTAATAATATAAGTAATGAAAATAAATAATAAGAATGAAATGAAATAAATAAAAGATAAAGATGGCTGCGGAATTGATGGAAGCGATGGATGATGTTCATGATGAAATGGCAATGGTGGTGATGTTGTATCTCAAACACGCCAAAGATGAAATAGTGCTAAGGAGCACAATCCCGGTCTTCACAAACTTGCTTGAGGGGTGGTGATAGTGTCTTCAACCCACTAGATAACAATCTAGGATTTTAGGAATCAAAATAGAAGGAATGACGCCACAAGTATAGGAACTACACTTGTTTAATCGATAAAGTTCACAAAGAACTTTGAAGAGAAATAACTCACAAGATTAATTTTTATATATGAGATGTGATGGGTACAAATGAAGGCAAGCCACTCTATTTATAGGAAATGAGAGGGCTTGGTCGAATGGTTACAAGTTGTTTCGACTAGATACATAACTTTATGAAGATACGTAATGTTTTAAAATGAAAGATTAAGTCATTTGGGCTTGTGATGGTTCGACTAACCCTTCATAAAGGGGCTTGATGATTCGGCTAAGGATGGGAAGACATCTCTCTTGGCCGAATGGGCATGCTTGTTCATCTTGGCGCCATTTTCTTCCCTTGGCCGAATGGTGGTGTGTCTCTTCATGTTTGGCGCCAAAAGGCTCTCATGTGCATGCCATGTGATGTGGCCGAATATGCATGGCACTCTTCCTCGTGATGATTTAAACTTCTAATGGTTGTAATTTCTTCACCAACGTGCTTCTAGATGAAAAGGCATCTTCATGGGCAGCATCATTCATGAAAGGTCACAATGTTTGAGAAAGGTGTCCCTTCATGTTTGAGCTACTTATGGTGTGAATGAGCTAAAGGTGAGCTGGCCATAGGTGACTTGTAGCATGGTGAACGTTTGGGCAGCTCCTTGTGAAAAGGTACCTCTTGAGGTGGCAACTATTCGCGAAAAGGTACGATTTCACAAATTTTAAATTAGGACATATTTGAAGTGTTTTAAGTGGTGATGATGATGGTGCAATTCCTCAGCTTAAATAAGGTCATCTTGTAGCTCAAATCTTCAGCTCAATCTAGCTATGAGCTCACGGCCTCCGGTCAGCTTTTCACCAATTGTTCCTTGTGTTCTCCTAATCGATCCCATGTAAGTTTCCTTGCTGTTACATGCTCCATTTAGCTCAAATGCAGCTCCCAAGTGTTGGCCGAATGTGCCTACATGCGTAACATAAAAATAAACTAAGTATATAAACTTGTATATTATAAAAATGTGATTATAGTATATGATAATAACTTGTATCTCATATATAAATGGATAACTTATTATCATAATAACTATAGGTATAATATATATATATGAAAATAACTATCTTATAACATATGAAATAAGTATCTATAGGTATAAAGATAGAAAGATTCTTCCCTGGAGAGGTTGGAATAGCCATGGTAAATATGATGCTGAATTGGATCACATCATCCTCCCCTTCTTTTAATCGATTTGTCCTCAAATCGAATGATCATCTTTTCTTAGTGTCCTTCCATTCAATCTTTACAAAAAGGTTCATATCCGTTGAAAGACTGCTTTGGAAGTTCTTAACCTGAAAAGAAAGAAAACTTTTATTAGTATGAATGTGATCAAACAAATTTAATGTTAAGAAATACTTCCTGAAAAATGTAGGTTCAAAGTTCATGTCTATTGAAGACATTTGGCTTTGAACGTTAGTGCCCTTTTATATTCCAAAAATCATGCTCCTTTCCATAGATAGATGCATTGATTCATGAAAGCTGGTGACTCTTGGAATGGTGATGTCCTCATAAGTCACGCCCTTTGGATGAAAAATCATTTCCCTTTGGGTTTCAATAGGCATGACTCTTGATTCTTGATGGATCACGTCCTTTGGATGAAGAGTTACCATTCTTTGCTCTTCAATAGTCGCACCTCTTGGCTCTTGAAAGGTCACGTACTTTAATTTCCCAAATTGATGGATTGTGTCACTTGGATCATCCTGCAAATCAAAGGAAATTCCTGCATTGTCAAAGTTAGAAAAATCTTCATTGACCTTGCGCCTCGTCAGTAAACATCTTTGTAACAAGCACTTAGATGTATAAGCACTTGTTTTTGGAATGTTTTCTTCCTGGATTAACTTCGATTTTCCTTTCCTCATGGCCTCAACACTTTGTTTCATCTTGATTTGCTCAACTTGGACTTGTTTAGGCGTAAAGGGTGTTAGGATGATGTTCTTTCCTCCATGGTTGAATGAATACTGATTGGTAAAATAATCATGAATGGTCCTCCTATCATATTGCCATGGTCTTCCAAGGAGTAAATGGCTAGCATGCATAGGAACAACATCGCACATAACCTCGTCATTATACTTACCAATTGAAAAAGGAACCATCACCTGTTTATTGACATTAAGTTCACCTCGTTCATTGAGCCATTGTAGTTTGTAGGGATTTGGATGTTTCAATGTTTGCAATCCCAATTTCTCTACCATGATGGTACTGGCAACATTAGTACAACTCCCACTGTCTATAATCATGAAACACACCTTTTCATTCAAATGGCATCGAGTATGAAATATGTTTTCCCGTTGTGCGTCATCTTCTACTACTTGGGCATTCAGACTTCTTTTAACCACTAAGGCTTCACCTTCCACTGGAGCACTAATTTCTGTTTCTTCCTCAACTTCTGTTGGTGGTGGCGCTTCTTCTTCTTCATGGTCAGATTCGATTTCACCATTTTCAAGTAGTAACATGGTGTTTCTGTTGGGACATTGTGTGGATATATGTCCCCTCCCAAGACATTTAAAGTAATGGATGTCTCTTGATCGTTCAGGGATCTCTTTTCCTCAATTCTCCTTACCAATTTGGGAAGCATTTGATGATTCAACTTTCTCTTTGGTAGGAATAGGGGTAGACTTCCTCAAATTGTTGTTTGGACTCCATCTTGAAGATGTAGGCACTGAAGTACAAGATATAGGTCTTCTCTGAAGTTATCTTTCTATTTTCATAGCCATTTGCACCATTTCATCAAGTTCGATGTAATGATACAATTCTAGTGTGTTGGCAATCTCAGGATTGAGTCCAGCAAGAAATCTAGCCATAGTTGCTTCGCGATCCTCCTCAATATTAACTCGGATCATTGCCACTTCCATTTTTTATAATAATCCTCCACACTCCGTTGGCCTTGCTTCAAATTCTGTAATTTCTGAAACATGTCTCGGTGATAATGAGTAGGAATGAAACGTTTACGCATGATACCTTTCATTTCGAGCCATGTTGAAATGGGTCTCTATCCATTCCTCCTTCGGGTAATAGTAAGTTGATCCCACCATATCTAAGCATAATCAACAAACTCCATAGCTGCCAATCTTACTTTCTTGAGTTCGGAATAGTTATGGCAACTAAACACATGTTCCACCTTGCTTTCCCATTCAAGATAGGCTTCTGGATCAGTCTTCCCTTGAAATTGAGGAATTTTGATTTTGATGTTGCTCATATTATCATCAACATTGGCACGCCTAGGTCCTTGTATCAATACTGCTTCTTCTTCATCATAAGGATTTGGAACATCATCTTCGGGAAGAGGTTGTTGCCTCCGAGGAGTATCATTGTTTCTGGTTTGTGGTTGATCTTGTCTTTGGTCTAGTTTCTCATGGAGAGCATCAAATTCTGTTCGAAACATTCTCATCATTTCTCCAATTAGTGCTTGCATTTGCAAATTGGATTGACCTGCATTTCCTTTAGGACTTTGAGACATGGTTAGTAAATAAAACAAAAATAAACCTTACCAGCACACTCACAAAGTCTCACAAGTTCACTCCAAAGAAAAGATAAGATCACTCCACTCAACACTCGTGTTTACTCTCAGGAATATTTTATGGCTTTTAACAATTCCCCTTCTGATCTCACTCTCTCAATAGCCTTTTTCCACTCAAATTTCTCTTGCTAAGTCCTTTGAGTAACTTACTCAAGATTAGAACAAGTTAATTCCTTCCTTGTGTGCGTCGGCTGCAAATAGGTTAGGGTAGAAAGAGTAGAAAAAAATGGAAAGGTAGAAGAAATGATTCAAAGGTATTAAAAGAAAGAAATGGTTGAAGACAAGGAAAATGAAAGGATAGAAAAGGAAGAGGTGACTTACAATTCAAGAAACAACACTTACTGCAACCTTTCACAAGAAACAATAAGGTTATCTTCTCTTAGTGTAGATGGCCTCTTTGATGTACTTTGCTATGGTAGAGCACTTTTCCTTGGCTTGCTTTTCTCTTTTTGAAATCTTTTTCTTTTTCTTCTTTTCTTCTTTTTGTCTTTTCTTTCTTTTTGCACTCCAATTTTGTTGAAGGAGTCTTTTTCTCTTTTGAAATTCTTTTTTTGCTTTGCACGCCAATGACACTTTTGTTGTCAATCCAACTATGCTCTGATTACCGCTTGATGTAAGGCGAATCTACACACTTTGGTGAGAAGAGTAGATAGCCTTATTGTGTCCCGATCTAGGATTGACAAGTACTGATGTCCTTGAAATTATAAGTTTTGGCTGCAAAATAAGATAAGAAAATATGTTTAATAATAGACTTAATAAAGGGTAATAATATAAGTAATGAAAATAAATAATAAGAATGAAATGAAATAAATAAAAGATAGAGATGGCTGCGGAATTGATGGAAGCGATGGATGATGTTCATGATGAAATGGCAATGGTGGTGATGTTGTATCTCAAACACGCCAAAGATGAAATAGTGCTAAGGAGCACAATCTCGGTCTTCACAAACTTGCTTGAGGGGTGGTGATAGTGTCTTCAACCCACTAGATAACAATCTAGGATTTTAGGAATCAAAATGGAAGGAATGACACCACAAGTATAGGAACTACACTTGTTTAATCGATAAAGTTCACAAAGAACTTTGAAGAGAAATAACTCACAAGAGTAATTTTTATATATGAGATGAGATGGGTACAAATGAAGGCAAGCCACTCTATTTATAAGAAATGAGAGGGCTTGGCCGAATGGTTACAAGTTGTTTCAGCTAGATACATAACTTTATGAAGATACATAATGTTTTAAAATGAAAGATTAAGTCATTTGGGCTTGTGATGGTTCGACTAACCGTTCATAAAGGGGCTTGATGATTCGGCTAAGGATGGGAAGACATCTCCCTTGGCCGAATGGGCATGCTTGTTCATCTTGGCGCCATTTCCTTCCCTTGGCCGAATGGTGGTGTGTCTCTTCATGTTTGGCGCCAAAAGGCTCTCATGTGCATGCCATGTGATGTGGGCGAATATGCATGGCACTCTTCCTCATGATGATTTAAACTTCCAATGGTTGCAATTTCTTCACCAACGTGCTTCTAGATGAAAAGGCATCTTCATGGGCAGCATCATTCATGAAAGGTCACAATGTTTGAGAAAGGTGTCCCTTCATGTTTGAGCTACTTATGGTGTGAATGAGCTAAAGGTGAGCTGGCCATAGGTGACTTGTAGCATGGTGAACGTTTGGGCAGCTCCTTGTGAAAAGGTACCTCTTGAGGTGGCAACTATTCACGAAAAAGTACGATTTCACAAATTTTGACTTAGGACATATTTGAAGTGTCCTAAGTGGTGATGATGATGGTGCAATTTCCCAGCTAAAATAAGGTCATCTTGTAGCTCAAATCTTCAGCTCAATCTAGCTTTGAGCTCACGGCCTCCGGTCAGCTTTTCACCAATTGTTCCTTGTGTTCTCCTAATCGATCCCATGTAAGTTTCCTTGCTATTACATGCTCCATTTAGCTCCAATACAGCTCCCAAGTGTTGGTCGAATGTGCCTACATGCGTAACATAAAAATAAACTAAGTATATAAACTTGTATATTATAAAAATGTGACTATAGTATATGATAATAACTTGTATCTCATATATAAATGTATAACTTATTATAATAATAACTATAGGTATAATATATATATATGAAAATAACTATCTTATAATATATGAAATAAGTATCTATAGGTATAAAGATATAAAGATTCTTCCCTGGAGAGGTTGGAATAGCCATGGTAAATATGATGCTGAATTGGATCACATCAATTAGCTTCCAACATGCATCTAGGTGACATGGCATCCATTGGGCAGCCTAGAGATGAACTAGCTTCAAGGTAAGCTAGGTGAGTGTCTTGGTAGCTAACTAGGTGAGTTATAGTGATGTGAGGCTAACCAGGCTTCTTCAATGATGGAGAAGTTGGCAACCTTGTTGTTTCCCGATCTAGGAGAGACACCAAATGCTACACCTTGGATTGAAAGTAATATGCACAAAAAGAAGAAGAATTGATTAAGTAATATGATAATTAAGAAATGAAAAGTAAATAGAAATGGAAAGATTTGAAATGGATAGAATAGTTATCAAAGATGGCTGCGGAAGTGTTGAATAAATCTCCTTCAAGTGATGTTGACTTCGGCCTCCAATGGTGGTGATGAAGTATGCCTTGTTGATGAATGAAGGATGATTTAATGGTGATGAAATGGTAATGGAAGGATGATGTTATTGGCGTGATAATGGTGATGGACAGATTGTATCTTATAAAACTAAGAAGGAACCAATGCTATAAAGGAGCAAAGACCCGTTTCTTATAAGTTCTATAAGGGATGGTATGAAAGTACTTTGACCCACTAGTTATTTAAACTAGGAACCAGAAGTATCAATGAGGAAATGACGCCACAAGCTTTAGAAAAGGCTTGCTTAATCGATATAGTTCTGAAAAGAACTTGAAGAGGGAATAATCTCACAAAAGGATTTTTAATTATCAAAGGGTTAAGTTTACAAATGAATGCCAAAGCCTATTTATAGTTTTGTAAAGGCTTGGCCGAATAAATAGATGCCTTTTCGGCAAAGTACATGTCTTAAAACGAAAATAAATGATGCTTGGATGAGGGGAGATGTCTTTGGCCGAATGGTTCCCATAACTCTTCATCTTGGCGCCAATTTGAAGCATGATGATGTTTAGGCCAAATAGAGAGAAGCCTTTTCATCTTGGCACCTAATTCATTCACATGCAAAGCACATGGGTGGCTGGTCATGTGGCACTAACATGGTTGGTGTTGAATGCTTAAGGCGTGGACTCTTCCATGGTGTGTAGATGAACATCAACTTAGGCATGACTTGGCATCAAACATGTGTCTAGGTGACTTGGCATCAATGGGGCAGCAACTAATTATGAAAGGTCACATTTGTGTGAAACAACCTTTCATCATTTGAGCTACTTCCCATGAGTTTGAGCTGAAGATGAGCTGGCCATAGATGAATTGCATGAAGATGAGTCATAGGACAGCTCCTTGTGAAAGGTCACTTCTCGGATTGGCAACTCTTCGCGAAAAGGTACGAATTCACAAAATTTAACCTAGACCATATTTGTAGTGCTCTGTGTGGTGAAGATGATGGTGCAACTCTCCAGCTGAAATGAAGTCTCCCAAGTCATCCTATGTAAGGTTTCCTAGCTCATTGACTTCAATTCTAGCTTTGAATCAGCTCCCATGATGTGGCCGAACATGTACCTACAAAAGAAAGCATTTATAAGCTAAGTAATATAAGATATAAATATGTGGTTCATAATAATAACTTCATACATTCATAATATCATCATCATAACTATAAATATAATGTATGTAAGCCATTATCATAACTATGGTATAAAGAAAGATTAAGTTAAAGAAAATCCCCCTTTGAACATTGAGAAAGGTTGGAGATGCAAGTCCATTTTTGATGCTGAATCGGATCACATCATCCCGCCCCTTCTTTAAAGCGATTTGTCATCAAATCGAAGGGTGGTTTCTTTTCAACATTCCTCCATTCCATAGTTGCTGTCTCGTCAGAAATTGGGATCCCTTCTTTAGTCTCTTGAGTGAGATATGCCCATGTAATTTTGCTTTGAATATTGTGGTCCCTTGATATCCCAAAAGTGGTGTCTTTTAATACTCCAATAGGCATGATCATTGGATTCTCATAGGTCACGTCCATTGGTTCTTCTAAAGACACATTCTTTGAATGAAAATTGATGTCCTTTTGCTTTTCAATGGACACATCTTTTGGGTTCCCAAAGGTCACGTCTCCTAAATCTTCCTTTTGGCAATTGGTGCCTCTTGGTAAATCCTGCAAGTCAAAGGAAAAATCTGCATGTTCAAAGTTAGAATAATCATCTTTAACCTTGCATTTTGTCAATAGGCATTCTCGAATCAAGCACTTTGAAGAATAAGCACTTGTTTTTGGATCAGTTTCTTCCACAGTTGTTGCTTTTCCTTTCCTCATAGCCTCAACACTCTGTTTCATTCTGACTTGATCATTCTGAACTTGTTTAGGCGTTAAAGGAGTTAGGATAAACTTCTTTCCTTTATGGCTGAACGAGTATTGATTGGTAAAACAATCATGAATAGTCCTTTTGTCATATTGCCATGGCCTTCCAAGAAGTAGATGGCTAGCGTGCATAGGGACAACATCACACATAACCTCATCTTTGTATTTGCTATTGGAAAAAGGAACTATCACCTGTTTGCTAACGTTGAGTTCTCCTCGTTCATTGAGCCACTGCAACTTATATGGATTTGGGTGCTTCATTGTTTTCAAACCAAGTTTTTCCACCATTATTGTACTAGCCACATTAGTACAACTTCCACCGTCTATGATAACAAAACATACCTTTTCATTTATATGACATCGGGTATGGAATATGTTCTCTCGTTGTGCATTGTCTTCCGCAACTTGAAGATTCAAACTCCTTCTAATTACCAAGGCTTCTCCTTGATCAACGGGATCAGCAAGAGTTATTTCTTCATTGACTTCAATGGGTGCCTCTTCTTCCTCTTCTGGTTCTGATTCTATTTCACCATTTCCAAGTAAGAGCATGGTATTCCGGTTAGGACATTGTGTAGCTATATGGCCCCTTCCAAGACATTTAAAACATCTAATGTCTCTTGATCGTTCAGTGGTTTGCTTTCCTCGGTTGGGGTCTTTACTTACTTGTTGAGTCTTTGAAGATTCAGCTTGTTCTTTAACAGGAGGAGTAGGTTTCTTTATGTTTGGACTCCATTTTGATGGTGTTGGCGCAACATTACGAGATGTATGTCTCTTCTTCAGTTGCCTTTCAATCTTCATTGCCATTTGTACCATCTCATCTAATTCGATGTAATGATACAACTCTAAGGTATTGGCAATTTCGGGATTAAGTCCAACAAGGAATCTTGCCATAGTTGCTTCACGATCCTCCTCAATGTTGACTCGGATCATAGCCACTTCCATCTCTTTGTAGTAGTCCTCCACACTCCTATGGCCTTGTTTAAGATTCTGTAACTTTTGAAACAAGTCACGGTGATAGTGAACAGGAATGAATCGTTTTCTCATAATACCTTTCATTTCATGCCAAGTTGAGACCGGTCGTTCTCCATTCCTCCTTCGGTTAAGGGTAAGTTGATCCCACCATATTAAGGCATAGTCTATAAACTCCATGGCTGCCAATCTTACTTTCTTCATCTCGGAATAGTTATGGCAACTAAAAACATGTTCCATTTTGCTTTCATATTCAAGATAGGCTTCAGGATCAGTCTTTCCTTGGAATTGAGGAATTTTGATCTTAATGTTGCTCAAATTGTCATCAATAATGGCACGTCTAGGGCCTTGGAATGCTGCTTGTTCACCCTCATCAAAATTTTCTTGAAGATCTTCTTCTGGAGGGGGTGGTTGTTGTTGCCTTCTATTGGCTCCATTATGTCGGGTTGGTGGTAAATCATGGCGTTGATCTATCTTTTCATGAAGAGCATCGAACTCTTCACGAAACATTCTCATCATTTCACAAATGAGTGCCTGCATTTGTAAGTTTGGTGTTCCTGCATTTCCTCAGGGACTTTGAGACATGGTTAGTGAAATAAAGTAATTTAAAAACCTTACCAGCACACTCACAAAAACCTTACGTGGTCTCTCCAAGAAAATTCAGATTGCACTCCACTCACTCTCGTGTTTGCACTCGGGGATATGATCCTTGGCTTTTTCTGATCCCCCTTCTGATCTCACCCTCTCGTTTGCCTTTTACCGCTCAATTCTCTCTTGTGTGTCCTTTTAAAGAACTAACTCAAGATTGAGCAAGTTTCTTTAGTTTGTGCGTCGGTTTAGAAAGGGTTAAGGTATAGGATAAAGGATAGGCTAGAAAAAGTTAAGAAAGATGATAAGGTAATGGAATAAGAAAAGATGAAAGAAAAGGAAATGAAATAGTAAATAAGTGAAGATGACTTACAACTCAAGTTGCAACACTTACTATCTTCCTTCACAAGAAACAACAAGGATACCTCCTTCAAGTTTGATGTTGGGCAGATTGTATGGTGCTTCTCTTTGAGTGTACTTTGCAACTTGCTTCACTTTTCTTTTGCTTTTGAATTTCTTCTTTTCTTTTATTTCTTTTGCACTCCAAATTTGTTGTAGGAGTCTTTTCTTTTCTCTTTTGTTTTCTTCTTTCTTGTTGCTTTTTGTTGTAGCACTTTTAATGTCAATCCACCAAAGCTCTGATTACTGCTTGATGTGAGGCTAACCAGGCTTCTTCAATGATGGAGAAGTTGGCAACCTTGTTGTTTCCCGATCTAGGAGAGACACCAAATGCTACACCTTGGATTGAAAGTAATATGCACAAAAAGAAGAAGAATTGATTAAGTAATATGATAATTAAGAAATGAAAAGTAAATAGAAATGGAAAGATTTGAAATGGATAGAATAGTTATCAAAGATGGGTTGCGGAAGTGTTGAATAAATCTCCTTCAAGTGATGTTGACTTCGGCCTCCAATGGTGGTGATGAAGTATGCCTTGTTGATGAATGAAGGATGATTTAATGGTGATGAAATGGTAATGGAAGGATGATGTTATTGGCGTGAAAATGGTGATGGACAGATTGTATCTTATAAAACTAAGAAGGAACCAATGCTATAAAGGAGCAAAGACCCGTTTCTTATAAGTTCTATAAGGGATGGTATGAAAGTACTTTGACCCACTAGTTATTTAAACTAGGAACCAGAAGTATCAATGAGGAAATGACGCCACAAGCTTTAGAAAAGGCTTGCTTAATCGATATAGTTCTGAAAAGAACTTGAAGAGAGAATAATCTCACAAAAGGATTTTTAATTATCAAAGGGTTAAGTTTACAAATGAATGCCAAAGCCTATTTATAGTTTTGTAAAGGCTTGGCCGAATAAATAGATGCCTTTTCGGCAAAGTACATGTCTTAAAACGAAAATAAATGATGCTTGGATGAGGGGAGATGTCTTTGGCCGAATGGTTCCCATAACTCTTCATCTTGGCGCCAATTTGAAGCATGATGATGTTTAGGCCGAATAGAGAGAAGCCTTTTCATCTTGGCGCCTAATTCATTCACATGCAAAGCACATGGGTGGCTGGTCATGTGGCACTCACATGGTTGGTGTTGAATGCTTAAGGCGTGGACTCTTCCATGGTGTGTAGATGAACAGCAACTTAGGCATGACTTGGCATCAAACATGTGTCTAGGTGACTTGGCATCAATGGGGCAGCAACTAATTATGAAAGGTCACATTTGTGTGAAACAACCTTTCATCATTTGAGCTACTTCCCATGAGTTTGAGATGAAGATGAGCTGGCCATAGATGAATTGCATGAAGATGAGTCATAGGACAGCTCCTTGTGAAAGGTCACTTCTTGGATTGGCAACTCTTCGCGAAAAGGTACGAATTCACAAAATTTGACCTAGACCATATTTGTAGTGCTCTGTGTGGTGAAGATGATGGTGCAACTCCCCAGCTGAAATGAAGTCTCTAGCTAGCTCAAAAGTCCAGCTCAAGTGAGCTATGAGCTCAAGGGTCAGCTGACAACTTTTCACCATTTGTTCTTCATGATCTCCCAAGTCATCCTATGTAAGGTTTCCTAGCTCATTGACTTCAATTCTAGCTTTAAATCAGCTCCCATGATGTGGCCGAACATGTACCTACAAAAGAAAGCATTTATAAGCTAAGTAATATAAGATATAAATATGTGGTTCATAATAATAACTTCATACATTCATAATATCATCATCATAACTATACATATAATGTATGTAAGCCATTATCATAACTATGGTATAAAGAAAGATTAAGTTAAAGAAAATCCCCCTTTGAACATTGAGAAAGGTTGGAGATGCAAGTCCATTTTTGATGCTGAATCGGATCACATCATATAACTTGATAAACTCAAGCTAGTTAGCTTTGGTCTTCTCAACTCCTCAGCTACTCTCCCAGCTACTTCCAGCTACCTCTAGTCCACTTTTCAGTAATTTGGTCCAAAGCTCTCCTCCAGCTAAGTTCAGCTACATGCTAGCTCCTCCGCTAAATTTAAGCTCCTTATGTGATGAAATGAGCTGCCATAATGTTCATGAGCTAGTGTGAGCTGTTGTGCTTGTCCTTTTAGCTAGCCAAGCTACCATAATATGCCTTGTTTTGTGTTTCACCTATAGGAATCACCAAACAAATAAAATAAGCAATGTGTGAGCTCATTTAAGGTAAAATGCATGCTGCCGTGAGGTGTTTGAGTGATATGAGCTATGAATGCATGTCATGAGCTAAGTACATAATGATATAACATATGTAAGCTAATGTATAAGACCTAGGATCTAAAATGAATGCACGTGAGCTAACAAATGAATGATTAAGCATTCTTCCATTTCACAAATGAATTGAATCATGCTTAAATGAATGCAAGACTAATATAACATACTTAACATACTTGAAATAACATTGTGCATCAATTATAAAGATGTGAATATGTTTTATGCATTAATATCATATAACATGGTATTCATAAATGATAAATGGAAACATGTAAAAATAATATCCTAAGAAATGATATGTAATCATAACATATATTTGAATGATATGAAAGACATGATTAACTAAACATAGGATGGAAATAATAATATGATAATTTATACTAACATGTGAATGAATGCTTATGATAGAATAAAATATATAAATGATATAATATAAGATAGGGTAATGAAGAACTCCCTTAGAAACAGATTTGAAGAACATCTATGGTGTGTTCAAGTCATGGAGAAAGTTAGAGCTAGTTTGGATCATATCATCCTCCCCTTCTTTTAGGCGATTTGTCCTCAAATCGAAGTAGTTTCTCAATGAAGAACTTCTTGAAATAGGAAGGATTAAATCCTTATGTTTTCATCCAATAGATGATTCACACGATATGTTCAACCTCTTGGCTTCAAATCTGGTAACTTCACATCCTTTGATGGGAGGTCACAATGTATGGATATCATCACATGTTCTTTGAACATGAGAGACATATCCCTTCACGAACCAACTTGATCCCTTTTCTTTATTCTTTGAATCATCACAATGCTTGGAAATGACCACTATATCTTTATTTCCTCCTTTTAATTCACCATAATTGTTGGTGAAAAGGTTTGTCTCTTGGTTGGAGTCATCACATCGCTTGGTGAAGATAAGTGTTCTTTGAATAACTTTTTGGGGCTGATTTAAATCATCGTGTCCTTTCACCATTGTACCTCTCCAAATGATTGCCTTGAGGGTTGGTATGATTTCTTCACCATAAGGATTAAACAAGTTGCTGCAAAATAAATCAAAGTTAGTAAATGAAAAATTATTAATAAGATGAATGGAAATAGCAAACCAGGGTGGATGTTTAATGGGCATTGGTTACTTAATGATGAAAAACTCCATTGGTTGTTGAATTCCCTTCAATATGTGCAATGTACTTGGAGTCTGAATGATCTCAACTCTTGGTACTCCAATTGGCTCATTCTTTTGAATTTCAAGAGGTACATCCTTTGAAATGTCAAAGGACATATCTTGTGCATCACCAATAGTCACGTCTATTGATTCTTCAAAAGACATGTTTCTTGAATCTTCAACTTGAAGTGACATGTCTATTGGATTGTCCTGCATGTCAAAAGAAAGAATAGGAGTAGGATTAGATAAAATATATTCTTCACCCTCATTTTCCTTTTCCTCTTTGCTCCCATATTCAATCATTTCATTTTGTTCATTTTCAACTCTCTCCACTCTTTTCTCATGCAAAAATTCTCTTTCAACTTTCTTCATGGCTTTAGCTTTCTCCCATTCCTCTATACGTGATTTGAGGGTAAGCTGACATTCATGGACTTGATTTAGGAGCATAGGTGCCAATATGATTTTCTTTCCTTGATGTTGGAAAGAGTACTTGTTAGAAAATCCATCATGGGTAGCCTTCTTGTCAAACTGCCAAGGACGTCCTAATATAATGTGGCTTGCACTCATGGGCACCACGTCACAAAGGACTTCATCATTGTATCTTCCAATTGAAAAAGGAACAATAACTTGTTTGGTTACCTTGGCTTCCCCCACATCATTGAGCCACTGAAGTTTGTAAGGATGAGGATGCTTGGAAATCTTGAGACCTAACTTTTCCACCATGTGAGTACTTGCTACGTTTGTACAACTCCCTCCATCAATGATCACCACCCAAACTTTATCTCCCACGTGACATTTGGTATGGAAGATGTTCTCTCTTTGTTCATCCTATTGACTTTGAATGTTCAAAGTCATTTTGACTACAAAGATGTTAGATGGAAGAGACATGTTAGAAAAAAAGGAAAAATTGAAATGTGTGTAGGACCTTACCAGAATATACTCTCACAAAGCCTCACGAGTCACTCCAAGAAACTTCGTGTCACTCGATCCGCTCGTATTTGTACTCTAGAACTTTAATGGCTTTTACTTGTCCTCTTCTGATCTCACACACTCTCCAGCCTTTTTCCTCTCAATTCTCTTGTCTCAAGTTCTAGAGAACTTTACTCAAGACTGTATCAAGTAAATTTACTTGTTTGGCGTCGGCTGAAAATGGGTTACTAGGAATGGAAAAACAAATATAATGAAAGGGTGGCTTAGAAAATAGAAAGAAAAAAAACAAAAAAAGTTACTTACACAACTCACTTTACAACCTTCTATCACCACAATCAATTTAAACGGCTTACTTGACTTGCTTGGTGATGAGAATTGTTGATGAGTGCTTCAACTTCTTTCTTTTCTTTTCTTTGCTTTTCTTCTTTTTGAGTGCTGGATTTTTTTTTTTTTGGAGTGCTTCAATTTCTTTTCTGATTTTCTTTTTCTTTGACTCTGCACTTCACTTGCACTTCTTTTTTTGTATTTTTCTTTTTGTTGTTGTTGCACGTTGCTTCTTCCACCAAAGCTCTGATTACCGCTTGATGTAAGGCTCTTCTGATGCCTTAACAAATGATTATGGATCTAGGAAGGAAGCAAAACAACCTGCGAAGAAATGGCTCAAAACAGAATGGTTAAGGGTGGTAAACATAGAGGTGATTAGGTGGACTATTTAATTCAAAGATGGACGCGAAAGATGGTTGATATGGATATGGTTATGGTTTATGAAACAAAGGGATGGTTGTGAGGATAGTATCTTAAAGAAGACTCAAAGAAGAACCAATGCTATATAGAGCAAAGACCCAGACTTTATATTTCTTCTTTAAGGGGTGGTATGAAGTACTTTGACCCACTAGTTATAAAGAACAAGGAACCAGAAATATCAAGGTGAAAATAGAAGGGTTTGACGCCACAAGTATAAATTATACTTGATAAGTCGATAAAAGTCACCAGGACTTAAGGAAGAGAATAATCTCACTTTAATTAAACAAAAGGTCTGATTACAAATGAAATAGGAAAGCCTATTTATAGTTTTTGAAGGGACTTGGCCGAATAGGTACATGTTGGTTCGGCCAGCCCTTGTACCTTCCTAAAATGACATGATTTTTAATGAAAAAACAAGACTTTAAAGAAAATACATGCTCTTGGCCGAATGGTTATGTGTTGGTTCGGCCCTAAGGATGATTTGAATGCATTTGGAAGTTATTTGGGCGCCAAAATGAAGAGGAAAGAGTCTTTGGCCGAATAGGAAGCATCCCTTGGTGTTTTGGCGCCAATTTGATGTCACATGAAGTGCACATGCTTGAATGATGCACATGGCAGCCTACATGAATGCACATGGGTCTTCTTGCTAAGCTTTGTTGAGGTTGCAACCATTGGATGATGTCTTGAAGTCCATGGAATGAAGATAGGTAATAACTACGCGTGAATTAGCTTCCAACATGCATCTAGGTGACATGGCATCCATTGGGCAGCCTAGAGATGAACTAGCTTCAAGGTAAGCTAGGTGAGTGTCTTGATAGCTAACTAGGTGAGTTATAGCTTGATGAACTCAAGCTAGTTAGCTTTGGTCTTCTCAACTCCTCAGCTACTCTCCTAGCTACTTCCAGCTATCGCTAGTCCACTTTTCAGTAATTTGGTCCAAAGCTCTCCTCCAGCTAAGTTCAGCTACATGCTAGCTCCTCCGCTAAATTTAAGCTCCTTATATGATGAAATGAGCTGCCATAATGTTCATGAGCTAGTGTGAGATGTTGTGCTTGTCCTTTTAGCTAGCCAAGTTACCATAATATGCCTTGTTTTGTGTTTCACCTATATGAATCACCAAACAAATAAAATAAGCAATGTGTGAGCTCATGTAAGGTAAAATGCATGCTACCGTGAGGTGTTTGAGTGATATGAGCTATGAATGCATGTCATGAGCTATGTAAATAATGATATAACATATGTAAGCTAATGTATAAGACCTAGGAGCTAAAATGAATGCACGTGAGCAAACAAATGAATGATTAAGCATTCTGCCATTTCACGATTGAATTGAATCATGCTTAAATGAATGCAAGACTAATATAACATACTTAACATACTTGAAATAACATTGTGCATCAATTATAAAGATGTGAATATGTTGTATGCATGAATATCATATAACATGGTATTCATAAATGATAAATGGAAACATGTAATACTAATATCCTAAGAAATGATATATAATCATAACATATATTTGAATGATATGAAAGACATGATTAACTAAACATAGGATGGAAATAATAATATGATAATTTATACTAACATGTGATTGAATGCTTATGATAGAATAGAATGTATAAATGATATAATATCAGATAGGGTAATGAAGAACTCCCTTAGAAACAACTTTGAAGAACATCTATGGTGTGTTCAAGTCATGGAGAAAGTTGGAGCTAGTTTGGAACGTATGGAAACAACTAGGCGTGAATTAGCTTCCAACATGCATCTAGTTGACATGGCATCCATTGGGCAGCCTAGAGATGAACTAGCTTCAAGGTAAGCTAGGTGAGTGTCTTGGTAGCACCAAAATTACATTGTGTCCTTCATGCTTAAAGGAATATTGCTTGTGATAACAATCATGAATGGGACCTTTTGTCATACTGTCATGGTCTACCAAGTAAAATGTGTCTAGCATGCATAGGGACAATGTCACAAAGTACCTCATCCTTTTATCTACCAACTGAAAAAGGAATTATAACCTGTTTAGTAACATTTAACCCACCTCCTTCATTGAGCCATTGGAGTTTATATGGAGTGAGATGCTTTGATGTTGGCAAACCAAGTTTTTCAACCATAATAATGTTGGCTACTTTTGTGCAACTCCCTCTATCTATAATCATTGTGCAAACTTTGTCCTTGACATGGCAACTTATATGAAAATGTTGTTTCTTTGTAAATCCTCTTTAGATAAGTGTGGTTGTAGGCATCTTTTTAAGACAGGCATTTCTCCATGGTCTGCATTTTCTTCTGATTCCTTGTCATGGATTGATTCAGGTTCCTCATCATAGATAGGTTCTTCAGAATATGAGACAACATCTCCATTGTCAAGTACTATCATAGTATTTCAGTTGAGACATTGACTGGCAACATGTCCTTTACCAAAACACTTAAAACATTTGATGTCTCTAGACCTCTCAAAAGTGTTGGTTTGCTTCTCTTTACCCTTGCTAGATTCAGCCACTTGTTTAGTTTTGGTTACCTCTATAGGATCCTTTGATGGTACTGGAGTTGGTTTCCAGAAAGTACTAGGCTCTTGTTTCCATTTGGTGGCCGAATTTGGACTACTCCAGTTGAAGGTCTTCCTTTTAATCTGTCGCTCAATTTTCATTGCCATATGTACCATCTCCTCAATCTCTACATAATGTTACAGTTCCACAAGGTTAGCAATGTCAGGATTTAGGCCAGATAAAAACCTTGCCATGGTTGCTTCTTTGTCTTCATCAACATTGGCTCGAATCATGGCTATCTCCATCTCCTTGAAATAATCTTCAACGCTCATGTTCCCTTGTTTAAGATTCTATAGCTTATGATAAAGA
Source organism: Hibiscus syriacus (assembly GCF_006381635.1). Classification (NCBI taxonomy): domain Eukaryota; kingdom Viridiplantae; phylum Streptophyta; class Magnoliopsida; order Malvales; family Malvaceae; genus Hibiscus; species Hibiscus syriacus. The sequence goes on from NW_024063533.1 coordinate 16,567,958, forward strand.
TCTCGGTGATAGTGAGTGGGCACGGACCTTTTCCTCATAATAACCTTCATTTCTTGATGCAAGCACGTTTTCACCTAAAAGGGAGTACACTTGAACATTTTTATATTGAAATTACTTTATACTAGTTTAAAAATATATGCTATTATAATACATCTTATGTTAAGAATACTAGTTATGTAGTTAATAAATAACTTAGCATAAATACATCTTCACACATCATGCACATTGTTACTTTAATATTATAAGCATGTTAGAATAGTCTTACAATCATATTAAGCATGATTATCATATATACATCAAGACATCATACTTATAAATTATTTTATTAACTCATATGCATCCTTATTAGCTCATAGACTTTATACATTAGCTCACACACATTATGAGATGATATATTTTAGCTCATGACATCCAAACATAGTTTAAAATACCATAATCATGCATGTCAGCAAGGTATTTAGCTCATATCAGCTCAATGCCATGGAATTGCCTTGTTTCCTTGCATATGTAGGAATATTGGAGCATGACACACATTGGGGTAGTTTGGTGGATTATTTGGACATCATATGCAGCTCAAAAATAGCTCACAAAGTACAAGGCATCTCATAGAACACTAAGGAAATCTCAACTTAGCTGGAGAAGCTCAAGGCTAGCTAATCTCAGCTAATTGGACTATTTGAAGCTGAGTTGCCAAAAGTGATATCAATGGTAGCTGAATGCAGCTGGACATGCTATTATGAAGCTTATAACGTATCGGCTAGGAAGCTTATTCACAAACAACCCATTGCTTGCTAGCTAACTTATTCATAAACAGCCCCTTGCTTGCTAGCTAGCTACACACCCAAGCAAGCTTGCAGGAAGACATATGCACGCCCAATATAATGCATATGACCAGCCCTCGTCCCATGCATAAGGCTGCACCACAAGGCTCCCTAGAACACCCATGTGCGTGCCATATGACAAGCCCCCATGTGCCTTGCATGTGGTCTCATTTAGGCGCCAAGATGAAGAGCCTTCTAACCATTCGGCCAAGCATCATTTCCGCTCCCATTTGGCCTTAACCTGAAGGGACACAAAAGCTATTCGGCCAAGGGTTATTACCCTTCATTCAAACTGAAACATCATCTCTATTTGTAATTAAATTATGACTTTATAGGGAGACACAAGGGCTGGCCAAACCACCATGTCTCTATTCGGCCATGCCCCTCTATTTCCTATAAATAGGCTATCACAATTCATTTGTAAGCATACCTTTTTTGATTAATTAAAGTGAGATTATTCTCTTTCCTTAGTCCTGGTGACTTTTATCTACTTATCAAGTATTTTTAATACTTGTGGCGTCAACCCCTTCCCCTTGATACTTTTGGTTCCTAGTTCTTATAACTAGTGGGTCAAAGTCCTTAATACCACCCCCTTAAAGAAGTAATATAAAGTATGGGTCTTTGCTCTCTATAACATTGGTTTTTCTTTGAGTCTTCTTTAAGATACTATTCTCACAACCATTCCTTTGTTTCATCAACCAAAACCATAGCCAATTCAACATCCTTCTGCTACCATCTCTCAAATTAAAAATAGCCTATATATTCACCTTTACTTTTACCACCTTTAACCATATATTTTGAACCATTCACTTATGTAGGTTGTTTTTCTTCCTTCCTAGATCCATAATCAATTCAATAGGTAGAATTACCTTACATCAAGTGGTAATCAAAGCTTTTGTGGACGAAAGCATCGTGCAACAAAAAAAACAAAAATACAAAAAGAAGTGCAAAGTGAAAGAAATCAAGAAAAATCCAACAAAGAAAATCAAAGAACTCAAAAAAAAAGGAAGAAAGAAAAGAAAAGAAAAGAAAAAAGTTGAAGCACTCATCAATAATTTTCATCACCAAGCCATTCAAGTAAGCCTTTAAATTGATAGTGGTGATAAGAAGGTTGTCAAGTGACTTTGCGTAGGTAAACCTTTTGTTCTCTTCTTTCTATTTCTAAGACACCCTTTCATTATATTTTGTTTTTCCATTCCTACTAACCCCCATTTGCAGCCGACGCACAACAAGTAAATTTACTTGATACGGTTTTGAGTAAAGTCCTCTAGAACTTGGGATAAAGAGAATCGAGAGGAAAAAGGATTGAGCATGTGTGATATCAGAAGAGGACAAGTAAAAGCCTGAAGTCCTAGAGTGCAAACACGAGCGGATTGAGTGACATTCAAGTTTTTCTTGGAGTGAATCATGAGGCTTTGTGAGAGTATTATCTGGTAAGGTCTTTTAACACATCTTATTCTTTTCTTATTTCACTAATCATGTCTCAGAGTCCATGATGAACCCCATAAAGAAAAGCCCCTAACTTGCAAACTCAAGCCATTATGCATGAAATGGAAAGATTCCTGAAATTAGAATTGGAGCCTTTACATGATCGTATGGATCAATTTGAAGTATCCTTAGGCAACAGGAGAGTAAAGCACCCTAGAATGGATGAAGAATTCGAAGAGGAGGAGGCTAAAGTAACATCAGTAGCAAGAAGAGATGTTCATCGAAATCAAAATGACAACTTCAGCAACATTAAGGTAACCATTTCTCCATTTCAAGGATGAATTGATCCTGAAGCCTATCTTGACTAGGTAATCAAGATCGAACACATTTTTTAATGTCAAAACTATATGGAGCAAAAGAAGGTCAGGCTTGCTGCTATGGAATTCGTGGACTATGCCTTAGTTTGGTGGGATCAATTGGCGAGTTCAAGAAGACAAAATGGTGAACGCCCCATCACTACGTGGGAAAAAATGAAGGCCATTATGAGGAAAAGGTTCATGCCTACTCATTATCATCGAGATCTTTATCATAAGCTACAAAACCTTAAATAAGGGAGCAAGAGTGTTGAATATTATTTCAAGTAAATGGAGATAGCCATGATTTGAGCTAATGTTGATGAAGACAGAGAAGAAACCATGGCAATGTTTTTATCTGGCCTAAATCCTGATATTGCTAACCTTGTTGAACTTCAACATTATGTAGAGATTGAAGAGATGGTACATATGGCCATGAAGATTAAACAACAACTTAAAAGGAAAGCCTACAATCGGAGTATTCCAAATTCGGCCACCAAATGGAAGAAAGAGCCTAATACCTTCCAGAAGTCAACTCCAGTCCCAGCAAAGGATCCTATAGAAGTAACCAAGACTAAACAAGTGGGTAAATCTTACAAGGGTAAAGAAAAGCAAACCAGCACTTTCGAGAGGTCCAGAGACATCAAATGTTTCAAGTGTTTTGGTAAAGGACATGTTACCAGTCAATGTCCCAACCGAAATGCCATGATGATACTTGACAGTGGAGATATTGTCTCTGATTCTAAAGAACTTATTTATGATGAGGAACCTAAAGCAATCTAAGATTAAGAATCTAAAGAGAATGCATACCATGGAGAAATGCTTATTTTGAAAAGGTGCCTTGATGTGATCCGATTCAGCGTCACAAATGGACTTGCATCTCTAACCTTTCTCAATATTCAAAGGGGGATTTTTCTTAACTTAATCTTTCTTTATACCATAGTTATGATAATAGCTTACATACATTATAATTATAGTTATGATGATGATATTATGAATGTATGAAGTTATTGTTATGAACCACATATTTATATCTTATATTACTTAGCTTATAAATGCTTTCTTTTGTAGGTACATGTTCGGCCACATCATGGGAGCTGATTTAAAGCTAGAATTGGAGTCAATAAGCTTGGAAATCTTACATAGGATGACTCGGGAGATCATGAAGAACAAATGATGAAAAGTTGTCAGCTGACCTACGAGCTCATAGCTCACTTGAGCTGGACTTTTGAGCTAGCTAGAGACTTCATTTTAGCTGGAGAGTTGCACCATCATCTTCACCACATAGAGCACTACAAATATGGTCTAGGTCAAATTTTATGAATTCGTACCTTTCCGCGAAGAGTTGCCATTCCGAGAAGTGCCTTTTCACAAGGAGTTGTCCTATGACTTGTACACATATCCTTCATCTATGGCCTACTCAACTTCAGCTTAAACTCATGGGAAGTAGCTCAAATGATGAAAGGTCATTTCACACAAATGTGACCTTTCATAATTAGTTGCTGCCCCATTGATGCCATGTCACCTAGACACATGTTTGATGACAAGTCACGCCTAAGTTGCTGTTCATCTTCACGCCATGGAGGAGTCCACGCCTTAAGCATTCTACACGATCCATGTGAGTGCCACATGACAAGCCACCCATGTGCTTTTCATGTGAATGAATTAGGCGCCAAAATGAAAAGGCTTCTCTCTATTCGGCCTAAACATCATCATGCTTCAAGTTGGCGCCAAGATGAAGAGTTATGGGAACCATTTGGCCAAAGGCATCTCCCCTCATCCAGGCATCATTTATTTTCGTTTTAAGAAATGTATTTTGCCGAAAAGACATGTATTTATTCGGCCAAGCCTTTACAAATCTATAAATAGGCTTTGGCATTCATTTGTAAAACAACCTTTTGATCAATTAAAAATCCTTTGTGAGATTATTCTCTCTTCAAGTTCTTTTTAGAACTATATCGATTAAGCAAGCCTTTCTAAAGCTTGTGGCGTCATTCTTTCACCTTGATACTTTTGGTTCCTAGTTCATATAACTAGAGGGTCAAAGTCCTTACTACCATCCCTTATAGAACTTATAAGAAATGGGTCTTTGCTCCTTATAGCATTGGTTCCTTCTTAGTTTTATAAGATACTATCTATTCATCACCACATTCGATCACCATTTTCACGACTATAACATCACCATAGTCCATCATTTTCACGCCAACTCTACCACCATTCCAAATAACATTTCATCACTATTAAATCATCCTTCATTCATCATCAAGGCATACTTCATCACCACCATTGGAGGCCGAAGTCAACATCACTTGAAGGAGATTTATTCAACACTTCTGCAGCCCATCTTGATAACATTCCTTTCCATTTCTATTCGTTCTAATTCCATTCACTTTTAATTTCTTAATTATCATATTAATTAAACAATTCTTCTTCTTTTGTGCAGATTACTTTCAATCCAAGGTGTAGCATTTGGTGTCTCTCCTAGATCGGGAAACAACAAGGTTGCCAACTTCTCCATTATTGAAGAAGCCTGGTTAGCCTTACATAAAGCGGTAATCAGAGCTTTGGTGGATTGACAATCAAAGTGCTACAACAAAAAGCAACATGAAAGAAGAAAACAAAAGAGAAAAGAAAAGACTCCTACAACAAATTTGGAGTGCAAAAGAAAGAAAAGAAAAGAAGAAAATTCAAAGCAAAAGAAAAAGTGAAGCAAAGTTGCAAAATACACTCAAAGAGAAGCATATTACAATCTGCCCAACATCAAACTTGAAGGAGGTATACTTGTTGTTTCTTGTGAAGGAAGATAGTAAGTGTTGCAACTTGAGTTGTAAGTTATCTTCATTTCTTACTATTTCATTTTTTTTTCTTTCATCTTTTCTTATTCCATTACCTTTTCATCTTTCTTAACCTTTTTCTAGCCTACCCTTTATCATATACCCTAACCATTTCTAAACCGACGCACAAACTAAAGAAACTTGCTCAATCTTGAGTTAGTTCTTAAAAAGGACCCACAAGAGAGAATCGAGCAGTAAAAGGCAAACGAGAGGGTGAGATCAGAAGGGGGATCAGAAAAAGCCAAGGATCATATCCTCGAGTGCAAACACGAGAGTGAGTGGAGTGCAATTTGAATTTTCTTGGAGAGATCACGTGAGGTTTTTGTAAGTGTGCTGGTAAGGTTTTAAATTACTTTATTTCACTAACCATGTCTCAAAGTCCCCGAGGAAATGCAGGAACACAAAACTTACAAATGCAGGCACTCATTGGTGAAATGATGAGAATGTTTCCTGAAGAGTTCGATGCTCTTCATGAAAAGATAGATCAACACCATGATCTACCACCAACCCGTAATAATGGAGCCAATAGAAGACAACAACAACCACCCCCTCCAGAAGAAGATGTTCAAGAAAATTTTGACGAGGGTGAGCAAGCAGCATTCCAAGGCCCTAGACGTGCCATTGTTAATGACAATTTGAGCAACATTAAGATCAAAATTCCTCAATTCCAAGGAAAGACTGATCCTGAAGCCTATCTTGAATGGGAAAGCAAAGTGGAACATGTTTTTAGTTGCCATAACTATTCCGAGATGAAGAAAGTGAGATTGGCAGCCATGGAGTTCATAGACTATGCCTTAATATGGTGGGATCAACTTATCCTTAACCGAAGGAGGAATGGAGAACGACCGGTCTCAACTTGGCTTGAAATGAAAGGTATTATGAGAAACCTACTACAAAGAGATGGAAGTGGCCATGATCCGAGTCAACATTGAGGAGGATCGTGAAGCAACTATGGCAAGATTCCTTGCTGGACTTAATCCCGAAATTGCCAATACCTTAGAGTTGTATCATTACATCGAACTAGATGAGATGGTGCAAATGACAATGAAGATTGAAAGACAACTGAAGAGGAGACATTTATCTCACAATGTTACACCCACACCATCAAGATGGAATCCAAACATAAAGAAACCTACTCCTCCTCCTGTTAAAGAACAAGCCGAATCTTCAAAGACTCAACAAGTAAGTAAAGACCCCAATCGTGGAAAGCAAACTATTGAACGTTCAAGAGACATTAGGTGCTTTAAATGTCTTGGGAGGGGCCATATAGCTACGCAATGTCCTAACCGGAATACCATGCTCTTACTTGGAAATGGTGAAATAGAATCAGAACCTGAAGAAGAAGAAGAGGCACCCATTGAAGTCAATGAAGAAATAACTCTTTCAGATCCCATTGATCAAGGAGAAGCCTTGGTAATTAGAAGAAGTTTGAATCTTCAAGTTGCGGAAGATAATGCACAGTGAGAAAACATATTCCATACCCGATGCCATGTGAATGAAAAGGTATGTTTTGTTATTATAGACGGTGGAAGTTGTACTAATGTGGCCAGTACAATAATGGTGGAAAAGCTTGGTTTGAAAACAATGAAGCACCCAAATCCATATAAGTTGCAGTGGCTCAATGAACGAGGAGAACTCAACGTGAGCAAACAGGTGATAATTCCTTTTTCCATTGGCAAATACAAAGATGAGGTTATGTGTGATGTTGTCCCTATGCACGCTAGCCATCTACTCCTTGGAAGGCCATGGCAATACGACAAAAGGACTATTCATGATTGTTTTACCAATCAATACTCGTTCAGCCATAAAGGAAAGAAGATTATCCTAACTCCTTTAACGCCTAAACAAGTTCAGAATGATCAAGTCAGAATGAAACAGAGTATTGAGGCTATGAGGAAAGGAAAAGCAACAACCATGGAAGAAACTGATCCAAAAACAAGTGCTTATTCTTCAAAGTGTTTGATTCGAGAATGCCTATTGACAAAATGCAAGGTTAAAGATGATTATTCTAACTTTGAACATGCAGATTTTTTCTTTGACTTGCAGGATTTACCAAGAGGCACCATTTGCCAAAAGGAAGATTTAGGAGACGTGACCTTTGGGAATCCAAAAGATGTGACCATTGAAAAGCAAAAGGACATCAATTTTCATTCAAAGAATGTGTTTTTAGAAGAACCAATGGATGTGACCTATGAGAATTCAATGATCATATCTATTGGAGTATTAAGAAACACCACTTTTGGGATATCGAACGTTGAAAAGAAACCACCCTTCAATTTGAGGACAAATTGCTTTAAAGAAGGGGGGATGATGTGATCCGATTCAGCGTCACAAATAGACTTGCATCTCTAACCTTTCTCAATATTCAAAGGGGGATTTTTCTTAACTTAATCTTTCTTTATACCATAGTTATGATAATAGCTTACATACATTATAATTATAGTTATGATGATGATATTATGAATGTATGAAGTTATTGTTATGAACCACATATTTATATCTTATATTACTTAGCTTATAAATGCTTTCTTTTGTAGGTACATGTTCGGCCACATCATGGGAGCTGATTTAAAGCTAGAATTGGAGTCAATAAGCTTGGAAATCTTACATAGGATGACTCGGGAGATCATGAAGAACAAATGATGAAAAGTTGTCAGCTGACCTCCGAGCTCATAGCTCACTTGAGCTGGACTTTTGAGCTAGCTAGAGACTTCATTTCAGCTGGATAGTTGCACCATCATCTTCACCACATAGAGCACCACAAATATGGTCTAGGTCAAATTTTATGAATTCGTACCTTTCCGCGAAGAGTTGCCATTCCGAGAAGTGCCTTTTCACAAGGAGTTGTCCTATGACTTGTACACATGTCCTTCATCTATGGCCAGCTCAACTTCAGCTCAAACTCATAGGAAGTAGCTCAAATGATGAAAGGTTGTTTCACACAAATGTGACCTTTCATAATTAGTTGCTGCCCCATTGATGCCATGTCACCTAGACACATGTTTGATGACAAGTCACGCCTAAGTTGCTGTTCATCTTCACGCCATGGAGGAGTCCACGCCTTAAGCATTCTACACCATCCATGTGAGTGCCACATGACCAGCCACCCATGTGCTTTGCATGTGAATGAATTAGGCGCCAAAATGAAAAGGCTTCTCTCTATTCGGCCTAAACATCATCATGCTTCAAGTTGGCGCCAAGATGAAGAGTTATGGGAACCATTCGGCCAAAGACATCTCCCCTCATCCAAGCATCATTTATTTTTGTTTTAAGACGTGTATTTTGCCGAAAAGACATGTATTTATTCGACCAAGCCTTTACAAATCTATAAATAGGCTTTGGCATTCATTTGTAAAACAACCTTTTGATCAATTAAAAATCCTTTGTGAGATTATTCTCTCTTCAAGTTCTTTTTAGAACTATATCGATTAAGCAAGCCTTTCTAAAGCTTGTGGCGTCATTCCTTCACCTTGATACTTTTGGTTCCTAGTTCATATAACTAGAGGGTCAAACTCCTTACTACCATCCCTTATAGAACTTATAAGAAACGGGTCTTTGCTCCTTATAGCATTGGTTCCTTCTTAGTTTTATAAGATACTATCTATTCATCACCATCTTCCATCACCATTTTCACGACTATAACATCACCATAGTCCATCATTTTCATGCCAACTCTACCACCATTCCAAATAACATTTCATCACTATTAAATCATCCTTCATTCATCATCAAGGCATACTTCATGACCACCATTGGAGACCGAAGTCAACATCACTTTAAGGAGATTTATTCAACACTTCCGCATCCCATCTTGATAACATTCCTTTCCATTTCTATTCGTTCCAATTCCATTCACTTTTAATTTCTTAATTATCATATTAATTAAACAATTCTTCTCCTTTTGTGCAGATTACTTTCAATCCAAGGTGTAGCATTTGGTGTCTCTCCTAGATCGGGAAACAACAAGGTTGCCAACTTCTCCATTATTGAAGAAGCCTGGTTAGCCTTACATCATGCCTATAATCCCAAACATCTCAAGAGGATCTGATGTGATCACAAATACACAAAAGGATCCTAAAGTTAAGCCCAAAGGACCTATCACTCGTGCAAAGGCAAAACAATTCAGGGAAGTACTTTCTCATAAGTGCCTTAATGTTTTTAAATCTTTTAATGAGAAAGAACCATTAGATAATAGGTTGTTTAATATGTTACATATTGAATATTAAATAACCTATAGTCACATTTTTATAATATACACATGGGAGCTGCATTAGAGCTAAATGGATCATGTAACAGCAAGGAAACTTACATGGGATCGATTAGGAGAGCACAAGGAACAATTGGTGAAAAGTTATCCGGAGGCCGTGAGCTCATAGCTAGATTGAGCTGAAGATTTGAGCTACAAGATGACCTTATTTCAGCTGGGGAGTTGCACCATCATCTTCACCACTTAGGACACTTCAAATATGTCCTAAGTCAAAATTTGTGAAATCGTACCTTTTCGTTAATAGTTGCCACCTCAAGAGGTACCTTTTCACAAGGAGCTGCCCAAACGTCCACCATGTCACAAGTCATCTATGGCCAGCTCACCTTTAGCTCATTCACACCATAAACAACTCAAACATGAAGGGACACCTTTCTCAAACATTGTGACCTTTCATGAATGATGCTGCCCATGAAGATGCCTTTTCATCTAGGAGCACGTTGGTGAAGGAATTGCTAGCATTGGAAGCTTAAATCACCAAGAGACATGAGATAGAGCTCCAAGCCTATTCGGTCACACCACATGCCTTGTACATGGAAGCTTTGGCGCCAAACATGATAAGGCACATGACTATTCGGCCAAGGAGAGAAAATTGGCGCCAAGATGAACAAGCATGCACTATTCGGCCAAGGGAGATGTCTCTCCACCCTTTGACTGAATCATTAAGGCCTTTCATGAAGAGTTAGCCGAACCATCACAAGCCCAAAGGACTTATTCATTCATCTCAAGCATTATGTATTTTTCTAGAGACATGTATCTAGCCGAAACAACTTGTAACCATTCGGCCAAGCCCTCTCATTTCCTATAAATAGAGTGGCTTGCCTTCATTTGTACCCATCTCATCTCTTATATAAAATATACTTTTATGAGTTATTTCTCTTCAAAGTTCTTTGTGAACTTTATCGATTAAGCAAGTATAATTTCTTATACTTGTGGCGTCATTCTTTCCAACTTGATTCCTAAATTCCTAGATTATTATCTAGTGGGTTGAAGACACTATCACCACCCCTCAAACAAGTTTGTGAAGACGGGGATTGTGCTCGTTAGCATTATTTCATCTTTGGCGAGTTTGAGATACAAATCAACACCATCTCCATTTCATCATTGCCACCATCAACAACATCCATCAATACCATCAATTCCGCAGCCATCTCTATCCTATCTTTATTTCATTTCATTACTTATATTATTATTCCTTTATTTAAGTCCATTATTAATCATATTTTCTTATCTTATTTTTCCGCCCAAACTTATAAATTCAAGGACATCAGTACTTGTCAATCCTAGATCGGGACACAATAAGGCTATCTACTCTCTTCCATCAAAGCGTGTAGATTCGCCTTACATCAAGCGGTAATCAGAGCATAATCGGATTGACAATAAAAGTGTCATTGGCGAGCAAAGAAAAAAGAAATTCAAAAGAGAAAAAGACTCCTTCAACAAATTAGAGTACCAAAAGAAGAAAAAAGAAGAAAACAATCAGAAAAAAAAAAAAAGAAATTCAAAAAGAGAAAGCAAGCCAAGGGAAGTGCTCTACCATTGCAAAGTACATCAAAGAGGCCATCTACACAAAGAGAAGATAACCTTATTGTTTCTTGAGAAAGGTTGCAGTAAGTGTTGTTTCTTGAATTGTAAGTCACCTCTTTCTTTTCCATAATTTCATTTTTCTTGTCTTCAACAATTTCTTTCTTTTTAATCCTTTAAATCCTTTCTTCTACCTTTCCATTTCTTCTATTCTTTTCAACCCTAACCTATTTGCAGCCAACGCACACAAGGAAAGAGTTAACTTGCTTTAATCTTGAGTAAGTTCTTCAAAGGACTTAGCAAGAGAAATTGAGTGGAAAAAGGCTATTGAGAGAGTGAGATCAGAAGGGGAATTGTTAAAAGCCAAATATATATTCCCGAGAGTAAACACGAGTGTTGAGTGGAGTGATCCTATCAATTCTTTGGAGTGAATTTGTGAGACTTTGTGAGTGTGCCGATAAGGTTTATATTGTTTTATTATCTACTAACAATGTCTAAAGTTTCAGGACAAGTTTTTGTAGTGAAAAGAGCCTTGAATATTAAGTCCATGGAGAATAATCAAAGAGAGAACATTTTTCACACTATATGTCATGTAAACAACAAAGTTTGTTTCATGATTATCGATGGAGGAAGTTGTACCAATGTTGCAAGCACTTTAATGGTGGCTAAACTCAGACTCAAGACACTTAAACATCCTACACCATACAAGCTACAATGGCTAAATGATGGAGGAGAAGTTAAAGTCACCAAACAAGTCAACATTTCCTTTTTAATTGGGAAATACCAAGATCAAGTCCTTTGTGATGTCATTCCAATGAATGCGTGCCATATACTTCTAGGGAGGCCTTGGCAATTTGATAAGAAGGCTATTCATGATGGTTTCACAAACCGGTACTCTTTCTATCACAATGAAAAGAAATTCATATTGACTCCTCTTTCACCAAATCAAGTGTCTGAAGATCAAGATGCTTTGAAGAAAAGCATTGAAGTTTTCAAATCTATAAAGGGGGAGGAACCAACGAAGATGAACATATATGCTGGAGGAAAAGACATTAGGAAACATTTGTTATCCTACAAAGCTCTAATTGTACTTAGGTACAAGGAAAGCTTAATTTTGAATAATATTCAGAAGGTTTGCCTTCTTCTATTTCATCTTTATTACAGGAATTTGAAGAGTTACTCCCAGAAGATATTCCTAGTAGATTGCCACCTATTAGAGGGATTGAACATCAAATTGACTTTATACCGGGTGCATCCATTCCAAACCGTCCAGCATATAGAAGTAACCCTGAGGAGCTTCAAAAACAAGTTGAAGAATTAATGGACAAAGGATATATACGAGAAAGTTTGAGTCCATGTGTTGTTCCAGTGTTACTTGTGCCCAAAAAGGATGGTTCATGGAGAATGTGTGTAGATTGTCGTGCTTTCAATCAAATTACCATCAAATACCGACATCTTATACCAAGACTTGATGATATGTTGGATGAATTGAGTGGAGCCACTGTGTTCTCTAAAATTGATTTAAAGAGTGGATATCATCAAATCAGATTGTGAGAAGGAGACGAGTGAAAAACCGCATTCAAAACAAAGCAAGGATTATATGAATGGATGGTGATGCCTTTCGGATTAATAAAAGCTCCAAGCACCTTCATGAGGTTAATGAATCATGTACTCAGACGATTCATTGGTAAGTTTTGTGTGGATTATTTTGATGATATTCTAATTTATAGTCATGATTTGGAATCACATGTGCAACATTTGAGGTATGTTCTTGAAACTCTTCAAAAGGAAAAGCTTTATGCAAATATGAAGAAATGTGTCTTTTACACTAATAGTTTAACCTTCTTAGGCTTTATTGTAAGTTCATAGGGACTTGAAGTTGATCCTGAAAAGATCAAAGCCATTCAAGAGTGGTCTACGCCTACTTCAATCAGTCAAGTCTGAAGTTTACATGGTCTTGCAAGTTTTTACATAAGGTTTATGCCTAATTTTAGTTCTATTGCCGCCCCCTTAACAGGGATCATTAAAAAGAATTATATCTTTTCATGGGGCAAAGAACAAGAAGATGCCTTTAATGAAATGAAGGAATGTTTAACCAAGGCACCTTTACTTGCATTACCTAACTTTGATAAGACTTTTGAAGTGGAATGTGATGCTTCTGGAATTGGAATTGGGGTTGTTTTGACTCAAGAAGGACGACCCATTGCATATTTTAGTGAAAAGTTGAATGGTGCTTTGTTAAACTATCCAATTTATGACAAAGAGATGTATTCTCTCATAAGGGCACTTCTCTCATAAGGGCACTTGAAGTTTGGCAGCATTATCTTCTACCAAAGGAATTCGTCATACACACCGACCATGAAGCTTTAAAACATATCAATGGCCAACATAAGTTAAACAAGCGACATGCCAAATGGGTGGAGTTTTTGGAGTCATTCCCTTACGTCATTCATTACAAGAAAGGTAAAGAAAACATTGTAGCTGATGCTCTCTCTCAAAGGTATGTTCTCCTTAATGCTCTTGATTCAAAGTTAATTGGGTTTTCATATATTAAAGATTGTTATGCTACTGACCATGACTTTGAAGAGAAGTATAAGGCTTGTGAGAAAGGTGCATATGAAAAGTTTTATAGGCACGAAGGATATCTATTCAAAGAAGGACGTCTATGCATTCCTCAAGGATCCCTTCGATAAGTGCTTGTTCGAGAAGCACATGAAGGAGGTCTCATGGGTCATTTTGGAGTAAGCAAAACATTGGAGATTTTGAAACAACACCTCTATTGGCCTAAGATGAAGAGAGACGTTGAAAGGGTATGTGAACGATGTGTCACTTGCAAAAGGGCAAAATCAAAGGTTATGCCTCATCGACTTTACATGCCTTTACCTATTCCTCAAGCACCATGGGTTGACATATCAATAGACTTTGTGATGGGACTACCAAGAACCAAGAATGGACGAGATTCAATATTTGTTGTTGTAGATCGTTTTTCCAAGATGTGATGTAATCCTGTTTAGCACCAACTTTCTGCATGACATACTCACATCATTGAAGAACCATCAAACTCAATATAAGGGAGTTCTACCATACTTTATATTATATTTACTTATTTATGCACTATATATATTATTATGAGCATACATATGCATATTAGACTATACTTGAATTATCATAGTATGTGCATTCATTCATTATATCCTATGGTTTGTATCATTGATTGATATTCATGTATATAATCTATAGTTATAATATTAATATTCATTCATTATCATATGATGCATGAGTTATTATTATAACCTATAGTTCACATCTTTATAATATGCACATCATTATATTATATGCATTATATAGTTTATATACTTAGTTTATTTCTTTATGTTATGCATATAGGAATATTCGGCCAACACATGGGAGCTACATTTGAGCTTAACTAAGGATAAGGAGCTAGGAAAACTTACATAGGATGACTCGGGAGATCATGAAGAACAAATGGTGAAAAGTTATCAGCTGACCCCCGAGCTCATAGCTCACTTGAGCTGGACCTTTGAGCTAGCTAGAGACCTCATTTCAGCTGGAGAGTTGCACCATCATCACCACCACACAAAGTACTTCAAATATAGTCTAAGTCAATTTTTGTGGATTCGTACCTTTTCGCGAAGAGTTGCCATTCCAAAAGGTTCCTTTTCACAAGGAGCTGGCCAAAGACTCATCTTCATGTAATTCACCTATGACCAACTCATCTTCAGCTCATACACATGGGAAGTAGCTCAAATGATGAAAGGTTACCTTCCACAATGTGACATTTCATGACAAGTTGCTGCCCATTGAAGACCATGACACCTAGATGCAGGTTGGAAGCCAAGTCACACCTAGTTGCTGCCATCTTCATTCCATGGACTTTAAGACATTATCCTATGGTTGCAACCTCACCAAACCCTTGCAAGAAGACCCATGTGCGATCAAGTAGGCTGCCATGTGCATCATTCCAGCATGTGCACTCCATGTGACATCAAATAGGCGCCAAAACACCAAGGGATGCTTCCTATTCGGCCAAAGACTTATTCCTCTCCATTTTGGCGCCCAAATGACTTCCAAAAGCATTCAAAATATCCTTAGGCCGAACCAACACCTTACTATTCGGCCAAGAGCATGTATCTTCATTAAAATCATGTATTTTCATTTAAAAGTCATGTATTTTCAAAGGGGTTTCATGCATAGCCAAACCATCATGTACCTATTAGGCCTAAACCCTTTGAAAGCTATAAATAGGCTTTGGCATTTCATTTGTATCTTATCTCATCTCTTATATAAAACATACTCTTGTGAGTTATTTCTCTTCAAAGTTCTTTGTGAACTTTATCGATTAAGCAAGTATAATTCATATACTTGTGGCGTCATTCTTTCCATCTTGATTCCAAAATTCTTAGATTGATATCTAGTGGGTTGAAGACACTATCACCACCCCTCAAACAAGTTTGTGAAGACCGGGATTGTGCTCGTTAGCATTATTTCATCTTTGGCGTGTTTGAGATACAACATCACCACCATTGCCATTTCATCATCCATCTCTTCCATCAATTCCGCAGCCATCTCTATCCTTTATTTATTTCATTTCATTCTTATTATTTATTTTCATTACTTATATTATTATCCCATTTATTAAATTCTATTATTAATCATTATTTTCTTATCTTATTTTGCAGCCCAAACTTATAAATTCAAGGACATCAGTACTTGTCAATCATAGATCGGGACACAATAAGGCTATCTACTCTCTTCTCCCAAAGGGTGTAGATTCACCTTACATCAAGCGGTAATCAGAGGATAGTCGAATTGACAACAAAAGTGTCATTGGTGTGCAAAGCAAAAAAAATAATTTAAAAGAGAAAAAGACTCCTTAAAAAAAATTGGAGTACAAAAAGAAAGAAAAGACAAAAAGAAAAAGAAAATTCAGAAAAAGAAAAGAAGAAAAGAAAAAGAAATTCAAAAAAGAAAGCAAGCCAAGGAAAGTGCTCTACCATTGCAAAGTACATCAAAGAGGCCATCTACACTAACAGAAGATAACCTTATTGTTTCTTGAGAAAGGTTGCAGTAGGTGTTGTTTCTTGGATTGTAAGTCACCTCTTTCTTTTCTATACCTTCATTTTCCTTGTCTTCAACCATTTTATCTTTTAATACCTTAAAACCTTTCTTCTACCTTTCCATTTCTTCTATTCTTTCTACCCTAACCTATTTGCAGCCGACGCACACAAGGAAGGAATTAACTTGTTATAATCTTGAGTAAGTTCCTCAAAGGACTTAGCAAGAGAAATTGAGTGGAAAAAGGCTATTGAGAGAGTGAGATTAGAAGGGGAATTGTTAAAAGCCAAGATATATTCCCGAGAGTAAACACGAGTGTTGAGTGGAGTGATTTTATAATTTTTTGGAGTGAACTTGTGAGACTTTGTGAGTGTGCTAGTAAGGTTTTAATTTTTTTTTTTGCTAACAAATGTCTTGTGATTTTTCATCTTCCCAAACCTTGGACGACGAACAGCAAAGAACAAATACATTTCACACTCGTTGCCATGTAAATGGTAAAGTGTGTCTTGTAGCTATTGAAGGAGGGAGTTTTACAAACATTGCAAGCACATACATGGTGAACAAATTGGGGCTTACAATAATTAAATATTCCAGACCATATGACTTGCAATGGTTGGATGATGAGGAAGAGTTAAGGGTCACTAAACAAGTACTTGTGCCATTCTCACTTGGAAGTTACAATGACGAGATTCCATATGACGTGGTGCCTATGAATACGAGTCATTTACTCTTAGGGAGGCCATGGCAATTTGACAAGCGGGTTGTCCATGATGGATTCACAAATCAGTATTCATTCATCCACAATGAACAAAAAGTCATATGGACTCCATTATCTCCTAGCCGAGTGAATGAAGATCAAAACACCTTGAGGAAAAACATTGAAGCAATGAAAGAACAAATTAAAGACAAGCAACTTGAAGAAGACGTTGGAGTTGAAAATGAGAGGAGTGAAATTAGATCCAAAGAGGAGAGTAAAGAACAAATTTTATCTAACATTACTTTTTCTCCTATTCTTCTTTTTGTTTTGCAGGACAATTCAAGAGACATATCTTTTCAAGGAGATGATTCAAGAATCATGTCTTTTGGAGGACTAAAAGATGTGACTTTTGAAGAACATATAGTTGTTACTTTTGATCCACAAAACATGTCTCTTGATGTTTCAAAGATGATGCCATTTGAAGTTCCAAAAGAAACGTCATTTGAAGTGCCAAGAGTTGTGTTCGTTGACATTCCAAGTGCATTGCCAATCGCGAAAAGATTTCAGCAACCAACTCTTATTAAACATCCACCTTGGTTTGATGTTTCCATTCATCTTGTCAATAATTTCACATATTTTAACTTTGATTTACTTTGTAGGAATTTGAGTTATGTACATGGTATTATCCTACCAACCAATAATGACAAGATCCTTTGTGGTTATAAGCTTGATTGGTGCATTGAACTCAAGTATTTCAAGAAGTTTCAAAGGTTAGGACTCTCCAAAAACCATCATGATGATTCAAAGAGTGGAGTTGAAGATATACATATTATTTTTAACGAATATGATGTGTCGGATCAAGGAGATATTCCAAATGATGCAATTTTTCAAATGGAGGAACCAAAAGGCGTGATCTTTGGAAGCTTAAGAGAATTATCTTCTCCAGTGCTAGAAGATATGACTTTTCATTCAAAGGACGCGATCTTTGGGAAACCAAAGAATATGTCTTTTAGAGTGCGAAAAGAAGTGATCATTCAAAACAACATGTCTTGTGATTCAAATGACATAACATTTGGCTATTCACAACATGAGAACAGGGAGTACAATTTTCACTTGTTCATAATTAACAATTCTCTTACTTATGAAAGTTTCTTATCTTTTCAGGTCATGGACATTCAAGGAACCTATTCAAGGGATATGACCCTTGATAAGAATCCTTTCATAAAGATGATCTATGGAAGCAAACCAGCAACGATTGAATGGGCGTACAATTTGGAGAAGTCATCTTTCGATTTGAGGACAAATCGCCCAAAAGAAGGGGAGGATGATGTGATCCTATTTAGCTCCAACTTTCTGCATGACATACTCACATCATTGAAGAACCATCAAACTCAATATAAGGGAGTTCTATCATACTTTATATTATATTTACTTATTTATGCACTATATATATTATTACGAGCATACATTTGCATATTAGACTATACTTGAATTATCATAGTTTGTGCATTCATTCATTATATCCTATGGTTTGTATCATTGATTGATATTCATGAATATAATCTATAGTTATAATATTAATATTCATTCATTATCATATGATGCATGAGTTATTATTATAACCTATAGTTCACATCTTTATAATATGCACATCATTATATTATATGCATTATATAGTTTATATACTTAGTTTATTTCTTTATGTTATGCATATAAGAATATTTGGCCAATACTTGGGAGCTACATTTGAGCTTAACTAAGGATAAGGAGCTAGGAAAACTTACATAGGATGAATCGGGAGATCATGAAGAACAAATGGTGAAAAGTTATCAGCTGACCCCCGAGCTCATAGCTCACTTGAGCTGGACCTTTGAGCTAGCTAGAGACCTCATTTCAGCTGGAGAGTTGCACCATCATCACCACCACACAAAGTACTTCAAATATGGTCTAAGTCAATTTTTGTGGATTCGTACCTTTTCGCGAAGAGTTGCCATTCCAAGATGTGCCTTTTCACAAGGAGCTGGCCAAAGACTCATCTTCATGTAATTCACCTATGACCAGTTCATCTTCAGTTCATACACATGGGAAGTAGCTCAAATGATGAAAGGTTACCTTCCAAAAATGTGACCTTTCATGACAAGTTGCTGCCCATTGAAGACCATGACACCTAGATGCATGTTGGAAGCCAAGTCACACCTAGTTGCTACCATCTTCATTCCATGGACTTCAAGACATTATCCTATGGTTGCAACCTCACCAAAGCCTTGCAAGAATACCTATGTGCGATCATGTAGGCTGCCATGTGCATCATTCAAGCATGTGCACTCCATGTGACATCAAATAGGCGCCAAAACACCAAGGGATGCTTCCTATTCGGCCAAAGACTTATTCCTCTCCATTTTGGCGCCCAAATGACTTCCAAAAGCATTCAAAACATCCTTAGGCCGAACCAACACCTTACTATTCGGCCAAGAGCATGTATCTTCATTAAAATCATGTATTTTCATTTAAAAGTCATGTATTTTCCAAGGGGTTTCATGCATAGCCGAACCATCATGTACCTATTCGGCCTAAACCCTTTGAAAACTATAAATAGGCTTTGACATTTCATTTGTATCTTATCTCATCTCTTATATAAAACATACTCTTGTGAGTTATTTCTCTTCAAAGTTCTTTGTGAACTTTATCGATTAAGTAAGTATAATTCATATACTTGTGGCGTCATTCTTTCCATCTTGATTCCAAAATTCTTAGATTGATATCTAGTGGGTTGAAGACACTATCACCACCCCTCAAACAAGTTTGTGAAGACCGAGATTGTGCTCGTTAGCATTATTTCATCTTTGGTGTGTTTGAGATACAACATCACCACCATTGCCATTTCATCATCAACATCATCCATCTCTTCCATCAATTCCGCAGCCATCTCTATCATTTATTTATTTCATTTCATTCTTATTATTTATTTCAATTACTTATATTATTATCCCATTTATTAAATTCCATTATTAATCATTATTTTCTTATCTTATTTTGCAGCCCAAACTTATAAATTCAAGGACATCAGTACTTGTCAATCCTAGATCGGGACACAATAAGGCTAACTACTCTCTTCTCCCAAAGCGTGTAGATTCGCCTTACATCAAGATGGCACATTTCATACCATGTCACAAGACAGGCAATGCAACACATGTGGCCAACTTGTTCTTTAAAGAAATTGTGAGATTATATGGCGTTCCAAGAACCATAGTTTCCGATAGAGATGTCAAATTTCTTAGCCATTTCTGGAGGACGTTATGGAGTAAGATTGGGACAAAATTGTTATTCTCCACCACATGTCACCCTCAAACAGATGGGCAAACTAAAGTGGTGAATCGAGTACTATCAACATTGTTGAGATCTATCATCAAAAAGAACAACAAAGCTTGGGAGGAATGCTTACCACACGTTGAATTTTCATATAATCGGGCAGTCCATTCAACAACCAAGATGTCCCCATTTGAGGTAGTATATGGATTTAATCCCTTAACACCTTTAGATCTTCTTCCTTTGCCTCAGGAACATATGATCAACAAAGATGGCAAGAGCAAGGTTGAGTTCGTTAAGAAACTTCATCAGCAAGTTGGAGACAATATAGAAAAACAGACAAGACAATGTGAACAACAAGCAAATAAGGGATGCAAGCCACTTTCCTCAACGTTTCCCTTCCCAAAGGAAATCCAAATTGTTACCTAGAGGAGATGGACTATTCCAAATCATCAAGAAGATCAATGATAATGCATACAAATTGGATCTACCTGGTGAATACAATGTAAGTGCAACTTTTAATATTTCAGATCTTTCTCCATTTGAAGACAATGATGATTTGAGGGCAAATCACTCAAAAGAAGGGGAGGATGATGTGATCACAAATACACAAAAGGATCCTGAAGTTATACCCGAAGGACATATCACTCGTGCAAAGGCAAAATAATTCAGGGAAGTACTTTCTCATAAGTGCCTTAATGTTTTTAAATCTTTTAATGAGAAAGAACAATTAGATAATAGGTTGTTTATTATGTTACATTTTGAATATTAAATAACCTATAGTCACATTTTTATAATATACACATTATATAGGTTTATATACTTAGATTATTTTCTTATGTTATGCATGTAGGCACATTCGGCCAACACTTGGGAGCTGCATTAGAGCTAAATGGAGCATGTAACAGCAAGGAAACTTACATGGGATCGATTAGGAGAGCAAAAGGAACAATTGGTGAAAAGTTATCCGGAGGCCGTGAGCTCATAACTAGATTGAGCTGAAGATTTGAGCTACAAGATGACCTTATTTCAGCTAGGGAGTTGCACCATCATCACCACTTAGGACACTTCAAATATGTCCTAAGTCAAAATTTGTGAAATCGTACCTTTTCACGAATAGTTGCCACCTCAAGAGGTACCTTTTCACAAGGAGCTGCCCAAACGTCCACCATGTCACAAGTCATCTATGGCCAGCTCACCGTTAGCTCATTCACACCATAAGAAACTCAAACATGAAAGGACACCTTTCTCAAACATTGTGACCTTTCATGAATGATGCTACCCATGAAGATTCCTTTTCATCTAGGAGCACGTTGGTGAAGGAGTTGCTAGCATTGGAAGCTTAAATCACCAAGAGACATGAGATAGAGCTCCAAGCCTATTCGGTCACACCACATGCCTTGTACATGTAAGCTTTGGCGCCAAACATGATAAGGCACATGACTATTCGGCCAATGAGAGAAAATTGGTGCCAAGATGAACAAGCATGCACCATTCGGCCAAGGGAGATGTCTCTCCACCCTTTGACTGAATCATTAAGGCCTTTCATGAAGAGTTAACCGAACCATCACAAGCCCAAAGGACTTATTCATTCATCTCAAGCATTATGTATTTTTCTAGAGACATGTATCTAGCCGAAACAACTTGTAACCATTCGGCCAAGCCCTCTCATTTCCTATAAATAGAGTGGCTTGCCTTCATTTATACCCATCTCATCTCTTATATAAAATATACTCTTGTGAGTTATTTCTCTTCAAAGTTCTTTGTGAACTTTATCGATTAAGCAAGTATAATTTCTTATACTTGTGGCGTCATTCTTTCCAACTTGATTCCTAAATTCCTAGATTATTATCTAGTGGGTTGAAGACACTATCACCACCCCTCAAACAAGTTTGTGAAGACCGGGATTGTGCTCGTTAGCATTATTTCATCTTTGGAGAGTTTGAGATACAAATCAACACCATCTCCATTTCATCATTGCCACCATCAACAACATCCATCAATACCATCAATTCCGCAGCCATCTCTATCCTATCTTTATTTCATTTCATTACTTATATTATTATTCCTTTATTTGAGTCCATTATTAATCATATTTTCTTATCTTATTTTGTAGCCCAAACTTATAAATTCAAGGACATCAGTACTTGTCAATCCTAGATCGGGACACAATAAGGCTATCTACTCTAAATCAAAGCGTGTAGATTCGCCTTAAATCAGGATCTTCAAAGAAATAACATTTTCCATACAAGGTGCCATGTCAAGGACAAGGTTTGCACAATGCTTATAGATGGAGTGAGTTGCAAAAACGTAGCCAACACACTTATGGTTGAAAAACTTGGTTTGACAACATCAAAGCATCCCACTCCATATAAACTCCAATGGCTCATTGAAGGAGGTGAGTTGAACATTACCAAACCAGTTCTAATTCTTTTTTCAGTTGGTAGGTACAAGGATGAGGTGCTTTGTGACATTGTCCCTATGCATGCCAGTCACATTCTACTTGGTAGACCATGGCAATATGACAAAAGAGCCATTCATGATTGTTATCACAATCAATATACCTTTAATCATGGAGAACACAAGGTAACCTTGATGCCTAAAGAAGTACAACAAGATCAATTGCATATACGAAAGAGTGTACAAACATGGCGCAAAGAAAAACCACCAATGAAGAATGAAGAAGGATAAAACATGAAATCAAACTTCTTCATGAAGCAACATGATGGTTCATTGCTAGAAAATAAAGGGTCTCCTATGAAAAATGATGATGGTTGGGAATTAAAGTCACAACTTTTCACCAAGGGTCGTAATCTTCAAAAGGTAAGTACCCCTTCATTTGAAACCTTCTCTCGTCACTTTTCAGGACCAACCACGTGAAAGGTTACTTCCAAAAGGGATATCCCTAGATGAAGATCATTCCCGAAAGGTACCTGTTGGTAAACTATATTCCAAAGAAAGGCCTAAAAGGAGATCTTGTGAAAGGGTACCTATTGGAAGAACAAAAACATTCAAATGATGCTTTCTTTTAGCAAAGAAACGTGAAGCTAATAAAGGACAAAACGATCTCGATTTGAGGATAAATCGCCCTAAAGAAGGGGGATGATGCAAGCACATTTTCACCTATAAAGGAAGTACTATTGAACATTTTTATATTGAAATTACTTTATACTAGTTTAATAATATATGCTATTATAATACATCTTATGTTAAGAATACTAGTTATGTAGTTAATAAATAACTTAGCATAAATGCATCTTCAAACATCATGAACATTGTTACTTTAATATGATAAGCATGTTAGAATAGTCTTACAATCATATTAAGCATGATTATCACATATACATCAAGGCAGCATTGATGTAAGCACGTTTTCATCAATAAAGGGTGTACTCTTGAACACCTTTATATTGAAATTACTATATATTAGTTATATACTATATGCTTTTATAATACAATTCATGATAAGAATTCTTGTTATGTAGTTAAAGAATAACTTAGTATGAACATAGCATGCACATTGATATTTAAGCATATTAGGATAGTCTTATAATCATATTAAACATGATTACCTTATATACATCAAGCAGCATCATTATAATTCATTTTATTAGTTCATATGCATTCATATTAGCTCTTAAGCTTTATGCATTATCTTACACATATTATGAGATGATATATTTAGCTCATGACCTTCAATCATAGTTCCCATTACCATATTCTTATATGACAACAAGGTATTTAGCTCATAACAACCCAATATCATAGACTTACCTTCTTTCCTTGCACATATAGGTACATTGGAGTGTGAAGCACGATGAGGTAGCTTGGTGAATGATTTGGACGTCATATGCAGCTCACAAACAGCTCACAAATTACAAGGCAGCTCATGGAACATTAAGGAAAGCTCGATTCAGTTGGAGAAGCTTAAGGCTAGCTAAACTCAACTAGTTGGACTATTTGGAGCTGAGTTGCCAAAAGTGATGTCAAAGGTAGCTGAATGTAGCTGAACATGTTGTTATGGAGATCATAAGGATTCGACCTAGACCATATTTGTAGTGCCTGTGTGGTGAAGATGATGGTGCAACTCTCCAGCTGAAAAGAAGTCTCTAGCTAGCTCAAAAGTCCAGCTCAAGTGAGCTATGAGCTCGGAGGTCAGCTGATAACTTTTCATCATTTGTTCTTCATGATCTCCCGAGTCATCTTATGGAAGTTTTCCTAGCTCATTGGCTCCCATGCTAGCTTTAAATTAGCTCCCAACATGTGGCCAAACATGTACCTACAAAAGAAAGCTTTTATAAGCTAAGTAATATAAAATACAAATATATAAATATATGGTTCATAATAATAACTTCATACATTCATAATATCATTATCATAACTATAAATATAATGTATGTAAGCTATTGTCATAACTATGGTATAAAGAAAGATTAAGTTGAAGAAAATCCCCCTTTGATTATTGTGAAAGGTTGGAGATGCAAGTCCATTTTTGACGCTGAATCGGATCACATCATCCCCCCTTCTTTAAAGCGATTTGTCCTCAAATCGAAGGGTGGTTTCTTTTCAACGTTCCTCCATTCCATAGTTGCTGTTTCGTCAGAAATTGGGATTCCTTCTTTAGGCTCTTGAATGAGATATGCCCATGTAATTTTGCTTTGAATGTTTAGGTCCCTTGATATCCCAAAAGTGGTGTCTCTTAATGCTCCAATAGGCATGATCATGGAATCCTCATAAGTCACGTCCATTGGTTCTTCTAAAGATACGTCCTTTGAATGAAAAATGGTGTTCTTTTGCTGCTCAATGGACATATCTTTTGTATTCCCAAAGGTCACTTCTCCTAAACATTCCTTTTGGCAAATGGTGTCTCTTGATACAACCTGCAAGTCAAAGAAACAATCTACATTTTTAAAGTTAGAATAATCATCTTTAACCTTGCATTTTGTCAATAGGCATTCTCGAATCAAGCACTTTGAGGAATAATCACTTGTTCTTGGATCAATTTCCTCCATGGTTGTTGCCTTTCCTTATAGCCTCAACACTTTGCTTCATTTTGGCTTGATCATTCTGGACTTGTTTAGGCGTTACAGGAGTAAGGATAATCTTCTTCCCTTTATGGCTGAACGAGTATTGATTGGTAAAACAATCATGAATAGTCCTGTTGTCGTATTGCCATAGCCTCACAAGAAGTAGATGGCTAGCGTACATAGGGACAACATCACACATAACCTCATCTTTGTATTTACCAATGGAAAAATGAATTATCACCTGTTTGCTAACGTTAAGTTCTCCTCGTTCATTGAGCCACTGCAACTTATATAGATTTGGGTGCTTCATTGTTTTCAAACCAAGCTTTTCCACCATTATTGTACTGGCCACATTAGTACAACTTCCACCATCTATAATAACAAAGCATACCTTCTCATTCACATGGCATCGGGTATGGAATATGTTTTCTCGCTGTGCATTATCTTCCACAACTTGAAGATTCAAACTTCTTCTAATTACCAAGGCTTCTCCTCCATCAACGGGATCTGCAAGAGTTATTTCTTCATTGACTTTAGTAGGTACTTCTTCTTCTTCTTCAGATTCAGATTCTATTTCACTATTTCCAAGTAAAAACATAGTGTTTCAGTTAGGGCATTGTGTAGATACGTGGCCCCTCCTAAGACATTTAAAGCATCTAATGTCTCTTGAACGTTCAGTAGTTTGCTTTCCTCGGTTGAAGTCTTTGTTTGCTTGTTGATTCTTTGAAGATTCGGCTTGTTCTTTGACAGGAGGAGGAGTTGGTTTCTTGATGTTGTTTGGAGTCCATTTGGATGATGTAGGTGCAATATTGCGAGATGTGTGTCTCCTCTTTAGTTGCCTTTCAATTTTTATTGCCATTTGCACCATCTCATCCATTTCGATGTAATGATACAATTCCAAGGTATTGGCAATTTTGGGATTAAGTCCGGCAAGGAATCTCGCCATAGTTGCTTCACGATCCTCCTCAATGTTAAATGGGATCATTGCCACTTCCATCTCTTTGTAGTAGTCCTCCACACTCCTATGGCCTTGTTTAAGATTCTGTAACCTTTGAAACAAGTCACGGTGATAGTGAACAGGAATGAATCGTTTCCGTATAATACCTTTCATTTCAAGCCAAGTTGAGACCGGTCGTTCTCTATTCCTCCTTCGGTTCAAGGTAAGTTGATCCCACCATATTAAAGCATAGTCTATGAACTCCATGGCTGCCAATCTCACTTTCTTCATTTCGAAATAGTTGTGGCAACTAAAAACATGTTCCACTTTTCTTTCCCATTCGAGATAAGCTTCAGGATCAGTTTTTCCTTGAAATTGAGGAATTTTGATCTTGATATTACTCAGATTGTCATCAATAATGGCACGTCTAGGGCCTTGGAATGCTACTTCTTCTCCCTCGTCAAAATTTTCTTGAACATCTTCTTTTGGAGGAGGTGGTGGTTGTTGTCTTCTAGGAATTCTATTATTACGGCATGGTGGTAGTCCTGGCGTTGATCTATCTTTTCATGAAGAGCATCGAACTCTTCACGAAACATTCTCATCATTTCGCCAATGAGTGCCTGCATTTGTAAGTTTGGTGTTCCTGCATTTTCTCTGGGGCTTTGAGAGATGGTTAGTGCAAATAAAAATAATTGAAAACCTTACCAGCACACTCACAAATCCTCACTTGATCACTCCAAGAAAATTCATATTGTACTCCACTCACTCTCGTGTTTGCACTCGGGGATATGTTATTTGGCTTTTTTTATCCCCCTTCTGATCTCACCCTCTCGTTTGCCTTTTACCGCTCAATTCTCTCTTGTGGGTCCTTTAAAGAACTAACTCAAGATTGAGCAAGTTTCTTAGTTTGTGTGTCGGCTTAAAACAATATGGTTAGGGTATAGAAATGGTTATGGTAAATGTAGGATAGAAAAGGTTAAGAAAAGGATAAAGTAATGAAATAAGAAAAGATAAAAAAAAGGAAATGAAATAGTAAGAAAGTGAAGATAACTTACAACTCAAGTTGCAACACTTACTATCTTCCTTCGCAAGAAACAACAAGGATACCTCCTTCAAGTTTGATGTTGGGGCAGATTGTATTGTGCTTCTCTTTGAGTGTATTTGCAATTTTGCTTCACTTTTTCTTTGCTTTTTGTTTCTTCTTTTTCTTTTCTTTTTTTTTGCACTCCAAATTTGATGTAGGAGTCTTCTTCTTGTTGCTTTTTTTTGTAGCACTTTGAATGCCAATCCACCAAAGCTCTGATACCACTTTATGTAATGCTCTGATGCCACTTGATGTAAGGCTAACCAGGCTTCTTCAATAATGGAGAAGATGGCAACCTTGTTATTTCCTGATCTAGGAGAGACACCAAATGCTACATCTAGAAGAATGATTGGTTAAGTAAATGAGTAATTAAGAAAGGAAATGGAAAGAATTGAAATGGATAGAATAGTTATCAAAGAAGGGCTGCGGAAGTGTTGTAGAATGATCCTTCAAGTGATGATGGATTCGGCCTCCAATGGTGGTGATGGACGAATGCCTTGTTGAGGATGAAGGATAATTCAAAGATGAAGAAATGGAAATTTAGAAGTTGGTGATAATATAGGCGTGATATGGTGATGGAATATGGTGATGATATAGGCGTGATAATGGTGATGGACATATTGTATCTTATAAAACTAAGAAGGAACCAATGCTATAAAAGATCAAAGACCCATTTCTTATAAGTTTTATAAGGGATGGAAGTAAGGACTTTGACCCGCTAGTTATAAAAACTAGGAACCAGAAGTTTCAAGGTGAAGGAATGACGCCACAAGCTTTAGAAAGGCTTGCTTAATCGATATAGTTATAAAAAGAACTTGAAGAGAGAATAATCTCACAAAAGGATTTTAATTATCAAAGGGTTGTCTTACAAATGAAATATCCAAGCCTATTTATAGGCTAGCATAGGTTTGGCCGAATAAATAGGTGTCCATTCGGCTAAATACATGACTATTAAATAGAAATACATGATGTTTTAATGAATGAATATGTCCTTGGCCGAATGGTCTCTTTGCTCTTCATCTTGGCGCCAATTTTGAATCAAAAGGATGCTTAGGCCGAATAGAGAGAACCCTCTTCATTTTGGCGTCCATTTCATCCAGACGTATGGCACATGTGTGGGCTGGTCATGAGGCACTCACATGGGTGGCTTGGGGTCTTATGGTGTGTCTCCTACTTGGCGTGAAGTTGAGCAGCAACTTAGGTGTGACTTTGTATCCAACTTGCTTCTAGATGACATGGCGTCAATGGGGCAGCAACTATTTATGAAAGGTCACATTTGTGGAAGGTAACCTTTCATCATTTGAGCTACTTCCAATGTGTTTGAGCTGAAGATGAGCTGGCCATAGATACAATACATGACAATGAGTCTTAGGACAGCTCCTTGTGAAAGGGCACTTTTCGGATTGGTAACTCTTCGCGAAAAGGTACGAATTCACAAAATTCAACCTAGACCATATTTGTAGTGCTCTGTGTGGTGAAGATGATGGTGCAACTCTCCAGCTGAAAAGAAGTCTCTAGCTAGCTCAAAAGTCCAACTCAAGTGAGCTATGAGCTCAGAAGTCAGCTGACAACTTTTCATCATTTGTTCTTCATGATCTCCCGAGTCATCTTATGGAACTTTTCCTAGCTCATTTACTCCCATGCTAGCTTTAAATCAGCTCCCAACATGTGGCCGAACATGTACCTACAAAAGAAAGCTTTTATAAGCTAAGTAATATAAAATATAAATATATAAATATATGGTTGATAACAATAACTTCATACATTCATAATATCATCATCATAACTATAAATATAATGTATGTAAGCTATTGTCATAACTATGGTATAAAGAAAGATTAAGTTGAAGAAAATCCCCCTTTGATTATTGTGAAAGGTTGGAGATGCAAGTCCATTTTTGACGCTGAATCGGATCACATCACTTTGGGTGATGAAGTATTCTTAAAATTTAATCCCCTATCTCGTATCTTTCCAACGCATTTTGAATCACATCAATCCGATATCGGGAACTTGAGATATGCCCAAATTACTGAAGACAATGCAAGCTGGAAATTAATACGGGATTTGCAACCATTCATCTCCTTCAAAGGACTTATGCATGGGAGGAATTAATGAAGACATGCATGGACGAGAAAAGAATATTAAAATGAATCAGAACATTTGTGAGGAGGTGAATGGATTCATTCAAAGGCTTTTAAATTCATCCATTCATGCAAATTCATGCAAGAAGCCAAATAGTCATGTTCACACAAGGGGGAAGAATTTCAGCCAAGATATATTCTTGAACATTCATCCATAGAAGACAAATAAACAAGTTCACACAAGGTGGGATGAATTCGGCCAAAGGATGTATTCCATTAAAAGATGAACATCCATTCATCAAAATTCATTCACCTAAGCCATGCTTTGTATCTACTTAAAGTATGAACAATCATCCATGAAGGTTCACTCATTAAATGTTTTGTATTCACACCATGCACTCTTAGGCCTATATATAGCTTTCCATTCATTTATAAAAGAAACCAATTCACTTTGTTTAATCAATATTTGTGAGAGTTTCTCTCTTTAGTTCTTAAGAGAACTTTATCGACTTATCAAGCTTATGCTTGTGGCGTTACCCCTATCTATGTCACCCTGATACTTCTGGTTCTTATCTCTTTATAGATAGTGGGTCAAATTCCTTGTTTACCATCCCTTAAAGAAGCAATACAAAGTTTGGGTCTTTGTTCTTTAACATTGGTTCTTCTTTGAGTCTTCTTTGAGATACTACTTTTCATATTCATCTCCATCACCTTCATTCTACTTCCATTATCATACTTCATCATTTCCTTTAAACATATCACCATCATATATATATTTTCCGCTGCCCTATTTATCTTTCCATTTCATTACTTCCATTTAACCATTTTTTTAGCTTTCTTGTTTGTGCAGGATACTTGTTACTTTCTTAGATCGAAACAATCAAAGTTACAACCTTGACTTCACCATCCATCCAAGTGAGGCTAGGTTGAACTGTATCATATGGTATCAGAGCTAAGGTGGATTGCAACAAGAACAAGCAAAAGCAACATCTTACCATTCAATAAAAATAAAATCATAAAGGGAAGTGCAAAAAAAAATCAGCAAGTTAATCGCAGCATCAACAAGTGATTCCAAGTGAAGAAAAACTAAAGAAAGGAAACAAAGAAAGCAAAATGCAAAGAGGTGCCAAAGGTGACAAGCAACATCATCATTCCAACCGATCCTAAAGAAGTCTTCAAGACCTTTGATTGTTTCTTCTAGGAAGGTGGTGAGTATCTTTGCATAGTAAGTGAACCTTTCTTTCTTTTTATTCCTTTTATAAGACCACCCTTCATTATTTAATCTTTCTACCTTTCTATTTTTTTCTCTACACTAACAAATTTTTCAGCCGACGTCCATAGCACTTGAAAGGTCTCGAGTTAGTTCTTTTAAGAACTTTACAAGAGAGGAACGAGTGGAAAAAGGCTAATCGAGTGTGTGAAGATCAGAAGGGGAATTACAAAAGCCAAAGACATATTCCCAAGTGAAACACAAGTTCTTGAGTGGAGTGACATCGCAATGTTTTTTTTGGAGTGACCGTGAGGTTTTGTTGTGTGAAATTTGGTAAGGTCCTAATTTTCACATTTCAAATTTTCACTAACAATGTTATTTGATCTTTCCTCTTCCCAAGCAATGGAGAACATTCAACAAATAGAGAATGTATTTCATATTCGTTGCCATGTAAACGGTAAAGGTGGCAAAGTATGTCTTGTAGCCATTGATAGTGGAAGTTGTACAAACATTGCAAGCACATACATGGTCAAGAAGTTGGGACTTACAACATTCAAACATCCCAGCCCATACGTTTTGAAAGGATTAAATGAAGATGAAGAGTTCTAAGTCATAGAGCATGTTCTTGTGCCCTTTTCAATTGGGAGATATGAAGATGAAATCTTTTGTGATGTTGCCTCCATTAATTCAAGCCATCTTCTTTTCAGTCGACCTTGGCAGTTTGATAAACAAGCATTGTATGATGGGTTCTCCAATAAGTATTCATTCAAACACCAAGGGAGAAAGATCATGTTTGTTCAAATGTGCCCAAATCAAGTCCATGAATGCCAAGAGACCCTTAAGTCACGTATAGAGGAATGAGAGGAAACTAAAGCCATGAAGAAAGTTGAAAGAGAAGTTTTACATGAAAAACAAATAAGAGTGGAGAGAGTTGAACATGCACAAATCAAAGAAGAACATTGTGAGAAAACCAAGACATTTGGAGTTGAAAATGAGAGTGTGATTTTGCGTGAGAAATCCATTGGAGTAATTGAAAATGAGAGTAAGAGCATTGAGAGTGAAGATGAGTGTGTTGTAAAACATGAGAGTGATATTGAAGAGAGAATTCAAAACAAACATGAGCATGAGAGAAAAGAATGTGAGGAGAAGGAAGTTTTACTTTATACTAATCAATCTTTTCTTCCTATTCTTTCGTTTGATTTGCAGGTTATTCCAAAGGCCATATCATTGCAAATTGATGAATCACATTTTTCCATTGAAGTTCCAAAGGTTGTAACATTTGGTATTCCAAAGCATGTGCTCTTTGACATTCGAAGTATATTCATTATACATTCAAAGTTCAAACAACCTTATGAAGGGGAAGTTTCAACGAACCAAATTTCATTCATTAACTTTAATGAATCTTGTACGTTCATTCACATTGTTAATGATGTTTCATGTTCTAACTTATTTCTATTTTTGCAGCACATTGAATCATTTACATGGAAGTGTTCTTGCTTGTGATCAATAATTCAAGGAAAAGAAACGAACATTATCCAACTATTCAAGATTTATAATGTGGAAGGGTACAAAGACTAAAGTTGGCATGCCTTACCTACTTGAAGGATTCAAAGAAACACATTCATACCCTAATAGGCATAATGATCTTCATTCATCCTTTCTTACACTAATGGATCAATCAATGACAAAAGCCTTCGATTTGAGGACAAATCGCTCTAAAGAAAGGGGGATGATGCGATCATGCCAAGGACTAAACTTCTTCAACACATGATCACTTCATGGATGTTCTGTCTTGTTGATTCTAAGGGAGTCTTACCTTATTTCATTATTTATTTACTCATTTATGCATTACATGTCACATGAATATGTTTATCTTATTCTTAATTTTTGCTTGAATATTATATGCTGTCATTTATATGTATAATATATGATATTCATGCATGACTTATTAATTCACATCTTTATATAACTCATTCAATGGATATGCATTCATAGTTAGCTCATTTGCATTATTAACATATGTGTAAGCATGCATTCATAATTATCATATCTTAATTCCTATCTAATTATTTGTTTACATACTTTGTCTAGGTTCATTGGATGCTAAGAAGACTAAAGGCAATTGAAGAGTTGGTTGGACTATTCACGTTAGTCAGATTGATCTACATTTTTGAACATGTTTCAAGAATGTTTGGGTGATGAAGAATTCTTAACATTTAATCCCCTATCTCGTATCTTTCCAACGCATTTTGAATCACATCAATCCGATATCGGGAACTTGAGATATGTCCAGATTACTAAAGACAGTGCAGGCTGGAAATTAATACGGGATTTGCAACCATTCATCTCCTTCAAAGGACTTATGCATGGGAGGAATTAATGAAGATATGCATGGACGAGAAAATAATATTAAAATGAATCAGAACATTTGTGAGGAGATGCAAGGATTCATTCAAAGGCTTTTAAATTCATCCATTCATGCATATTCATGCAAGAAGCCAAATAGTCATGTTCACACAAGGGGGAAGAATTTCAGCCAAGATACATTCATGAACATTCATCCATAGAAGACAAATAAACAAGTTCACACAAGGTGGGATGAATTCGGATAAAGGATGTATTCCATTAAAATATGAACATCCATTCATCAAAATTCATTCACCTAAGCCATGCTTTGTATCTACTTAAAGTATGAACACTCATCCATGAAGGTTCCCTCATTAAATGTTTTGTATTCACACCATGCACTCTTAAGCCTATAAATAGCTTTCCATTCATTTGTAAAAGAAACCAATTCACTTTGTTTAATCAAATATTTGTGATAGTTTCTCTCTTTAGTTCTTAAGTGAACTTTATCGACTTATCAAGCTTATGCTTGTGGCCTCACCCCTATCTATGTCACCCTGATACATCTGGTTCCTATCTCTTTATAGATAGTGGGTCAAAGTCCTTGTTTACCATCCCTTAAAGAAGCAATATAAAGTATGGGTCTTTGTTCTTTAACATTGGTTCTTCTTTGGTCTTCTTTGAGATACTACTTTCCATATTCATCTCCATCACCTTCATTCTACTTCCATTACCATACTTCATCATTTCTTTTAAACATATCACCAACATATATATATTTTCCGCTGCCATATTTATCTTTCCATTTCATTACTTCCATTTAACCATTTTTTTAGCTTTCTTGTTTGTGCAGGATACTTGTTGCTTTCCTAGATCGAAACAATCAAAGGTACAACCTTGACTTCACCATCCATCCAAGTGAGGCTAGGTTGAACTGTATCAACCAACCATCATTCCATGCACAAGGCTGCACCATAAGGTTCTCTAGAATACCCATGCGCATGCCATATGACCAGCCCATATGTGCCTTGCATGTGGTCTCATTTAGGTGCCAAGATGAAGAGTCCTCTTCCTATTCGGCCAAGCATCATCTCCCATCCAATTTGGCGCCAACATGAAGGGACACTAGAGCTATTCGGCCAAGGGTTATCACTCTCCATTTAAACTGAACCATCATCTCTATTTTTGTAATTAATTATGTCTCTATATGAAGGCACAAAGCTGGCCGAATACCCTTGTAACCATTCAACCATGCCTCTCCATTTCCTATAAATAGGAAAGCATATATCATTTGTATTCAGACCTTTTTGATTAATATAAGTGAGATTATTCTCTTCCTTAAAACATGGTGACTTTTATCAACTTATCAAGTATTTTATACTTGTGGCGTCAACCTTCTTTTCACCTTGATACTTATGGTTCCTAGTTCATATAACTAGTGGGTCAAAGTACTTAATACTACCCCTTGAAGAAGCAATATAAAGTCTGGGTCTTTGCTCTCTATAGCATTGGTTCTTCTCTGAGTCTTCTTTAAGATACTAACCTCACAACCATCCATTTGTTTCATAAACCATAACAATAGCCATATCAACCATCTTCCGCTTCCACCTCTCATTTTAAATAGCCCACCTATTCACCATACGTCTACCACTCTTATCCCTCTCTTTTTGAGCTATTCACTTGTGCAGGTTGTTTTTCTTTCTTCGTAGATCCACAATCAATTGTTAAGGTACAAGTGCCTTACATCAAGCATACTTATCAATTATTTTATGAACTCATATGCATCCTTATTAGCTCATAGACTTTATACATTAGCTCACACACATTATGAGATGATATATTTAGCTCATGACATGCAAACATAGTTCAAAATACCATAATCATGCATGGCAGCAAGGTATTTAGCTCATATAGGAACATTGGAGCATGACACACGTTGGGGTAGTTTGGTGGATTATTAGGACATCGTATGCAGCTCAAAAACAGCTCACAAAGTACAAGGCAGCTCGTGGAACACTAAGGAAAGCTCAACTTAGCTGGAGGAGCTCAAGGCTAGTTAATCTCAACTAATTGAACTATTTGAAGTTGAGTTGCCAAAAGTGATATCAATGGTAGCTGCATGTAGCTCAACATGTTGTTATGAAGCTTATAAGGTCTTGGCTAGGAAGTTTATTCATAAACAGCCCCTTGCTTGCTAGCAAGCTTGGAGGAAGACACATGCACGCCCAAGATAATGCACATGACCAACCCTCATCCCATGCACAAGGCTGCACCATAAGGCTCCCTAGAACACCCATTTGCATGCCATATGACCAGCCCCCATGTGCCTTGCATGTGGTCTAATTTAGGCGCCAAGATGAAGAGCCTTCTAACCATTCCGCCAAGCATCATTTCCTCTCCCATTTGGCACCAACTTGAAGGGACACAAGAGCTATTCCGCCAAGGGTTATTACCCTTCATTCAAACCAAAACATCATCTCTATTTGTAATTAAATTATGACTTTATAGGGAGACATAATGATGTGATCCAATTCAGCGTCAAAAATGAACTTGCATCTCCAACCTTTCTCAATAATCTAAGGGGGATTTTCTTTAACTTAATCTTTCTTTATACCATAGTTATGATAATAGCTTACATACATTATATTTATAGTTATGATGATGATATTATGAATGTATGAAGTTATTATTATGAACCACATACTTACATGATTATATTTTATATTATTTAGCTTATTATATGCTTTCTTTTGTAGGTACATGTTCGGACACATTGTTGGAGCTGACTTAAAGCTAGCATGGGAATCAATAAGCTAGGAAAACTTACATAAGATGACTCAGGAGATCATGAAGAAAAAATGGTGAAAAGTTGTCAGCTGACCCCCGAGCTCATAGCTCACTTGAGCTGGATTTTTGAGCTAGCTAAAGGCCTCATTTCAGCTGGAGAGTTACGCCATCATCTTCACTACACAGAGCACGATAAATATGGTCTAGGTCGAATTTTGTGAATTCATACCTTTTCGCGAAGAGTTGCTAATCCGAGAAGTGCCCTTTCACAAGGAGCTGTCCTAAGACTCGTCTTCATGTATTTCATCTATGTCCAGCTCATCTTCAACTCATACACATGGGAAGGAGCTCAAATGATGAAAGGTTGTCTTCCACAAATGTGACCTTTCATAATTAGTTGCTGCCCCATTGATTCCGTGTCACCAAGACACAAGATGGAAGCCAAATCACACCTAGTTGCTGCTCAAGTTCACGCCAAAGAGAAGCCACACCATAAGCACCCTATGCCGCCCATGTGAGTGTCTTATGACCAGCCCACACATGTGCTATGCATGTGGATGAAATGGGCACCAAAATAAAGAGGGTTCTCTTTATTTGGCTAAAGCAACACCTTGCTTCAAGTTGGCACCAAGATGAAGAGACAATGGAACCATTCGACCAAAGACATCTCCCCTCATCCAAGCATCATCTATTTTCGTTTTAAGAAATGTATCGAGCCGAATGGACACCTATTTATTCGGCCAAACCTATGCAAGCCTATAAATATGGCTTTGATATTCATTTGTAACTGAAACCCTTTTGATAAATTAAACTCTTGTGAGAATTATTCTCTCTTTATGTTCTTTTTAGAACTATATCGATTAAGCAAGCTTTCATAGTTTGTGGCGTTAAACCCCTTCCATTGATACTTCTGGTTCCTAGTTCATATAACTAGTGGGTCAAAGTCCTTGCTACCATCCCTTATAATACTTATAATAAACGAGTCTTTGCTCCTTTATAGCATTGGTTCCTTCTTAGTTTTATAAGATACTATCTATAACATCACCATCTTCCATATCACGCCTATATCATCCCCATCTTTCATTACCATTTCATCACCATTAAATCATCCTTCATTCATCAACAAGGCATACTTCATCACCACCATTGGAGGCCGAAGTTAATATCACCTGAAGGAGATTTATTCAACACTTCTACAGCCCATCTTTTATAACATTTTTATCCATTTTATTTCCTATCATTTCCTTTCTTCTTTCATATTCCATTTTAATCATTTCTTTTTTTTTAATTTTATGCAGATTACTTATTGATTCAAAGTGTGGCATTTGGTGTCTCTCCTAGATCGGGAAACAACAAGGTTGTCAACTTCTCCATTATTGAAGAAGCTTGGTTTGGCCTTACATCACACAAGGGTTGGCCGACCACCATGTCTCTATTCGGCCATGCCCTTCAATTTCCTATAAATAGGCTATCACAATTCATTTGTAAGCAGACCTTTTTGATTAATTAAAGTGAGATTATTCTCTTTCCTTAGTCTTGGTGACTTTTACGACTTATCAAGTATTTTAAATACTTGTGGCATCAACCCCTTCCCCTTGATACTTTTGGTTCCTAGTTCTTATAACTAGTGGGTCAAAGTCCTTAATACCACCCTTTAAAGAAGCAATATAAAGTCTGGGTCTTTGCTCTCTATAGCATTGGTTCTTCTTTGAGTCTTCTTTAAGATACTATCCTCACAAACATTCCTTTATTTCATCAACCAAAACCATAGCTAATTCAACATCCTTCCGCTACCATCTCTCAAATTAAAAATAGCCTACCTATTCTGATGTGATCACAACTACACAAATGGATCCTGAAGTCATACCTAAATGACCTATCACTCGTGCAAAGGCAAAATAATTCAGGGAAGTACTTTCTCATAAGTGTCTTAGTGCTTTTAAATCTTTTAATGAGAAAGAACCATTAGAAACTAGGCTGTTTAGTATGTTACATATTGAATATTAAATAACATGTAGTTCACATTCTTATATTTTACATATTATATAAGTTTATGTACTTAGTTTATTTCCTTATGTTATGTATGTAGGCATATTCGGCCAATACTTGGGAGTTACATTGGAGCTAAATGGAGCATACAATAGCAAGGAAACTTACGTGGGAACGATTAGGAGAGCATAAGGAGCAAATAGGTAGAAAGTTCTCCGGAGGCCCGTGAGCACATAGTTGGATTGAGCTAAAGATTTGAGCTACAAGATGACCTCATTTCAGCTAGGGAGTTGTACCATCATCATCACCACTTAGGACACATCAAATATGTCCTAAATTAAAATTTGTGAAATTGTACCTTTTCGCGAATAGTTGCAACCTCAAGAGGTACCTTTTCACAAGGAGCTACCATAACATTCACCATGCTACAAGTCACCTATGACCAGCTCACCTCCAGCTCATTCATACCAAAAGTAGCTCAAACATGAAGGGTTACCTTTTCCAAACATTGTGACCTTTCATGAATGATGCTACCCATGAAGATGCCTTTTTATAT
Organism: Hibiscus syriacus; assembly: GCF_006381635.1. NCBI lineage: Eukaryota > Viridiplantae > Streptophyta > Magnoliopsida > Malvales > Malvaceae > Hibiscus > Hibiscus syriacus. The sequence goes on from NW_024063533.1 coordinate 16,606,278, forward strand.
ATAATCACGTTGGTGAAGAAATTACAACCATTTAAGGCATAAATCACCAAGAGACATGAGATAGAGCTCCATGCCTATTCGGCCACAACACATGCCATGCACGTGAGAGCCTTTGGCGCTAAACATGAGGAGGCACATCACCATTCGGCCAAGGGAAAGAAAATGGCGCCAAGATGAACAAGCATGCCCATTCAGCCAAGGGATATGTCTTCCCACCCTTAGTCGAACCATTAAGTCCCTTCATGAAGGGTTAGCCGAACTAACACCAAGTAAAGGGACTTATCTTTTCATCTTGAATCATTATGTACTTCCATAGAGACATGTCCCTAGTCGAATCCCTATGTAACCATTCGACCAAGCCCTCTTATTTCCTATAAATTTAGAGGCTTCCCATCATTTGTACTCATCTCATCTCATATATTAAAATTACTCTTGTGAGTTAATTTCTCTTTAAAGTTCTTTGTGAACTTTATCGATTAAGCAAGTATAATTCAAATACTTATGGCGTCATTCCTTCCATCATGATTCCAAAATTCCTAGATTGGTATCTAGAGGGTTAAAGACACTATCACCACCCCTCAAGCCAGTTTGTGAAGAACGAGATTGTGCTTCCTAACATTATTTCCTCTTTGGCGTGCATGAGATACAACATCACCACCATCTCCATTTCATCATCAACACAATCAACATCATCCATCAAGACCATCAATTCCGTAGCCATCTCTATTTCATCTTTATTTCAATTCATTTCTTATCTTTATTATTCCAATTTTGAGAGAATAACTCACAAATTTTAATTCATAAAATTCTGATTACAAATGAAATAATAAATCTTATTTAAAGGTTTGAAAGTGTTTTGGCTAATTGATAACAACTTGTAATGTGCCAGCATTGCTCCTTCCTAAAGACATGATTTAACACATAATTAATATGAAATAATAGGTACTTTTTCGGTGGAAATGTAGGAGGAATGTATCATGGCCGAAATACACTTGTTCTTCTTCAAGTTGATGCTTAAGTGGAACCACACAAGTTGCACATGGTGTGCTGGCACGCACATGGGTGTTGTTTTGTTCCAAATTATGCATATGGGTGTTGTTTTGTTCCAAATGGTGAGTTACACTCCTTCACGTGATTTGCTGACCATATGGCTTCACATGGGTGTTCTTAGAAAATCTGGTAGTGATTGCTTGTGTGTGCTGGCCATGTGCATTATTAGGAGACAAGATTGAATCAATGCACATGGGCTGTTTTTGTGCCTTTGTTCTTTACGCACATGGGTTGTATTTGTGCAATCTATATGAAAATTATGTTGAAATGAACTCCACGAATGTATGCATGCTTAAGATTAAAAGATGCAATGCAACTATAACTAAATGCATGAACTGCTCATACTAAGTTATTAACTATCGATACATTATATAACTTAACGTCGGAGGCTGTCAAGTTATCAAATGAATCAAAAGTCTCAAGACACTTAGTTAGGAGTACTTCCCTGAATTGTTTGGCCCTCGATCTGGTAATGGGACCTTGTGGCATGACTTCGGGATCTGATGTGGGTGTGATCACATCATCCCCCATTCTTTAAAGCGATTTGTCCCCAAATCATCTCCATCTTCAAAGGGTATCAAGTCTGCAATGTTGAATGAAGCACTAACACCACCAAACTCACCGGACAACTCTAGCTTTTATGCATTGTCATTGATCATTTCCACAATCTGGAATGGGCCATCTCCTCGAGGTAATAATTTGGATATTCTTTGATTTGGAAACCTCTCCTTTCTGAAGTGTACCCAAACCCAATCTCCTACTTCAAACGTGACCTTTTTCCTTCCTTTGTTTTCTAGCTGCTCGTATTGTCTAGTTCTCCTTTCGATATTGTCCTTGACTTGTTGATGGAGTTTCTTAACAAATTTTGCCGTGTCTTTTCCATCTTTGTTCACTATTTGATCACAAGGTAAAGGAAGTAAATCCAAAGGAGTTAAGGGATTGAAACCATATACTACCTAAAATGGAGAAAAATTTGTCGCCGAATGTTTGGTTCGATTATATGTAAACTCCACGTGTGGTAGACATTCCTCCCAAGTCTTGATGTTCTTCTTGATTATTGATCTGAGTAATGTTGACAAGACTCTATTGACGACTTCTGTTTGTCCATCCATTTGAGGATGACAAGTAGTAGAGAAGAGTAGCTTTGTGCCAATCTTACCCCATAAAGTCCTCCAAAAGTGGCTCAAACATTTGACAATTCTATCCGAGACAATGGTTCGAGGAAGTCCATGTAATCTACCACTTCTTTGAAGAATAAGTTTGCAACTTGAATAGCATCATCAGTTTTGTTACAGGGTATAAAATGAGCCATTTTAGAAAATCGGTCAACCACCACATATATCGCATCCTTCCCATTTTTGGTTTGAGGTAAACCTAAAACAAAATCCATAAAGACATCTACCCATGGTGTGGTTGGTATTGGAAATGGCTGGTATAGCCCATGAGGCTTGACTATTGATTTTTCCCTTTTACAAACTAGACACCTTTCACATACCTTTTCAACAAACCTCTTCATCTTTGGCCAAAAGAGATGTTCTTTCAAGATGTTAAGTGTCTTTTCAACGCCAAAGTGTCCCATAAGTCCTCATTTGTGTGCTTCTTTGGTTAACAATTCACGCATGGATCCTTGTGGAATACAAAGTCTACCTTCCTTGAAAAGATACCCTTCATGCTGATAATATTTTTTGTGAGCTCTTGTTTCACATAACTTATATATCTCTCCAAAGTCCAAGTTAGTAGCATAATGTTCTTTAATAAATGAAAAACCAAGGAGTTTGGAATCCAAAGTGTTAAGTAGCACATACCTGCGTGAAAGACCATCTGCCACAATATTATCCTTTCCTCTCTTATAGCGGATGACATAGGGGAATGATTCAAGGAATTCGACCCATTTGGCATGTCTCTTGTTGAGCTTGTGTTGTCCCTTGATGTGTTTTAACATTTCATGATCAGTGTGTATTACGAACTCCCTTGGCAATAAGTACTTGATGTAAGGCGAATCTACACGCTTTGGTGAAAAAGAGTAGATAGCCTTATTGTGTCCCGATCTAGGATTGACAAGTATTGATGTCCTTGAATTAATAAGCTTGGGCTGCAAAATAATAAGAAAGAAATATGATTAATAATGGGTTTAAGAAATGAATAATAATATAAGTAATGGAATGAAAGAATAAGAATAGAGATGGTTGCGGAATTATGGGATTGATGATGGTCTTGATAAAGGATGTTGATGATGAAACGAAGATGGTGGTGATGTTTATCTCAAACTCGCCAAAGAGGAAACTATGCTATGAAGCACAATCCTGGTCTTCACAAACTTGCTTGAGGGGTGGTGATTGTGTATTCAACCCACTAGATATCAATCTAGGAATTTAGGAATCAAGATGGAATGAAGGACGCCATAAGTATAGGAACTATACTTGTTTAATCGATAATGTTCACAAAGAACTTTGAAGAGAAATAACTCACAAGAGTATATTTTATATAAGAGATTAGATAGGTACAAATGAAGGCAAGCCACTCTATTTATAGGAAATGAGAGGGCTTGGCTGAATGGTTACAAGTTGTTTCAACTAGATACATGTCTCTAGGAAAATACATAATGCTTGAGATGAATGAATAAGTCCTTTGGGCTTGTGATGGTTCGGCTAATCCTTCATGAAAAGCCTTAATGATTCGGCTAAGGATGGGAAGACATCTCCCTTGACCGAATGGGCATGCTTGTTCATCTTGGCGCCATTTTCTTCCCTTGGTCGAATGGTGGTGTGTCTCTTCATGTTTGGCGCCAAAGGCTCTCATGTGCATGGCATGTGATGTGGCCGAATAGGCATGGATCCTTTAGCTCACATCTCTTGGTGATTTAAGCTTCCAATAGATGTGATCTCTTTATCCACGTGTTCCTTGTTGAAAAGGCATTTTCATGGGCAGCATCATTCATGAAAGGTCACAATGTTTGGAAAGGTAACCCTTCATGTTTGAGCTACTTTGGGTGTGAATAAGCTGGTGGTGAGCTGGCCTTAGATGACTTGTAACATGGTGAACGTTTGAGCAGCTCCTTGTGAAAAGGTACCTCTTGAGGTGGCAACTATTCGCGAAAAGGTACTATTTCAAAAATTTTGACTTAGGACATATTTGAAGTGTCCTAAGTGGTGATGATGATGGTGCAATTCCCCAGCTGAAATGAGGTCATCTTGTAGCTCAAATCTTCAGCTCAATCCAGCTATGAGCTCACGGCCTCCAGATAACTATTCACCAATTATTCCTTGTGCTCTCCTAATCGATCCCATGTAAGTTTCCTTGCTGTTACATGCTCTATTTAGCTCCAATGCAGCTCCCAAGTGTTGGCCGAATGTGCCTACATGCATAACATAAGAAAATAAACAAGTATATAAACTTATATAATGTGTATATTATAAAATTGTGACTATAGGTTATTTAATATTCAATATGTAACATATTAAACAACCTATTATCTAATGGTTCTTTCTCATTAAAAGATTTAAAAACATTAAGGAACTTATGAGAAAGTACTTCCCTGAATTGTTTTGCCTTTGCACGAGAGATAGGTCCTTTGGGCATAACTTCAGGATCCATTTGTGTAGTTGTGATTACATCATCCTCCCCTTCTTTTGAACAATTTGCCCTCAAATCGTCATTGTCTTCAAATGGAGAAAGATCTGAAATATTAAAAGTTGCACTTACATTGTATTCACCAGGTAGATCCAATTTGTATGCGTTATCATGATCTTCTTGAAGATTTGGAATGGTCCATCTCCTATAGGTAACAATTTGGATTTCCTTTGGGAAGGGACACGTTCTTTTCTGAGATGTACCCACACCCAATCACCTTCCTCCAATTTTAGTGGCTTGTGTCCCTTATATGCTTATTGTTCATATTGTCTTGTCCGTTTTTCTATATTGTCTCGAACTTGCTGATGAAGTTTTTTAACGAACTCAGCCTTACTCTTGCCATCTTTGTTGATCATGTGTTCCTGAGGCAAAGGAAGAAGATCTAAAGGTGTTAAAGGGTTAAATCCATATACTAACTCAAATGGTGACATCTTGGTTATTGAATGGACTGCCTGATTGTATGCAAATTCAACGTGTGGTAAGCATTCCTCCCAAGCTTTGATGTTATTTTTGATGATAGATGTCAACAATGTTGATAGTACTCGATTCACCATTTCAGTTTGCCCATCTGTTTGAGGGTGACATGTTGTGGAAAATAGCAACTTTGTCCCAATCTTACTCCATAATGTCCTCCAGAAATGGCTAAGAAATTTGACATCTCTATCGGAAACTATGGTTCTTGGAACGCCATGTAATCTCACAATTTCTTTAAAGAACAAGTTGGCCACATGTGTTGCATCGTCTGTCTTGTGGCATGGTATGAAATATGCCATCTTGGAAAAACGATCTACAACAACAAATATTGAATCTCGTCCATTCTTGGTCCTTGGTAGTCCCATCACAAAGTCCATTGATATGTCAACCCATGGTGCTTGAGGAATATGTAAAGGCATGTAAAGTCCATGAGGCATAACCTTTGATTTCGCCCTTTTACAAGTGACACATCGTTCACATACCTTTTCAACGTCTTTATTCATCTTAGGCCAATAGAGGTGTTGTTTCAAAATCTCTAATGTTTTGCTTACTCCAAAATGACCCATGAGACCTCCTTCATGTGCTTCTCGAACAAGCACTTCTCGAACAAGCACTTCTCGAAGGGATCCTTGAGGAATGCATAGACGTTCTTCTTTGAATAGATATCCTTCGTGCCTATAAAACTTTTCATATGCACCTTTCTCACAAGCCTTATACTTCTCTTCAAAGTCATGGCCAGTAGCATAACAATCTTTAGTATACGAAAACCCAATTAACTTTGAATCAAGAGCATTAAGGAGAACATTCCTTCGAGAGAGAGCATCAGCTACAATGTTTTCTTTACCTTTCTTGTAATAAATGACGTAAGGGAATGACTCCAAAAACTCCACCCATTTGGCATGTCGCTTGTTTAACTTATGTTGGCCTTTGATATGTTTTAAAGCTTCATGGTTGGTGTGTATGACGAATTCCTTTGGTAGAAGATAATGCTGCCAAACTTCAAGTCCCTTATGAGAGAATACATCTCTTTGTCATAAGTTGGATAGTTTAACAAAGCACCATTCAACTTTTCACTAAAATATGCAATGGGTCGTCCTTCTTGAGTCAAAACAGCCCCAATTCCGATTCCAGAAGCATCACATTCCACTTCAAAAGTCTTATCAAAGTTAGGTAATGCAAGTAAAGGTGCCTTGGTTAAACATTCCTTCATTTTGTTAAAGGCATCTTCTTGTTCTTTGGCCCATGAAAAGATAGAATTCTTTTTAATGATCCCTGTTAAAGGGGTGGCAATAGAACTAAAATTAGGCACAAACCTTCTGTAAAAACTTGCAAGACCATGAAAACTTCGGACTTGACTGATTGAAGTAGGCGTAGGCCATTCTTGAATGGCTTTGATCTTTTCAGGATCAACCTCAAGTCCCTGTGAACTTATAATAAAGCCTAAGAAGGTTAAACTGTTAGTGCAAAAGACACATTTCTTCATATTTGCATAAAGCTTTTCCTTTTGAAGGGTTTCAAGAACATACCTCAAGTGTTGCACATGTGATTCCAAGTCATGACTATAAATCAGAATATCATCAAAATAAACCACACAAAACTTACCAATGAATGGTCTGAGTACATGATTCATTAACCTCATGAAGGTGCTTGGAGCGTTTGTTAATCCAAAAGGCATCACCATCCATTCATATAATCCTTGCTTTGTTTTGAATGTGGTTTTCCACTCGTCTCCTTCTCGCATTATGATTTGATGATATCCACTTTTTAAATCAGTTTTAGAGAACATAGTGGCTCCACTCAATTCATCCAACATATCATCAAGTCTTGGTATAGGATGTCGGTATTTGATGGTAATTTGATTGATAGCACGATAGTCTACACACATTCTCCATGAACCATCCTTTTTGGGCAGAAGTAACACCGGAACAGCACATGGACTCAAACTTTCTCGTATGTATCCTTTGTCCATTAATTCTTCAACTTGTTTTTGAAGCTCCTTAGTTTCTTTAGGGTTACTTCTATATGCTGGACGGTTTGGAATGGATGCACTTGGTATGAAGTCAATTTGATGTTCAATCCCTCTAATAGGTGGCAATCCACTAGGAATATAGTCTGGGAATAACTCTTCAAATTCCTGCAATAAAGATGAAATAGAAAACGGTAAACCTTCTGGAATGTTAGTCAAAATTAAGCTTTCCTTGTACCTAAGTACAATTAGAGCTTTGTAGGATAACAAATGTTTCCTAATGTCTTTTCCTCCAGCATATATGTTCATCTTCGTTGGTTCCTCCTCCTTTATAGATTTGAAAACTTCAATGCTTTTCTTCAAAGCATCTTGATATTCAGACACTTGATTTGGTGAAAGAGGAGTCAATATGAATTTCTTTTCATTGTGATAGAAAGAGTACCGGTTTGTGAATCCATCATGGACAGCCTTCTTATCAAATTGCCAAGGCCTCCCTAGAAGTATATGGCACGCATTCATTGGAATGACATCACAAAGGACTTGATCTTGGTATTTCCCAATTGAAAAGGAAATGTTGACTTGTTTGGTGACTTTAACTTCTCCTCCATCATTTAGCCATTGTAGCTTGTATGGTGTAGGATGTTTAAGTGTCTTGGGTCCGAGTTTAGCCACCATTAAAGTGCTTGCAACATTGGTACAACTTCCTCCATCGATAATCATGAAACAAACTTTGTTGTTTACATGACATCTAGTGTGAAAAATGTTCTCTCTTTGATTATTCTCCATGGACTGAATATTCAAGGCTCTTTTCACTACAAAAACTTGTTCTGAAACTTGAGACATTGTTAGTAGATAATAAAACAAAATAAACCTTACCAGCACACTCAGAAAGTCTCACAAATTCACTCCAAAGAAATGATAGGATCACTCTACTCAACACTCGTGTTTATTCTGGGGAATATATATATTTGGCTTTTAACAATTCCCCTTCTGATCTCACTCTCTCAATAGCCTTTTTCCACTCAATTTCTCTTGCTAAGTCCTTTGAAGAACTTACTCAAGATTTAACAAGTTAATTCCTTCCTTGTGTGCATCGGTTGCAAATAGGTTAGGGTAGATAGAATAGAAGAAATGGAAAGGTAGAAGAAAGGTTTTAAGGTATTAAAAGAAAAAAAATGGTTGAAGACAAGGAAAATGAAATTATTGAAAAGAAAGAGGTGACTTACAATTCAAGAAACAACACTTACTGCAACTTTTCTCAAGAAACAATAAGGTTATCTTTTCTTAGTGTAGATGACCTCTTTGATGTACTTGCAAAGGTAGAGCGCTTTCCTTGACTTGCTTTCTCTTTTTGAACTTCTCTTTTTCTTTTCTTTTCTTCTTTTCTAATTTTTCTCTTCTTTTTGCACTCCAATTTGTTGAAGGAGTCTTTTTTTTTAATTTCTTTTAGCTTTGCACACCAATGACACTTTTGTTGTCAATCCGACTATGCTCTGATTACCGCTTGATGTAAGGAGAATCTACACGGTTTAGTGAAAAAGAGTAGATAGCCTTATTGTGTCCCGATCTAGGATTGACAAGTATTGATGTCCTTGAATTAATAAGCTTGGGCTGCAAAATAATAAGAAAGAAATATGATTAATAATGGGTTTAAGAAATGAATAATAATATAAGTAATGGAATGAAAGAATAAGAATAGAGATGGTTGCGGAATTATGGGATTGATGATGGTCTTGATAAAGGATGTGGATGATGAAACGAAGATGGTGGTGATGTTGTATCTCAAACTCGCCAAAGAGGAAACTATGCTATGAAGCACAATCCCGGTCTTCACAAACTTGCTTGAGGGGTGGTGATTGTGTCTTCAACCCACTAGATATAAATCTAGGAATTTAGGAATAAATATGGAAGGAAGGACGCCATAAGTATAGGAACTATATTTGTTTAATCGATAAAGTTCACAAAGAACTTTGAAGAGAAATAACTCACAAGAGTATATTTTATATAAGAGATGAGATAGGTACAAATGAAGGCAAGCCACTCTATTTATAGGAAATGAGAGGGCTTGGCCGAATGGTTACAAGTTGTTTCGGCTAGATACATGTCTCTAGGAAAATACATAATGCTTGAGATGAATGAATAAGTCCTTTGGGCTTGTGATGGTTCGGCTAATCCTTCATAAAAAGCCTTAATGATTCGACTAAGGATGGGAAGACATCTCCCTTGACCGAATGGGCATGCTTGTTCATCTTAGCGCCATTTTCTTCCCTTGGCCGAATGGTGGTGTGTCTCTTCATGTTTGGCTCCAAAGGCTCTCATGTGCATGGCATGTGATGTGGCCGAATAGGCATGGATCCTTTAGCTCATATCTCTTGGTGATTTAAGCTTCCAATAGGTGTGATCTCTTCATCCACGTGTTCTTTGTTGAAAAGGCATCTTTATGGGTAGCATCATTCATGAAAGGTCAAAATGTTTGGAAAGGTAACCCTTCATGTTTGAGCTATTTTGGGTGTGAATGAACTGGTGGTGAGCTGGCCTTAGATGACTTGTAACATGGTGAACGTTTGGGCAGCCTTGTGAAAATGTACCTCTTGAGGTGGCAACTATTCGCGAAAAGGTACGATTTCACAAATTTTGACTTAGGACATATTTGAAGTGTCCTAAGTGGTGATGATGATGGTGCAATTCCCCAGCTGAAATGAGGTCATCTTGTAGCTCAAATCTTCATCTCAATCCAGCTATGAGCTCACGGCCTCCAGATAACTTTTCACCAATTATTCCTTGTGCTCTCCTAATCGATCCCATGTAATTTTCCTTGCTGTTACATCCTCCATTTAGCTCCAATACAGCTCCCAAGTGTTGGCCGAATGTGCCTACATGCATAACATAAGAAAATAAACTAAGTATATAAACTTATATAATGTGTATATTATAAATATGTGACTATAGGTTATTTAATATTCAATATGTAACATATTAAACAACTTATTATCTAATGGTTTTTTCTCATTAAAAGATTTAAAAACATTAAGGCACTTATGAGAAAGTACTTCCCTGAATTGTTTTGCCTTTGCATGAGTGATAGGTCCTTTGGGCATAACTTCAGGATCCATTTGTTTAGTTGTGATCACATCAGTAGTGCTGCCAAGTCTCTAATGTTCGATTGAGTTCATACATCTCTTTGTCATATACTGGATAATTAAAGGTTGTACCATTTAGCTTTTTGCTAAAGTAAGTGATTGGTTTTCCTTCTTGACTCAAAACAGCACCAATCCCAATCCAGGAGGCTTCACATTCAACTTCAAATGTCTTCTCAAAGTTTGGCAAGGCTAATAGGGGAGCCTTTTTCAAATAATCCTTGAGTTCCTTAAATGCTTCATCTTGTTCTTTGCCCCAACAGAAGTTTGAATTCTTCTTAATAATCCCGGTTAAGGGGGCGACAAATGTACTAAAGTTTGGTACAAATCTTCTGTAAAAACTGGCTAACCCATGAAAGCTACGAACTTGACTTATGTTGACTGGTTCTGGCCATTCTTGAATTGCCTTAATCTTTTCTGGATCAACTGCTTGTCCCTGTGAACTAATAATGAAACCTAAGAAGGTAACTTGGTCAGTACAAAAAGCACACTTTTTGAGATTAACATATAAATGCTCTCCTCTTAAAGTGCTTAGAATAATCCTTAAATGTTCAACATGTTCGCTCAAGGACTTACTGTAAATTAGGATATCATCAAAGTAAACAACACAAACTTACCGATGTAAGACCGAAGGACATGATTCATTAGACGCATAAAGGTACTAGGAGCGTTAGTTAAGACAAAAGGCATGACTAACCATTCATACAAAACTTGTTTTGTCTTAAATGCGGTTTTCCACTCATATCCTTCCTTCATTCTAATATGATGGTAGCCGCTTTTCAAATCAATTTTGGAGAAGATGTTGGCTCCACTAAGTTCATCAAGCATATCATCCAATCGAGGTATAGGATGCCTATATTTGATAGTGATCTGGTTTACAGCTCTATAATCCACACACATTCTCTAAGTTCCATCTTTTTTTGGTACCAACAAAACTGGTACAGAACAAAGACTTAAACTTTCTCGAATGTGTCCTTTGTTCAACAGCTCTTTGACTTGTTTCTGTAACTCCTTCGTTTCCTCAGGATTACTCCGGTAGGCTGGTCTATTTGGAATGGTAGCTCCAGGGATGAAATCAATTTGATGTTCAATTCCACTAATTGGTGGTAATCCATCTGGAATTTCTTGAGGAAACACATCTTCAAAATCTTGCAAAAGAGATGCAATAGACAAAGGCAAATCAGGGGGAATTTCAACCAACAAACAATGCTCTTTATACATTAAAATGAGTAAAGATTGTTGAGAGGAAAGACACTTCCTGATCTCTTTTCTGCTTGCATACACATTTATCTTTTTCTTCCCCTTTGCTTCTTCACTATTCTTTTTCAATCGGACTTGGTCTTCTTGCACTTGACTGGGTGTCAAAGGTGCTAAGGTGATTTGCTTTTCTGCATTCATAAAAGAATATCTATTTGTGAAACCATCATGCATCACCTTTGTATCAAATTACCACGGACGTCCTAACAACAAATGAGTGGCATCCATCGACACAACGTCACATATCACTTCATCCTTGTATTTTCCTATGGAAAATGGTACAAGAACTTGTTTAGTGACCTTAACTCTCCAGCATCATTCAACCACTGTAGCTTGTATGGCTTGGGATGCTTTATCGTTTTCAACCCTAGTTTGTCAACCATAACAATACTTGCAACGTTAGTACAACTACCACTATCAATAATCACAACACATACCTTATCATTCATAAGACATCTTTGTGAAAGATGTTCTCGCGCTGCTGCTCATCTTGAATTGGTTGTGCATTCAAGTTTCTTTTAACCACAAGTGCTTTACCAGTTGCATAAGTCTGTACTTGGTCATCATCTTCATCATCGTCCACCAAGGGGGTGTCTTGCTCATCATTGTCAGATTCAGACTCTATTTTCCCATTCACACATGTCATCATTGTCCTTCAGTTAGGACACTGACTTGCAACATGCCCTCTACCAAGGCATTTGAAACATTGGATGTCTCTTGTGCGTTCTGTTTGTATATGTTGCTTTCCACGTCCATTTTCAACAATGAGAGGTTTTGGACTACTCGTTTCCGCTCTTTCCTTAATATTAAATGGTGCTTGCTTCCTAGCATTATTAGGAGTAACAGATGGATTAAAGGAAACTTTAGAAGGAGTATTACCTTGGTAAGAAGACTTTCTATGCTGTTGTCTTTCAATTTTGATGGCCATATACACCATGTCATCTAACTTGACAAAATGTTGTAACTCAACAACGTTAGCAATTTCAAAATTCAACCCTGCAAGAAAACGTGCCATAGTTGCTTCTTTATCTTCCTCCATGTTTGCACGCATCATGGCCATTTCCATTACCTTGAAATAATCTTCAACACTTTGATTACCTTGTTTCAAGTTTTGTAACTTTTGAAATAAATCACGTTGATAATGAAATGGAACAAACCGTTTCCTCATGATTCGCTTGAATTCTGTCCACGAGTTCACTGGACCCTCACCGGTTCTTCATCTACTGATCAGCAATTGATCCCACCAAATGAGAGCGTAATCAACAAACTCCATTGCTGCCAAACGAACCTTCTTTTGTTCCGAGTAATTATAACACTCAAAAACATGTTCAATTTTACTCTCCCATGCCAAATATGCATCGGGATCTGTTCGTCCCTGAAAAGATGGAATCACAACTTTTATGTTAGCCAAATTATCATCAAGTGTACGTCCATGTCTCTGATTTGGTCTTGGAGGTTGGTCAATTTCGTTTTCATCATTAATCTCTTCATTATGATGCGTTTGGGATTCTCCTTTAATCTTATCCATTATATAATGTAGAGTCTCAAGTTCAACCCTTATTATCCTTTGTATCTCACGTGTAATGGCTTGCATTTGCAAATTTGGTGGTTGGTCACTCAGATGGTTATCACTAGAACCTGCCATATTAATCAAATAAAACAAAACAACACACAAAGAAAATAATTAATGTATATAGGTCCTTACAATATACACACAAAGATTCTCACAATTACGCTCCAAAGAAATCAGAATTGACACTCAATCACTCAACACTCGTGTTTCACTCGGGAGAAACTTTTAATGGCTCTTTTCTATCTCCCCTTCTGATCTCACACACTCAATGTGCCTTTTTCACTCGTTCCCTCGTAGTCAGTTCTTTTACGAACTAAATTCGATCTTTCAAAAATCTGTCAAGTGTGTCGGCTATAGGAAACAATAAAGATTAAAAGAAACTAGAAAATAATGAAAGGAAGGCTAACAATTCAAAGGAAAATAAAGAAGGGAAGATGAAAATAATTAGTAAACTTACTACAAAGAAATGCTTACAACGAGACTGTCACCAATACAATCAAAGATGTTGCGTTTTGGATTGAATCAAAGCTCAAAGCATTTCAATATTGAAGAACACAACATCATAGCATTTCTCTTCATCACAAGACCAGAACTTTTCTTCTTCTTTTTTAATTTTCGGAATTTGTTTTTTTTTAATTTTCGGAAGTTTTTTTTCAAGATGAATTTCTTACTTGGTTCACCTTTGCTCTGATTACCATATGATACGATTCAGTCCGTCAATTGAGGACCTCTTCGATTGTACCGGATCTAGTACGAAGTAAGCAATTCCTCGGCAGCAAACTTACTTGATAGTAAGGATGATGTTGGGGTTATATGGATATGGATATGAACGAAATTTGAATAAGGAATGATAATTTATATATGAGGTAATGGAATTTGTGATGGTAGAAATTTGGATATAACAAGGAACAAGGAAGAACTTATACTAAAAGAGTATAAACCCGAACCTTATACGTTCAATGTTCAAGGACTTGGACCCGTTAGATAGTAATCTAAGAACCCGAAGTATCACAAACTTAACACAACAAGAACAGTCTTGAAATGTGAAGAAAATAGTTCTAAGAAGAACCAATTTTGAGAGAATAACTCACAGAGTTTTAATTCATAAAATTCTGATTACAAATGAAATAACAAAGCTTATTTAAAGGTTTGAAAGTGTTTTGGCTGATTGATAACAGCTTGTAATGTGCCAGCCTTGCTCCTTCCTAAAGACATGATTTAACACATAATTAATATGAAATAATAGGTACTTTTTCGGTGGAAATGTAGGAGGCATGTATCATGGCCGAAATGCACTTGTTCTTATTCAAGTTGATGCTTAAGTGGAACCACACAAGTTGCACATGGTGTGCTAGCATGCACATGAGTGTTGTTTTGTTCCAAATCACGTACATGGGTGTTGTTTTGTTCCAAATGGTGAGTTACACTCCTTCACGTGATTTGCTGACCATATGGCTTCACATGGGTGTTCTTAGAAAATCTGGTAGTGATTGCTTGTGTGTGCTGGCCATGTGCATTATTAGGAGACAAGATTGAATCAATGCACATGGGTTGTTTTTGTGCCTTTGTTCTTTACGCACATGGGTTGTCTTTGTGCAATCTATATGAAAATTATGTTGAAATGAACTCTACGAATGTATGCATGCTTAAGATAAAAAGATGCAATGCAACTATAACTAAATGCATGAACTGCTCATACTAAGTTATTAACTGTCGATACATTATATAACTTAACGTCGGAGGCTGTCAAGTTATCAAATGAATCAAAAGTCTCAAGACACTTAGTTAGGAGTACTTCCCTGAATTGTTTGGCCCTCGATCTGGTAATGGGACCTTGTGGCATGACTTCGGGATCTGATGTGGGCGTGATCACATCATTACGTTTACCACCCTTAACCATCTATTTTGAACCATTCACTTATGCAGGTTGTTTTACTTCCTTCCTAGATCCACAATCAATTAAAGAGGTAGAATTACCTTATATCATTTCTTCCCAAGTATTGATTGGGAGTTCACTATTTCGTCTTCTTGAACTTATCAATTGATCCCACCAAACTAGGGCATAGTCCACAAATTCTATAGCAACAAGCCTTACTTTCTTTTGCTCTGTGTAGTTTTGAGATTAAAAAATATGCTCGATCTTGATTATTCAGTCAAGATAGGCTTCAGGATCAGTTCATCCTTGAAATGGAGGAATGGTTACCTTGATATTGCTGAAGTTATCATGTTGATTTCTAGGGACATATGTTCTTGCTTTTGAAGTTACTTTAGCCTCTTCCTCAAATTCTTCTTCCATTCTAGGGCGATTTATTCTCCGGTTGCCCAAAGATGCTTCAATTTGATCCATTCCTTCATGCAAAGGCTCCAACTCTAGTTTCAACAATCTCGCCATTTCATGCATAATTGCTTGAGTTTGCAAGTTAGGGGCTTCTCTTTCAGGGGTTCGTCCTGGACTTCGAGACATGATTAGTGAGATAAGAAAATAAAATGTGTAAAAGACCTTACCAGATAATACTCTCACAAAGCCTCACAAGTTCACTCCAAGAAAACTTGAATGTCACTTAATCCGCTCGTGTTTGCACTCTAGGACTTTAAGGCTTTTACTCGTCCTCTTCTAATCTCACACACTCAAGTCGTTTTCCTCTCAATTCTATTTATCCCAAGTTCTAAATGACTTTACTCAAAACTATATCAAGTAAAGTTTACTTGTTGTGCGTCGGTTGCAAAAGGGTTAGTAGGAATGGAAAGCAAGTAAAAATGAAAAGGGTGGTTTAGAAATAGAAAGAAGAGAATAAAAGGGGTTACTTACACAAGTCACTTCAAAACCCATCTATCACCACAATCAATTTAAAGGCTTACTTGAATGGCTTGGTGATGAGACTTGTTGTTGAATACTTCAACTTTTCTGTCTTTCTTTTCTTTTCCTTTCTTTTTCTTCTTCTTTTTGAGTGCTTGAATTTTTCTTCTTTTGAGTGCTTCAATTTATTTGCTGATTTTTTATTTCTTTCACTTGCACTTTTTTTGTATTTTTTGTTGTTGTTGTTGTTGCACGTTGCTTCTTCCACCAAAGCTCTGATTACCACTTGATGTAAGGTACTCCTACCTTTTTGATTGATTGTGGATCTAGGAAGGAAGTAAAACAACCTGCATAAGTGAATGGCTCAAATAGATGGTTTGGGTGGTAGATGTAAAGGTGAAATGGTAGGCTATTTATGATAATAGAGATGGTAGCGGAAGATGGTTGTTATGTCTATGGTTTGGTTGATGAAATAATGGAATGGTTGTGAGGATAGTATTTTAAAGAAGACTCAAAAAAGAACCAATATTAAAGAATAAAGACCTAGACTTTATATTGCTTCTTTAAGGGGTGGTAATAAGGACTTAGACCCACTATCTATATGGAGATAGGAACCACAAGTATCAAGGAAAAGGGGTTGACGTCACAAGTAATGAATTACTTGATAAGCGATAAAAGTCACAAGGACTTAAGCAAAAAGAAATATCTCACTTTAATTGATAAGAAAGGTGTGTGTACAAATTAAATAGGCATATCCTATTTATAGTTTTTGAAGGGACTTGGCCGAATAGGTACATGATGGTTCAGCCATCCCTTGTGTCTTCCTATAATGATAATTTAATTCATAAATAACATGAATAAATATGTGTTGATTCGGTTGGATTGGAGGAGCATGTCCCTTGGCCGAATAACACTTGAAGCCTTTCAGGTTGGCACCAAAGTGGAGAGGAAATGATGCTTGACCAATGGATAGGTGGTCCTTCGTCTTGGTGTCTAAATGGAGTCATATGCCTTGCACATGGCGTGGCTGGTCACAAGGCATTCACATGGCTCTCTAGTATTCTTGTGGTGCATCCTTATGCATAGGATGAAGTTCAAGAATGGGCCGCAACCTTGGCATGACTTGAGCTTCCTTCAAGCGAGCATGTGTTTTGTTAGCTTTTGATGTGAATGTTGGTGGTGAATGACCTCCTTAGTCATGACCTTCCAAGCTACATAGCATCTCATTCAGCTACATTCAGCTACACTTGATGTCACATTTAGCAACTTAACTTCAAATAGTCTAACTAGTTGAGATTAGTTGGCCTTAAGCTCCTCCAGCTGAGTTGAGATTTCCTTAGTGTTCCACGAGCTGCCATGTTATTTGTGAGCTATTTGTGAGTTGTATATGACATCCAAAACTCCACCAAGCTATCCAAACATGTGTCATGGTCCAATGTACCTACATGTGCAAAGAGAACAAGGTAATTCAATGGCATTGAGCTTATATGAGCTAAATACCTTGTTGCCTTGCATGATTATGGTATTGTGAGCTATGATTGCATGTCATGAGCTAAATATATCAACATATAATATGTGTGAGCCAATGTATAAGGTCTAAGAGCTAAAATGAATGCAAATGAGCTAATCAAATGAATGATAAGTATGTTGCCATTTCTTAAACGTAATGAATCATGCTTATTATGAATACAAGACTATTCTAACATGCTTAATAAATTTAAATAACAATGTGCATCTATTATAAAGATGTGTTCATGCTAAATTATTTATTAGCTACATAACTAGTAACCTTAACATGATATGTATTATAATAGCATATATGATCAGACTAATATAAAATAAATACATTATAAAAATGTTCAAGAGTGCTCCCTTTGTATCTGAAAACGTGCTTGCATCAGTACTTGTCATTCCTAGATCGGAACAACAATAAGGCTATCTATTAACTTCCATTGAAGATTGTAGATTGAACCTACATCAAGCGGTATTCAAAGCATAGTTGGATTGACAACAAAAATGTCATTGGCATGCAACAACAAAAGAAAAAAAGAAAAGAAGTTCAAAAAGGAAATCAAAAGCTCCTACAACAAACAAAGGAGTTAAAAAAATTAGAAAAAGAAGAAGAATTTCAAACAAAAATAAAAGCAAAGCCAAGGAAAAGTGCGCTACCATTACAAGTACATCAAGGAGGCATATCTATACTAGAGAAGATAACCTTATTGTTTCTTGTGAAAAGGTGCAGTAAGTGTTGTTTCTTGGGTTCCAAGTCACCTTTTCCTTTCTTTACTTTCATTTTCCTTATCTTTAATATTTTTATTTCTTTTCATTTCCTTGAATCTTTTCTTCCACCTTTCCATTTTTTTCTTCCTACCCTAACCTATTTTGCACTCGACGCACACAAAAAGAGAAATAACTTGTCTAATTTTGAGTTAGTTCTTCAAAGGACCTTGTAGACATCATTTTTTCATTTAAATTTATTATTATTATTAAATTTATTATTATTATTATTATTATTAAATATTATTATTAGTATATTATTATTAAATAATTATTACAAGCCCAAAGGACCCGGAGGCCCATTTTACAAACCCTAAAACCCAACTAGGGTTTCTCATCTCATGCCCCAGCCGCCATTGCTCATAGCCGTTGAATCTGGCCAAGATCCAACGGTCCTGATGCTTCCAGACGAAAACCCTAGGGTATGATACCCTAGGGCAACCACGCGGCGCCGCCTCAGCTATCTCCAAGCTTCCAACCGCCGCTTCACTGCCAGGTGGTCCAATGCCCCACTACCGACGCCTCCACCGCCATTGTCGACACACCAGTACCACAACGACACCAACAGAAGACTCCAGAAGCTCTGCTGCCACAATAACAGCCGTCCACGTCGAGCTCTATGGTGACTCACCGAACTGAACCTTCGAGACCGGTCTGAAGAAGACACCGGTCAGGCTATAAAAAGCCATCACCGAATCCTGCAAAAAAAAAACAGAGGGGGAACCACGACAGAAAACAGAAAAAAAAAGAACAGAGAGGAAGGAACCGAAGAGAGACATAAATACAACCCAGCAACAACCAAAACCAAAAAAAAAAAATTAGAAACCAAGAAAGAAGGGAAAGCTTACCGAGGAAGCCACCGGTGATCAAAGACGCTACGGGCCGACCAAACTATTCGAAATACCCGAAGGTATTTCTTCAGATCTACTCCGATCGGGAGTTTTTTAGGGGAAACTAACGTCGAATTCGGCCTAATAGGGTTTAGGAGGTTATTTGGGGGCATTTAGGAAAAATCCGGCCACCGCGTGTGGTAGCCGGCGGTGGAGACCGACACCGGAGTACGGTGTCCGGCGACTGCCGGAAACTCTCTCGGTTAGAGAGAGGCGAGAGAGTTTTATAAACTCTCTCGGTTAGAGAGAGACGAAGAAGAGAGGAAATGAGGGATGCTGGCCCTACGGGCCAGCCATTTGGTCATATATACCCCTCCCAAACGACGCCGTTTTGGGCAGGGGTATATCTGTAATTTCGCGCACGGGTCAAACCTCTCGCGTAGTCATCCTAGATTTGTAAATTTCTATTTTTGTCACTGAAATCAATTCTTATACGTTTTAATTTAGTCTCGTAATTTTATTTTATTTCATTTTAGTCCTAGCCTGTATGTTTAAATATTTAGGATAAATAATATATTTAGTCCCTTAATTTTAATAAATAATATTTTAATCCTGAGTTTATATTTTTAATTTATTTTAATCTGATATTCAATTTATATATAATTTAATTTTAGTCACTAAATTAATAAATAAGAAAATAGCATGTTTAATCCCTATAATTTTGATTAATTATGAATTAGGTATTTAATTTTAATTTTACTATAATTTAATCACTAATATTTTTATTTATTTTACTGCTTTTAAATATATAGTTCTAATTATATTTTTATTGTTTTAATTTTACTTGTTTATATATTTAAATATTTTTATTATTATTATGTAGTCATAAATATATATATAATAAACAATAATTTATTTTTTCAATAAAATAATTTTAATATTTATTTTTCAATATCGAAGAAAAGGGCAGTCTTAATACAACTGGATGTCCTATTCTGGTATTTTAAAAATAAATGCTATAAAAAATTATTATTTAATTTTATTTAAATTAATATTTATTAATATCAAAGAAAAGAACTGTCTTAAGGCACCTAGAAGTCCTTTTCTGATATTTTTAAATAAATAAATATTTTTTATATAATTTTGAAATAATAGGATTATAAATTAAATATATTCTGAATTTTTAAATTTTTAATGATAGAGACAATTTATAATAAAAAAGTACCAATTTTGGGCGTTGTAAGGGTGCTAATCCTTCCCTAAACGTAACCGACACGAATCCCTTTTTATTATTAAAAAGAACGAATTTTTGGTTATAAACGTATATCATATCATTTTTTAATTGATGTTTTCTTAAAACTCTTTTAAAAAATAATTTTTAGGTATTCGACCTACCTGACCCAAAAGGCCGATGGCGACTCTCAAATTATTTTCAAAACCATTTATTCACATCAATTTTCCCGCCAAATAAATTTTTCGTGCTCGGACGAAAACCGGTTACGACAGCTTGGCGACTCTGCTGGGGATTGTCAAACTTTAAAATCAATTATAAATTGTCTCTATTAATTAGAAATTAAAAATTCATTTATTTAATTTTGAATTCTTTTCTTTCAAATTTTTATTATTTATTATTTTTATATTAATATTGTTTTTTTATTCAGGTATTAATTATTTTATTTATCTGTTAGAGGTTTGAATATTTCTCCTCACACACAACACTTGCATTGCATAACATAACATAAAGCTCTATAATTGAGTTTGTCCCTTTTAAGTGGGAGTGAAAGCGACGTCTTCGTGAGAATTTATTCTCCATGTCAGACCTAGCAAGTAACTTTCGGGGTTCATATGCTCTATGTCTTCGTGAGAATTTATTCTCCGTGTCAGGTATAGAGAAATGTGTCCCCTCGAATTGAACTCGATCCGTTTAAATCTGTAATGGATTAGGATTGATGGTTGACAGCCCAAGGGGGCATCAACAAGGACAATTCGAGTACCTTTACTCCTAGAACTGAAACTCTGCATATAATAAACCCTAGAAATTCACCTAATCTAAGACAGTACTGAACCTCTGTTCATAGGTGTACACAAAGGAGAAATAAGCTCTAGCTTTTAATTTATTTAATTTATTATTATTTTTTCTCCCTGAATAAATGCATGCGAACTAAAAATCATGCGGTTAGGTTAAATTTTCCAAACAAAGCATGGAACTAGAAAGCATGAGGTTAAGATTTATACCTTGATAGATAGATTTTTTTCATTAGTTGGTACTAACTATTTTATTTTTTCTCATTTCTTTTGTTTGCATTGCATGATCATAGCATAACCAAAAGGTGTTTACTTGAAAGACTGTTCATCATATTGGAAAGAAATCGTAAATGGACAAAAAGTTTTATGATCAAACAAAATATGATGTGGCCAAAGAAAGACATTCTGAGGAAACTCCGAGGATAGAAGCAAGCTATGCACCCAAAGATCGTATGACCATTAAGGAGCAAGAGGAGATACGAGAAATAAGAGAGCAGATGTCCAAGATGATGGATAGAATATCTGTGTAGGCCAAAGGAAAAGAGATTCCAGCACAGAAAGAGAGAGAGCTCAATGAACCTAACTCTGCAGTTTCAGATACGCAAGGGATTTCGATTCCTAACCAATTAGAGAAATTACAGACAGTCATCATTCGTATTCACAAATCGTATGGAGATACCAAAGAAATGGTGACAGCCGTACAAGCTCCCAAAGAAGAGAAGAAATCATGTAATCAGAAATCATCAAAGTTTGGTCTGCTCCCGATGTCTAAAACTCAGGTTCAATCCAAGACAAAAGGTGGCTCTCATCTTGATACTATCCCCATATCATATAAAGAGTTGTATGAGAAGCTATTTGAAGCACGAGAAGTGGATCCATATTATATAAAACCGTTCCAACCTCCGTATCCAAATTTGTATGACATCAACGTTCATTGTGAATATCATGCTGGAGCTCAAGGACATACCATCGAGAATTGTCTTGCCTTCAAACCCCGAGTCCAAAGTCTTTTGGATCATGGAACCTTACAATTTATGGTAAATGATCGACCTAGTTTGGTAACCGAGGGTCCTGATAGATTAATACCAAAAGTCTTCAAAGGTAAGAATATCAGTAGGGTTGCCCAAAGAGAAGAAGATTTACTGAGGTTTGAAGCTCAAATACGTCATTTGAAGATTGAAAACAATAAATTGAGCACCAAAATGAAAACCATACATGAAGATTTCCAGAAGGTCAGTCAAGCCTTTCAAAATACTGACATAGGGAACACCCCAGAAGAATGGATAGCAGGGGTCACCAAACTGAAAAAAAGTTGCAACATACATGAAGATCCTGTCCAAAAACTTTTTGAACACAAATATTCTCTCACAAATGAGCAACTCCGAGAATTGACATAGGAGATGAAAGAATACCAGAATGTCATGGAATAAGCTGTAGTCCAGACAAGCAATATGGTCCATAAGCTGATAAACTAACTTGGTTTTAGAGAAGAAAATGGGAAAGTTATTCCCTATATGTAAAGTTTTGTTAAAGTTAGGACTAAAAGTTATCCCCTACATGTAAAAGTTTTGTTTGATGTACCGAAACTTTTGTGTTCAATGAAATCTGTTCTAAGATGATCACTCTTAAGTAACACCTTTTCATACATGCATTTACATTTTGTATCTGTGCATTTTCATTTTGTATTTTTACTTTTTATATCTTTGAATTGCACATTTTGCGTTCTTATTTTTCCATTTATGCATTTTTCACATTTTTATTTAAGTAATGTTATGTACTTTAATTATAAAAACATGCAAGTAATTAATGAAAGGTTTTGTAACTGTAAAACCAAGGTCATTCATTCATATTACTTTACTGTCATCATCATGGAGCAATCTTATAAGGGACTACAAGACCAGTGGCCAGAACAATTGACAGGGTTACCTTCAGATATAAGGAAAGAAACATCAGATTCAGTACCAGATGGATCAAATCAAATTATTCAGTATGTGACATCTGATAAAGAAGAGATAATTGATAAAGAGCAACCATGCTGTTAGATTAAAGAGTCGAAAATGGTAAAACCCTCTGGGGCATCCCAATTGAACCCAAAGAATAGCCTTGTTCATTATTCGCAATATGAGGAAAGATTCAAGAAGATGGATGAAGCAATCAAAAATATGAAATATGTTGATACTTCCCACAAAGAATTAGAAGCAAGAGAGCTTAGCTTGGTTCCAGATTTGATTATTCCCCATGAATTCAAAATGCCTGATTTTGAGAAATATGATGGCACAAGTTGTCCCCTAATCCACCTGAGAATGTTTTGCAGAAAAATGGGAGGATATTTAAATTCTGATGACCTGTTAATTCACTCTTTCCATGATAGCCTTGTTAACCCAGCAATAGTCTGGTACAATCAGTTGACCCAAGAACAGATCAAGAAATGGGTAGATTTAGCTGATGCATTTTTGGGACAATATCGGTATGTTAAAGGCTTAGCTCCAACACGTATAGATCTTCGAAGAGTAAAAAGGAAAACCAATGAAAGATTTCAAGAATATGCCTTAAGATGGAGAAGAGTGGTAGCACAAGTTCAACCTCCCATATTAGAAGAAGAGATATCACGTATGTTTCGTGATTCCCTTCCAGCGCCTTTCTTCGAGTTAATGCAGGCAAATCCGACAAAGGAATTCGAGAATCTTGTGACAAGTGGAGATTTAATTGAGAATATAATCAATGAAGAAAACTCAAAAGTCACATCCAAGAGCCCAACGGATCAAAAAGCGAAAGCTGATGATGTGAATGTATGTCGCATCCAGAATCCCCGCAACTGCAAAAGAAAAAGAGCAAGTAACTGTTCGGATCGATCAAAGAAAGTCATGCGATCAAGAAAAACTTTAGAAGTGTTCCAAACTTCTATTTCAGACTTATACCCTCATTTGGTTAAAGGTCAGTACATCACACCAAGACCAATGAAAATGTCACCAAACCCTTCTGCTCATAGCTATGATCAAAGTAGTGTTTGTGATTTTCACTTGAGAGTATTTGGGCATTCCACGGGCAATTGTAGGCAACTGTTAAAAGAAATAGAGATGCTTGTTGACAAAAGAATCTTGACACAAAAAATGATCAAGAAATGGGAGGCAAATGAAGACAATGACTCTGATCTTATTACACAACCGACATTAGAGGAGGCATGATGTATAAACAAGTGGAAGTGTTATCTACCACTGTAGTACTTTCTATTTTCAGCATCTTGTTTGAACTTGTTTTTGTTCCTTTCTCCGCTTTTTGTGCAATAAATAAATGTGTGTTGCTTATTAAGGTTATGAGCAAGGAATCAAATTTTAATCTTGAGATTATTGAGTATCAAGTAGATTAAATGTTCTTTTAATTTTTCAAGAGTTATAGATCTATTGGCAAGTGGTAAAATTATATCTTTAATATCCCATCCAATGCCAATTACTCAAACCAAATCCTGACACTACAAAGATTCTGAAGAAATGTCTCCACCTGTTTTTACACCTACTCCAGATGTTTACCTTTTCGGGTATAGTTGATTGATGATACTACATTCCACCATATACATAACTTCAAAAGTCACACATTTGTCTTTTCGAACATAAAACCATCATAAACCAAAAGACCTCAAAAGAACCAAACTTTCAACTATTCGTGAATTTTACTGCAAGAAGAGACGAGATGAGGCATCAGGGACCAACTCATTGATGATAATTTCGAGTGATTAGGGCATACTCAAAGAAGAAGGGGAAAGTGATTGATTGAAATAAATATATCATGCATTAATTACATTTTTTTCATGTAAATAAAGTTAATCTTGAATATTCATCCCTCTATGGATACCTCTTTTTACAAAGGTTTCTGTGTATGAGATGATGAACGGCATTGTTTCATTTATCCTTTAATATATATATATCCTTTGTTGTCCCCATTTGAGCCTGAATAATGTTTTCTTCTGATTCAACCCTAACCTAGGATCACCCTCTACATTGGGGGGCAAGGTAAAGGATATTGGCTCACAAGAATAAAGATTGTCAATACATTTTTTACGAAGACAAGTTTCCATGAAGTCATGAAAGTTTTGAACTATAAAGTATGTCAAATACAAAGTGCTTGAAGATCTATCCAATCAAGAATAATGGAAAACCTCCAAAAGGCAAAAGGAAAAGGAGGTGCTCAAAGCAATTGAAGTATTATACTCATCCAGCAAAGAAAGAAGAAGAAAAAAAAAGGAAAAGGAAAATTGAATCAAGATGGGTGATTTATTGAGCCTCAAGTTACAAGGTTGATCAAGTACAAACAAGAAGAGCAAGAAATGCTGAAGATATGAGAAAATGGAAATGAATCCAAAATTTGGCAGTCTAGAGGGATCCAGTTGATGGAAAATTCCACAGCAAGACAGATCCAAGTCAAACAAAACAAGATTGATGGCATCAGAATGAATTGATCCTTGGTTTGATGACCCTTAAACACTTATTTAGGCTTTTTTATCCTTTTTTTCATAACCATAAGCCATGGCCTACGTTACGTACCTGAAAAGTCCATTTTAATCGTACATGGATTTCTAAGTAAAATAGAATATCTTCAGAATTCATTCCGCATCTCAAGATTGATTTTTATTTGCAAAAATTGGTTTTTAAAATCTTTAATGCATGATATGAAAAATGATAAAAGGAAGGTTCAAGATATAAATTTTTAAAAAACATCTTTGAAACCAAAGGAGGATTCGAGTTGAAAACCTGAAAAGGCGGCTCGAATATTGAATGGTGCAACAACGATATAAGAGACGATCCTAAGCTCTTAATGAAGCACCACACATCTCAAAAACGTTCATGAGATTCTGAAAACGAGAAGCAATCTCTACAAGATGAGCATAACAACCATTTCTTCAAGTTAGTGGAAGCCCGAAGCGACATACTGAACCAACTTGAAAGAACCTACTTTACCAAAATCAACCTACACCTCAAATCAGTCAATAATTTTGACACTTGCCATAGGACTATGATTTTTGAATGATTTAAAAGTGTAGTTGATTTATTTGATATTCATTAAACTCATTGTTTATGATTCGATTATATTGTGAACCTGAAAGGGGTAATACTTTGCAAAATTCTTTCATTCTTCAATAAAGAAAGGAGAAAAAACATTTTCAAACAGTACAGTCTCAAATGAGGAAGGTCCTTAAAGCAATTGTTGCTTATTCTACCTCTGTTGTAGAAAAAGAATGAACGAAGCCAGAAGAATGAAGCGCTTCACATTTTTGAAGGCAAGTGGTCCAAGAAGCCAGAAAGTCTGGAGAATTGAACTTGTGACACTCTCCTATGACATTAGCAATTCATCAAGAAAGATTATCGTTTATCTCATGCTGAGGGTGATAAGCATCACCAGAAAGATTATTTTCCCCAACCATCAATTCATGTTCTCTAGAAGATTACATCATAAAGCCATGAACAAGTCACTACCTGCACTCTGGTTATACCGTGATGCTGGCTCAAGTCTTGATACATTATTGCTACTTCTTCTATGCTGATCATTTTCTTTGTCAAGATGATATTCATTATGTCCTTCAGAAGATTGCTGAATTTGAATTTGAGGACTTATGGCACAGAATAAGACATTGGAACAGAATCTACCCTTATAGGCCTTTTATATAGGGTAACATTGGTTACAGGATTCCAAAAGTTGAAGATGACAAATTTTACTGTCAACTAAACCGTTCCATAATTCAAAAAGAGTGGGATATATTGAAGCAGCAGAAGAGACAGTTTGTTGTAGCAATCAATGCAAGTAAATGCACCAACAAAAATCTTCAAGCCCATCACAATGATGTTTATTTCTTCCAGTAAGGTTGTTACGCTGGATGCCACTTACAACAAGGTCGAATTCGACAAAAATACTCATCAATTGCTCCAACCGATCATCATTCAGTTCTTGCACATCTGTTTTCAAAAGTATGCCAAGACAGTAAAAGGCAACTTCTGCATCATTGATCCCAGAGAAAAGAGACAGGACATTGATACCACCATGGAACATGTCTCTATACAGATCCTTGTGTATGGTTTTTAGGGAAATCTAGAAGCATTTCCACCTCATCAGATTCAAATGGAACAATTTTATTCTTTTTAATCCATACCAGATTCCATTTTCAAGCACTCATCAAGAACATACTTCTGGACACTCGAAGGTGTTTCATTGTCATAAGCTTCAAGAGCCTTACAGATCCTTTCTGTCAATTTAGCACTTCCTGTATATGTTTTAAACAGTTCAACTTTGTTCTTGGATCCTAGGAAGACCATCATTTCTTTGTCAATGGAAAAGCATCAGCACATGGAGGAAGCAGAATAAGAGAAAATCTGTTCTCAATTGGCAGAATTATGAATATAGCCCTTTTCAGTGTAATAGCATGAAAATGCTTCGAATCTACAAATTCTGGCTCTACATCGAATAAGTACTGGAATGTGCCATGTGCTCATGGTAGAAATAAGGAGGCTCAATAGCATCTTCTGGAAGTGTTCTTTGAGTTATCTGATCTGATTTGGTATGAAACCACAGAACCAATCATTGAATTTGGAAGATGAATGTGCTCATAGCATCTTTTGGAAGTGTTCTTTGAGTTATCTGATCTGGTTTGGTATGAAACCACAGAATCAATCATTGAATTTGGAAGATGAATGTGCTCATAGCATCTTCTGGAAGTGTTCTTTGAATTATCTGATCTGATTTGGTACGAACTCCAAAATCAATCATTGGATTTGAAAGATGAATTTGCTCATGGTAGAAATAAGGAGGCTCAATAGCATCTTTTGGAAGTGTTCTTTGAGTTATCTGATCTGATTTGGTATGAACTCCAAAATCAATCATTGGATTTGAAAGATGAATTTTGCTCATAATAGAAATAAGGAGACCCAATAGCATCTTCTGAAAGTGTTCTTTGAGTTATCTGATCTGATTCGGTAGGAACCCCATAACCGATCATTGGAATTGAAAGATGAACTGCATGATAATCTTCATTAAGAAGCTTTTTTTCAAGCTTCCTCTGCTTCTTCCTTTTCCACAAATCATAGCCCAAGTTTCGCCTTTGCTTGTAATTGGGATCATTGCATAATGGCTTCCTATCTTCTACCATAAGAAGTGCGTCAGTAACCTTAGCCATTTGAGCAGCACATATAAAATCTGTCAATTCTGCAATTGATGAATCTGAACCACATCTCTCCATGGTTATTGAAGCTTCAGCCTCTGAGAATTCCATTTTTGTCAAGTATAACAGTTTACTCTCCTCATCAGAATCAGAATTCATGATTTCCTCGATATCAGAAGAACTATCAATATATGTGAAATCATCCTGAAAGATCGCTTCATAATCAGATGAGTTGTTATCAGAATCAACATGTTGCATGGGTGCGGATTTTTGATGAGCTTGTACCATTGAATATGTAGTCTTGCCATTGCATCAGATTATTGTTTGCATAAATTGGTTTCTCTCCCACAGAAAATTATATTTCAGATATGGCCTTCACTGAAAGATGATAAGCCACTGTGTTAGCATGGAACAGATTACCAAGCTATTTTTACTTCATTGTCTGACTAAATCCCTCCAGATACAGGAAATGGTCACCTCATTCAGAAGACACATATCTCAGACGTTTCTGTTAGAATGATTGAATACTTCTTAAGTTTGTGATAACATGAAGAGAATTTCAGTTACTTGATAACACTACTGTTAGTGACACCAGAATGAGAGTATTCAAGATAAATAGATTTGGGGCACGAATAAAGCTACAAGTACCTACAACAATTCATTGTCAAAATTGGACCTCGTAGGGATCATGACATTCTAGTCAAACAGAGATTGAGAGTGAATCAGATAAATCTAGAGGGACATCTTGAGGGCCCATTTCAACCAGAAATAGAATATTGGGGCATTTTGAAGGCTCACAGCAATATGAATATTTGGGCATTCTTGGAGGCTCATCTCAATAAGAAGTAATGTTGAGCACACTTTTAACATCTGTATCAGCAAATATTGGGGCATTTTAAAGCTCACTTCAGACAGATCCATGTGGGGTATTTTGAAGACTCAGATTAACAAGAAGCAAATATTGGGGCATGCTGAAAACCCTTTTCAAACAGAATCAGAAATGTTGAAATATTCTAAATATTTATCAAAAAAATATTGGGGCATGCTGCAAACCCATTTCAATCAGAATCAGAACTGTTGATGCATTTTGAACACTTGTATTAGCCAATGTTGGGGCATGCTGAAGGCCCACAATATACTGTGTAAAGATCATTGACTTGAACAAATATTTCCAATGAGACAGAAAGATATGAAGAATGAAAATGGTGAAACAGTGACAGTCGAGCTGACTATACATAATTGCTTCGTTCATCAGTCAATTACATTATGATCATGATGTTGAATAAATGTTTACTCAGCAAGTATGTTTTCAAATACCTAATCTTCTTAACCGTATGTCACATGACAGTGTGTTCTTTGATAAACTACATTACGGTTGCATGAATAAAGATGATCCCTAGGTAGACTACTTGATCCAGGGTTCAGTTCCTTAAGATCTCAGCATTGAATTTGGCCTTCTGTGTGTCAGTGATAATTGAAAATATTTCTTTGAGATTCCTAGCAAATAGTTTCAACCATACTATTGAGATTATGAAGCTGTTTTTCACATCAGTTTTTGCTTCCTTGATGACATTGAAAAGGGATACTCGACTCTCACTTATATTACTGTTATTCCCGTTGTTATTTGGGATCATCATTGCTAGCCAAGATGAACTGAGTTTTCATCTATTTTGGTTTTATCATTTGTATTTTATCCCCAGCTGCAAAAATTCCACGGATATCTTTCTGTACATTGATCCTACAGTTGATGTGTTTCTACTTCCTACAAAGATCATTATATAAGAAAATGTGATCAATATCACATTTATCTTTACCCGAGATGATATCAAGATTTGTTGTATCTCCTATTCAATTCAGCACTATCATATCTTGTAAATTTGACCAACTTTTTGGTCATACCAACATTACACTTGAATCCCCACTGAGTTTTTGTTCTCAAATGGTCTTGTGACATCATTCAAAAGCTTTGGACAATAGGCAAAGAGCTTCAATGTTTGAGAACATCTGAGCAGAAACCACAAAAAAAAATGAATGTGTTGTCAAATGTTTTACGAACATCTGAGCAGAAGCCACAGGAAAAGATGAATGCACTGTCAAATGTTTTACGAACCTGTTATTCTGATGCTGAACCAATGTTGCGATCATATGGTTTCATTTATTGATCCAAGATGAAGTTTGTCTTCTTCAACCCCAAAATTAGAAGTGAGATATAATGAAGATTTCTTTCCAAGGAAAGCTGAAAATTTTGACAACAAAAAACTAGTGGAGCCAACTAAGATCAAACAATAGGTTGTTGTTAAACATCTTTACATGATATGGTTTGAGTTGTTTTGTTCGAGATCCAATTAGATATGGAGACATGAAAGGAATTGGAATAAATCTTCCTTGTGATATGTTTCAAGAGTCAAATTAGATCAGACTCTACTCTCCTAATTAATCCCTGCTGAGTCAGGCATATCTACATCTACACTCTTCAAAGATGATAGATTCTCTTTTTAAAGATGACAGATTCTCTTTTCAAAGATGAAAACTTTATGGGATTTCTACACAAGTCCAAACAAATAAAGTTGGTTTTATCCAAAACAAAATGAGGCATCAAGGTCATAGTTTTGACTACGACAAGAGTTCCACAAGTGAAACATTTCTTCTAAGACTTTCATGAAGCAAAGAAGACAGCAAAGATATAAGTTGATCAGATGATTCTGCATGAATGCAAGCTTGATAGCATAAGTTGCGATACTGATATCCAGAGGTAACCCTGGCAATAAATGATGAACTGAAGGAAGATCGAGTTCACCACTTTGAAGTCAAATGAAGATTGCATCAACATTCATGCATTCATAAGAACATCATTTGCACAATAAACAATGCATTACATTGATACATTTGAGTGCATTCAAACATGAAGTTTTACAGATCTTCGGAATAACAAGAAGATTCATGGTAAGAAATACCTTACAAGAAGAAGGTATTCAAAACCACAAATACAGGAATCATGCAAACATCTGAAGAAGTGATGGATGCAATCTACAAGAATGAAAATTATCTTGAGATTGGGGCATGTTACCCAATCAACATATTATTTCAAAAAAATAATGAGAAAACGATTTCCATAGTTTCTCATTCAATCTTTTCTGAAAATGAAATTGTTGAATAGTAAGAAAACGATTTCCATAGTTTCTTAGTTAGTAAACTATTTCCCACGTCTGTAAGTCCTACAGTGCATGATATTTCCAAAAAGCCTTCGGGAGCTTTTTGATGTCTTCAAAGCCTTCGGGTCATCTGTAAGTCCTTCAGTGCATGATGTTTCCAAAAAGCCTTTGGAAGCTTTTTGATGTTTTCAAAGCCTTCGGGTCATCTGTAAGCCCTTCAGTGCATGATGTTTCCAAAAAGCCTTCGGGAGCTTTTTGATGTTTTCAAAGCCTTCGGGTCATCTGTAAGCCCTTCAGTGCATGATGTTTCCAAAAAGCCTTCAGGAGCTTTTTGATGTTTTCAAAGCCTTCGGGTCATCTGTAAGTCCTTCAGTGCATGATGTTTCCAAAAAGCCTTCGGGAGCTTTTTGATGTTTTCAAAGCCTTCGGGTCATCTGTAAGTCCTTCAGTGCATGATGTTTCCAAAAAGCCTTCGGGAGCTTTTTGATGTTTTCAAAGCCTTCGGGTCATCTGTAAGTCCTTCAGTGCATGATGTTTCCAAAAAGCCTTCGGGAGCTTTTTGATGTTTTCAAAGCCTTCGGGTCATCTGTAAGTCCTTCAGTGCATGATGTTTCCAAAAAGCCTTCGGGATCTTTTTGATGTTTTCAAAGCCTCAGGGTCATCTGTAAGTCCTTCAGTGCATGATGTTTCCAAAAAGCCTTCGGGAGCTTTTTGATGTTTTCAAAACCTTCGGGTCATCTGTAAGTCCTTCAGTGCATGATGTTTCCAAAAAGCCTTCGGGATCTTTTTGATGTTTTCAAAGCCTCAGGGTCATCTGTAAGTCCTTCAGTGCATGATGTTTCCAAAAAGCCTTCGGGAGCTTTTTGATGTTTTCAAAGCCTCAGGGTCATCTGTAAGTCCTTCAGTGCATGATGTTTCCAAAAAGCCTTCGGGAGCTTTTTGATGTTTTCAAAACCTTCGGGTCATCTGTAAGTCCTTCAGTGCATGATGTTTCCAAAAAGCCTTCGGGATCTTTTTGATGTTTTCAAAGCCTTCGGGTCATCTGTAAGCCCTTCAGTGCATGATGTTTCCAAAAAGCCTTCGGGAGCTTTTTGATGTTTTCAAAGCCTTCGGGTCATTTGTAAGCCCTTCTGTGCATGATGTTTCCAAAAAGCCTTCGGGAGCTTTTTGATGTTTCCAAAAAGCCTTCGGGAGCTTTTTGATGTTTTCAAAGCCTTCGGGTCATCTGTAAGCCCTTCAGTGCATGATGTTTTCAAACATTTCCATCCTACTCAAAAGAAGCCAAATGAAAAAATATTGTCTTTTTCGTCTTTACTCTATTCTTGTTAACACAAGGATGAGCAAAGAGGGACAGCTGTAGACATCATTTTTTCATTTAAATTTATTATTACTATTAAATTTATTATTATTATTATTAAATATTATTATTAGTATATTATTATTAAATAATTATTACAAGCCCAAATGACCCAGAGGCCCATTTTACAAACCCTAAAACCCAACTAGGATTTCTCATCTCATGCCCCAGCCGCCATTGCTCACAGCCATTGAATCTGGCCAAGATCCAACGGTCCTGATGCTTCCAGATGAAAACCCTAGGGTATGATACCCTAGGGCAACCACGCGGCGCCGCCTCAGCTATATCCAAACTTCCAACCGCCGCTTCACTGCCAGGTGGTCCAATGCCCCACTGCCGACGCCTCCACCGCCATTGTCGACACACCAGTACCACGACGACACCAACAGAAGACTCCAGAAGCTCTGCTGCCACAATAATAGCCGTCCACGTCGAGCTCTATGGTGACTCACCGAACTGAACCTTCGAGACCGGTCCGAAGAAGACACCGGTCAGGCTATAAAAAGCCATCAACGAATCCTGCAAAAAAAAAACAGAGGGGGAACCACGACAGAAAACAGAAAAAAAAGAACAGAGAGGAAGGAACCGAAGAGAGACACAAATACAACCCAGCAACAACCAAAACCAAAAAAAAAATTAGAAACCAAGAAAGAAGGGAAAGCTTACCGAGGAAGCCACCGGTGATCGAAGACGCTACGGGCCGACCAAACTATTCGAAATACCCGAAGGTATTTCTTCAGATCAACTCCGATCGGGAGTTTTTTAGGGGAAACTAACGCCGGATTCGGCCTAATAGGGTTTAGAAGGTTATTTGGGGGCATTTAGGAAAAATCCGGCCACCGCGTGTGGTAGCCGGCGGTGGAGACCGACACCGGAGTACGGTGTCCGGCGACTGCCGGAAACTCTCTCGGTTAGAGAGAGGCGAGAGAGTTTTATAAACTCTCTCGGTTAGAGAGAGACGAAGAAGAGAGGAAATGAGGGATGCTGGCCCTACGGGCCAGCCATTTGGTCATATATACCCCTCCTAAACGACGCCGTTTTGGGCAGGGGTATATCTGTAATTTCGCGCACGGGTCAAACCTCTCGCGTAGTCATCCTAGATTTGTAAATTTCTATTTTTGTCACTGAAATCAATTCTTATACGTTTTAATTTAGTCTCGTAATTTTATTTTATTTCATTTTAGTCCTAGCCTGTATGTTTAAATATTTAGGATAAATAATATATTTAGTCCCTTAATTTTAATAAATAATATTTTAATCCTGAGTTTATATTTTTAATTTATTTTAATCTGATATTCAATTTATATATAATTTAATTTTAGTCACTAAATTAATAAATAAGAAAATAGCATGTTTAATCCCTATAATTTTGATTAATTATGAATTAGGTATTTAATTTTAATTTTACTATAATTTAATCACTAATATTTTTTTATTTTACTGCTTTTAAATATAGTTCTAATTGTATTTTATTGTTTTAATTTTACTTGTTTATATATTTAAATATTTTTATTATTATGTAGTCATAAATATATATAATAAACAATAATTTATTTTTTCAATAAAATAATTTTAATATTTATTTTTCAATATCGATGAAAAGGGCAGTCTTAATACAACTGGATGTCCTATTCTGGTATTTTAAAAATAAATGCTATAAAAAATTATTATTTAATTTTATTTAAATTAATATTTATTAATATCAAAGAAAAGAACTGTCTTAAGGAACCTAGAAGTCCTTTTCTGATATTTTTAAATAAATACATATTTTTTATATAATTTTGAAATAATAGGATTATAAATTAAATATATTCTGAATTTTTAAATTTTTAATGATAGAGACAATTTATAATAAAAAAAGTAACAATTTTGGGCGTTGTAGGGGTGCTAATCCTTCCCTAAACGTAACCGACACGAATCCCTTTTTATTATTAAAAAGAACGAATTTTTGGTTATAAACGCAGATCAGATCATTTTTTAATTGATGTTTTCTTAAAACTCTTTTAAAAATAATTTTTAGGTATTCGACCTACCTGACCCAAAAGGCCGATGGCGACTCTCAAATTATTTTCAAAACCATTTATTCACATCAATTTTCCCGCCAAATAAATTTTTCGTGCCCGGACGAAAACCGGTTACGACAGACCTAACAAGAGAGATCGAGTATTGAGTGGAGTGATCATATCTTTTCTTTGGAATGAAGCTTGTGAGGCTTTGTGAGTGTGATGGTAAGGTTTACTTTTGTTTTATTTGTTTACTAACAATGTCTCAAGTTTCAAGACAAGTTTTAGTAGTGAAAAGTGCTTTGAATATTCAATCCATGGAGGATAATCAAAGAGGAAACATTTTTCATACTCGTTGTCATGTAAACAACAAAGTTTGTTTCATGATTATCGACGGAGGAAGTTATACCAATGTTGCAAGCACTTTAATGGTTTCTAAACTCAGACTCAAGATGATTAAACACCCTACATCATACAAGTTGCAAAGGCTAAATGATGGGGAAGAAGTTAAGGTCACCAAACAAGTCAATATTTCCTTTTCGATTGGAAAATACCAAGAATGCGTACCATATACTCCTAGGGAGGCCTTGGTAATTTGATAAGAAGATTGTCCATGATGGTTTCACCTAGACCAACGACGAGATCTACCACAAACTCGAAACAATGTGATGTGATCCAATTCAGCATCATATTTACCATGGCTATTCCAACCTCTCCAGGGAAGAAACTTTCTATCTTTATACCTCTAGATGCTTATTTCTTATGTTAAAAGATAGTTATTTTCATATATATATATATAATACCTATAGTTATGATAATAAGTTATCCATTTATATATGAGATACAAGTTATTATCATATACTATAGTCACAATCTTATAATATACACATTATATAAGTTTATATACTTAGTTTATTTCTTCATGTTATGCATGTAGGCACATTCGACCAACACTTGGGAGCTTCATTGGAGCTAAATGGAGCATATAACAGCAAGGAAACTTACATGGGATCGATTAGGAGAGCACAAGGAACAATTGGTGAAAAGTTGTCCGGAGGCCATGAGCTCATAGCTAGATTGAGCTGAAGATTTGAGCTACAAGATGACCTTAATTCAGCTGGGGAGTTGCACCATCATCATCACCACTTAGAACACTTCAAATATGTCCTAAATCAAAATTTGTGAAATCGTACCTTTTCGTGAATAGTTGCCACCTCAAGAGGTACCTTTTCACATGGAGCTGCCCAAATATTCACCATGTCACAAGTCATCTATGGCCAGCTCACCTTTAGCTCATTCACACCATAAGTAGCTCAAACATGAAGGGACACCTTTCTCAAACATTGTGACCTTTCATGAATGATGCTGCCCATGAAGATGCCTTTTCGTCTAGGAGCACGTTGATAAAGGAATTGCTAGCATTGGAAGCTTAAATCACCAAGAGTCATGAGATAGAGCTCCATTCCTATTCGGTCACACCATATGCCTTGAACATGGAAGCTTTGGCGCCAAACATGATAAGGCACATGACTATTCGGCCAAGGAGAGGAAATTGGCGCCAAGATGAACAAGCATGCACCATTTGGCTAAGGGAGATGTCTCTCCACCCTTTGACTGAATCATTAAGGCCTTTCATGAAGAGTTAGCCGAACCATCACAAGCCCAAAGGACTTATTCATTCATCTCAAGCATTATGTATTTTCCTAAAGACATGTATCTAGCCGAAACATCATGTAACTATTCGGCCAAACCCTCTCATTTCCTATAAATAGAGTGGCTTGCCTTCATTTGTACTCATCTCATCTCTTATATAAAACATACTCTTGTGAGTTATTTCTCTTCAATGTTCTTTATGAACTTTATCGATTAAACAAGTATAGTTCATATACTTGTGGCGTCATTCCTTCCATTTTGATTCCAAAATTCCTAGATTGTTATCTAGTGGGTTGAAGACACTATCACCACCCCTCAAGCAAGTTTGTGAAGACCGGGATTGTGCTTCATAGCATAGTTTCCTCTTTGGCGTGTTTGAGATACAACATCACCACCATTGCAATTTCATCATCATCCATCATCCATCTCATCCATCAATTCTGCAGCCATCTCTATCCTTTCTTTATTTCATTTCATTCTTATTATTTATTTTCATTACTTATATTATTATCCCCTTTATTAATTCCATTATTAATCATTCTCTTCTTATCTTATTTTGTAGCCCAAACTTATTAATTCAAGGACATCAGTACTTGTCAATCCTAGATCGGGACACAATAAGGCTATCTACTCTTTTCATCAAAGTGTGTAGATTTTCCTTACATCAAGCGGTAATCAGAGCATAGTTGGATTGACAACAAAAGTGTCATTGGCGTGCAAAGCAAAAGAAAAAAGAAAAGACTCCTTCAACAAAATTGGAGTGCAAAAAGAAAAAAAAAAGATAAAAAGAAGAATAAGAAAAAAAGAAAAGAAAAAGAAATTCAAAAGAGAAAGCAAGCCAAGGAAAAGTGCTCTACCATTATAAGAACATCAAAGAGGCCATCTACACTATAAGAAGATAACATTATTTTTTCTTGAGAAAGGTTGCAGTAAGTGTTATTTCTTGAATTGTAAGTCACCTCTTCCATTTTCTATCATTTCATTTTGCTTGTCTTCAACCTTTCTTTCTTTTAATACCTTTTGATGTGATCATGTCTTGCACCAACTTTCTTCATGACACACTCACATCATTGAAGTTTCATCATGCTCAATATAAGAGAGTTATACCTTACTTTATATTATATTTACTCATTTATGAACTATATATTATTATCAACATACATTTTCATATTAGACTTTGCTTGAATTATCATAACATGTGCATTCATTCATTATGTCCTATGGTTTGCATCATTGATTGATATTTATGCATATAATCTATAGTTGTAATAATAATATTCATTCATTATCATATGATGCATGAATTATTATTATAACCTATAGTTCACATCTTTATAATATGCACATTCTTATTACTTTATAATAATTCATATACTTAGCTGATATTATGCTTTCTTTTGTAGATGCATGTTCGGCCACATGATGGGAGCTGACTTAAAGCTAGCATTAAAGTCCAAGAGCTATGGAAACTTAACTAGGATAACTCCGGGACAGCTCAAGAACATTTTGGGACAAAGTTTCCAGTTGACCCCCGAGCTCATAGCTAACTTGAGCTGGACTTTTGAGCTAGCTAGATGTTTCATTTCAGCTGGAGAGTTGCACCATCATCACCACCACACAGAGTACTTCAAATATGGTCTATGTCAATTTTTGTGGATTCGTACCTTTTCGCGAATAGTTGCCATTCCAAGAGGTGCCTTTTCACAAGGAGCTGTCCTATGACTCATCTTTATGTAATTCATCTATGGCCAGCTCATCTTCAGCTCAAACACATGGAAAGTGGCTCAAATGATGAAAGGTTACCTTCCACAAATATGACCTTTCATGACAAGTTGCTGCCCATTGAAGACCATGACACCTAGATGCACGTTGGGAGCTACGTCACGCCTAGTTGCTACCTATCTTCATTCCATGGACTTCAAGACATCATCCTATGGTTGCAACCTTAACAAAGCCTTGTAAGAAGACCCATGTGCGTTCAAGTAGGCTGCCATGTGCATCATTCAAGCATGTGCACTCCATGTGACATCAAATTGGCGCCAAAACACCAAGGGATGCTTCCTATTCGGCCAAAGACTCTTTCCTCTTCATTTTGGCGCCCAAATAACTTCCAAAGGCATTCAAAACATCCTTAGGCCGAATCAACACCTTACCATTCGACCAAGAGCATGTATCTTCATTAAAATCATGTATTTTCATTTAAAAATCATGTATTTTCAAAAGGGGTTTCATCCATAGCCGAACCATCATGTATCTATTCGGCCTAAACCCTTTGAAAAACTATAAATATGCTAGTGCATTTCATTTGTAATCATCTGATCTCTTATATAAAATATACTCTTGTGAGTTATTTCTCTTCAAAGTTCTTTGTGAACTTTATCGATTAAACAAGTATAGTTCCTATACTTGTGGCGTCATTCCTTCCATTTTGATTCCAAAATTCCTAGATTGATATCTAGTGGGTTGAAGACACTATCACCACCCCTCAAGCAAGTTTGTGAAGACCAGGATTGTGCTTAATAGCATAGTTTCCTCTTTGGCGTGTTTGAGATACAACATCACCACCATTGCCATTTCATCATCAATATCATCCATCTCTTCCATCAATTCCGCAGCCATCTCTATCCTTTATTTATTTCATTTCATTCTTATTATTTATTTTCATTACTTATATTATTATCCCCTTTATTAAATTCCATTATTAATAATTATTTTCTTATCTTATTTTGCAGTCCAAACTTATAAATTCAAGGACATCAGTACTTGTCAATCCTAGATCGAGACACAATAAGGCTATGTACTCTCTTCCATCAAAGCGTGTAGATCCGCCTTACATCAAGCGGTAATCAGAGCATAGTTGGATTGACAACTAAAGTGTCATTGGCGTGCAAAGCAAAAGAAAAACAGAAGAAAAGACTCCTTCATCAGA
Source organism: Hibiscus syriacus (assembly GCF_006381635.1). Classification (NCBI taxonomy): domain Eukaryota; kingdom Viridiplantae; phylum Streptophyta; class Magnoliopsida; order Malvales; family Malvaceae; genus Hibiscus; species Hibiscus syriacus. Next base: position 16,645,532 of record NW_024063533.1, read on the forward strand.
ATTGGAGTTCTAAAAGAAAGAAAAAGACAAAAGAAGAGAAAAATAAGAAAAGAAGAAAAGAAAAGAAAAAGAAAAATTCAAAAAGAAAGCAAGCAAAGGAAAGTGCTCTACCATTACAAGTACATCAAAGAGGCCATCTACACTAAGAGAAGATAACCTTATTGTTTCTGGAGAAAGGTTGCAGTAAGTGTTGTTTCTTGAATTGTAAGTCACCTCTTCATTTTCTATCCTTTCATTTTCCTTGTCTTCAACCATTTCCTTCTTTTAATACCTTTGAATCATTTCTTCTACCTTTCCATTTTTTTTCTTTCTACCCTAACCTATTTGCAGCCGACGCACAGAAGGAAGGAATTAACTTGTTATAATCTTGAGTAAGTTCCTCAAAGGACTTAACAATAGAAATTGAGTGGAAAAAGGCTAATTGAGAGAGTGAGATCAGAAGGGGAATTGTTAAAAGCCAAATTATATTCCCGAGAGTAAACACGAGTGTTGAGTGGAGTGATCTTATCTTTTCTTTGGAGTGAAGATTGTGAGGCTTTGTGAGTGTGCTGGTAAGGTTTTAATTTTCTTTATTTTCTACTAACAATGTCTTATGATCTTTCATCTTTCCAAACATTGGAGATCGAACAGCAAAGAACAAACACATTTCACACTCGTTGCCATGTAAATGGTAAAGTGTGTCTTGTAGCTATTGACGGAGGAAGTTGTACAAACATTGCAAGTACATACATAGTGAACAAATAGGGCTTACAACGATTAAACATTCTAGCCCATATGAATTACAATGGTTGAACAACGAGGAAGAGATGAAGGTCACTGAACAAGTACTTGTGCCATTCTCAATCGGAAGATACAAAGACGAGATTCTATGTGATGTGGTGCCTATGAGTATGAGTCATTTACTTTGGGGGAGGCCATGGCAATTTGACAAGCGTGTTGTTCATGATGGTTTCACAAACCGATACTCCTTCTTTCACAATGAAAGGAAAATCATCTTGACTCCACTATCTCCTAGCCGAGTAAATGAAGATCAAAACACCTTGAAGAAGAACATTGAAGCAATGAAAGAACAACTTAAAGACGATGCAACTGAAGAATGTTTGGAGAAAAATTCAAATGAACAAAAGCATTTTGAAGTTTAACAAAATGTTGGAGTTGAAAATGATGAACGGAGAGTGGATGCAGAAACTGTTGGAGTTGAAAAGAATGAATTTGGAGGAAAAGAGGAGAGTGAAGAATAATTTTTATCTAACCTTACTTCTTCTCCTATTCTCTCTTTTGTTTTGCAGGATAATTCAAGAGAGATATCTTTTCAAGGAGTTGATTCACAAAACATGTCTCTTGATATTTCAAAGGTTATGCCATTTGAAGTTCCAAAAAAAGCATCACGTGAAGTGTGAAGAGTTGTGTTCGTTGACATTCCAAGTACATTACCAATCTAGAAAATAATTCAGCAACCAACTCCCATTAAACATCCACCCTGGTTTGATATTTCCTTTTATCTTGTCAACAGTTTTTCATTTACATGTTTTGATTTATTTTGCAGAAATTCGATTCATATCTATGGTATTATCTTATCACTTGGTGATGGTAAGGTCATTCGAGAATGCCTATGGATGAAACGAAAGATCAAGGACGATTATTCTAACCATGTAATTATAGATTTTTTCTTTGATTTTTCAAATTTTCCAAGCGACACAACTTGTCAAATTGGGAGGCTAGGGGACGTGACCTTCAAAGAGGCAAGAGATGCGAGGCAAAGGGAGACATTTTATCATCCAAATGACGTGTCTTATGAGGATTCTAAGGACACTTCCATTCCAAGAGTTATAACCTTTCATGATTCAATGAATACACCTATTGGAGGACCAAGGAACATGACTTTTGGGGACATGATTGTTCAAAACAACATATCTTGTGATTCAAAAGACATCACTTTTGGTCATCCAAAAGATGTGAACATGGAGTATACCTTTAACTTTCTAATGATTAATAATTCCCTTACTTATGAAAGTCTTCTTTCTTTTCAGGATAAGGAGGTTCAAAGTACTTATTTAAGATTCATGACCTTTCATGAGGAACCTTTCATAGATCATTTCAAAAAGGAAATATCTTGAACAATTTGCTATTGAATGGATATATTTTGAAGTCAAATCAGCAACATTTGAATGGAAAGACAATAAGGAGAAGTTACCTTACGATTTGATGACAAATCGCCTAAAAGAAGGGGAGGATGATGTGATCATGTCTTGCACCAACTTTCTTCATGACACACTCACATCATTGAAGATTCATCATGCTCAATATAAGGGAGTTATACCTTACTTTATATTATATTTACTCATTTATGCACTATATATTATTATGACCATACATTTTCATATTAGACTATGCTTGAATTATCATAACATGTGCATTCATTCATTATGTCCTATGGTTTGCATCATTGATTGATATTCATGCATATAATCTATAGTTGTAATAATAATATTCATTCATTATCATATGATGCATGAATTATTATTATAACCTATAGTTCACATCTTTATAATATGCACATTCTTATTACTTTATAATAATTCATTTACTTAGCTGATATTATGCTTTCTTTTGTAGATGCATGTTCGGCCACATGATGGGAGCTGACTTAAAGCTAGCATTAGAGTCCAAGAGCTATGGAAACTTAACTAGGATAACTCCGGGACAGCTCAAGAACATTTTGGGACAAAGTTTCCAGCTGACCCCCGAGCTCATAGCTGACTTGAGCTGGACTTTTGAACTAGCTAGATGTTTTCATTTCAGCTAGAGAGTTGCACCATCATCACCACCACACAGAGTACTTCAAATATGGTCTATGTCAATTTTTGTGGATTGGTACTTTTTTGCAAATAGTTGACATTCCAAGAGGTTCCTTTTCACAAGGAGTTGTCCTATGACTTATCTTCATGTAATTCATCTATGGCCAGCTCATATTCAGCTCAAACACATGGAAAGTGGATCAAATGATGAAAGGTTACCTTTCACAAATGTGACCTTTCATGACAAGTTCCTGCCCATTGAAGACCATGACACCTAGATGCACGTTGGGAGCTACGTCACGCCTAGTTGCTACCTATCTTCATTCCATGGACTTCAAGACATCATCCTATGGTTGCAACCTCAACAAAGCCTTGTAAAAAGACCCATGTGCGTTCAAGTAGGCTGCCATGTGCATCATTCAAGCATGTTCACTCCATGTGACATCAAATTGGCGCCAAAACACCAAGGGATGCTTCCTATTCGGCCAAAGACTCTTTCCTCTTCATTTTGGCGCCCAAATAACTTCCAAAGGCATTCAAAACATCCTTAGGCCGAATCAACACCTTACCATTCGGCCAAGAGCATGTATCTTCATTAAAATCATGTATTTTCATTTAAAAATCATGTATTTTCAAAGGGGTTTCATCCATAGCCGAACCATCATGTATCTATTCGGCCTAAACCCTTTGAAAAACTATAAATAGGCTAGTGCATTTCATTTGTAATCATCTGATCTCTTATATAAAATATACTCTTGTGAGTTATTTCTCTTCAAAGTTCTTTGTGAACTTTATCGATTAAACAAGTATAGTTCCTATACTTGTGGCGTCATTCCTTCCATTTTGATTCCAAAATTCCTAGATTGATATCTAGTGGTTATCACCACCCCTCAAGCAAGTTTGTGAAGACCGGGATTGTGCTTCATAGCATAGTTTCCTCTTTGGCGTGTTTGAGATACAACATCACCACCATTGCCATTTCATCATCAACATCATCCATCTCTTCCATCAATTCCGCAGCCATCTCTATCCTTTATTTATTTCATTTCATTCTTATTATTTATTTTCATTACTTATATTATTATCCCCTTTATTAAATTCCATTATTAATAATTATTTTCTTATCTTATTTTGCAGCCCAAACTTATAAATTCAAGGACATCAGTACTTGTCAATCCTAGATTGGGACACAATAAGGCTATGTACTCTCTTCCATCAAAGCGTGTAGATCCTCCTTACATCACCTTTGAATCCTTTCTTCTACCTTTCCATTTTTTTCTACTCTTTCTACCATAACCTATTTGCAGCCGACACACACAAGGAAGGAATTAACTTGTTATAATCTTGAGTAAGTTCCTCAAAAGACTTAGCAAGAGAAATTTGAGTGGAAAAAGGCTATTGAGAGAGTGAGATCAGAAGGGGAATTGTTAAAACCCAAATATATATTCCCGAGAGTAAACACGAGTATTGAGTGGAGTAATCTTATCTTTTCTTTGGAGTGAAATTGTGAGACTTTATGAGTGTGCTGGTAAGGTTTATTTTTTTTTTGTTTTATTTACTAACCATATCTCAAAGTCCTAAAGAAAATGCATGTCAACCCAATTTGCAAATGCAACCACTTATTGGAGAAATGATGAGAATGTTTCGAATCGAATTTGATGCTCTCCATGAGAAACTAGACCAAAGACAAGATCAACCACAAATTAGAAACAATAATACTCCTCGGAGGCAACAACCTCTTCCAGAAGATGATGTCCCAAATCCTTATGATGAAGAAGAACCAACATTGATACAAGTACCTAGGCATGCCAATGTTGATGATAATATGAGCAATATCAAAATCAAAATTCCTCAATTCCAAGGGAAGACTGATCCAGAAGCCTATCTTGAATGGGAAAGCAAGGTGGAACATGTGTTTAGTTGCTATAACTATTCTAAACGCAATAAAGTAAGATTGGCAGCCATGGAGTTTGTTGATTATGCTTTGATATGGTGGGATCAACTTAGTATTACTCGAAGAAGGAATGGAGAGAGACCAATTTCAACATGGCTTGAAATGAAAGGTATCATGCGTAAATGTTTCATTCCTACTCATTATCACCGAGACATGTTTCAGAAATTACAGAATTTGAAACAAGGCCAACGGAGTGTGGAGGATTATTATAAAGAAATGGAAGTGGCAATGATCCGAGTCAATATTGAGGAGGATCGTGAAGCAACCATGGCTAGATTTCTTACTGGACTCAATCCTGAGATTGCCAACACACTAGAATTGTATCATTATATCGAACTTGATGAAATGGTGCAAATGGCTATGAAAATAGAGAGGCAATTACGAAGGAGATCTATATCTCTCATTACCATGCCTTCGAGATGGAGTCCTAACAATTTGAAGAAGTCTACTCCTACTCCTACCAAGGAAAAAGCTGAATCATCAAATGCATCCCAACTTGGTAAGGATAATCGAGGAAAAAAGATCCCTGAACGAACAAGAGACATCCGTTGTTTTAAATGTCTTGGGAGGGGGCATATATCTACACAATGTCCCAATAGAAACACCATGTTATTACTTGGAAATGGTGAGATTGAATCTGACCATGAAGAAGAAGAAGCACCACCAACAGAAGTGGAGGAAGAAGCCGAAATTGGTGCTCCTATGGAAGGTGAAGCCCTAGTGGTCAAGAGAAGTCTAAGTGCTCAAGTAGTAGAAGACGATGCACAATGGGAAAACATCTTTCATACCCGCTGCCATGTGAATGAAAAAGTGTGTTTCATGATTATAGACAGAGGGAGTTGTACTAATGTTGCCAGTACCATCATGGTGGAGAAATTGGGATTGCAAACGTTGAAACATCCAAATCCCAACAAACTACAATGGCTCAATGAACGAGGTGAACTTAATATCAACAAACAGGTGATGGTCCCTTTTTTAATTGGTAAGTACAAGGACGAGGTTATGTGCGATGTTATTCCTATGCATGCTAGCCATTTACTCCTTGGAAGACCATGGCAATATGATAGGAGGACCATTCATGATTGTTTTACCAATCAGTATTCATTCAACCATGGAGGAAAGAAGATCATCCTAACAGCCTTGATGCCTAACCAAGTCCAAGTTGAGCAAATCAAGATGAAACAAAGTGTTGAGGCCATGAGGAAAGGAAAATCTAAGTTAATCCAGGAAGAAAACATTCCAAAAACAAGTGCTTATACATCTAAGTGCTTGTTACGAGATGTTTACTGACGAGGCGCAAGGTCAATGAAGATTTTTCCAACTTTGACAATGCAGGAATTTCCTTTAATTTGCAGGATGATCCAAGTGACACAATCCATCGATTTGGGAAATTAAAGGACGTGACCTTCCAAGAGCAAAAAGGTGCGATTTTGGAGAAGCAAAGAGTGGTAATTCTTTATCCAAAGGACGTGATCCTTCAAGAATCAAGAGTTATGCCTATTCAAAATCAAAGGGAAGCGATTTTTCAACCAAGGGGCGTGACTTATGAGAACATGACCATTCCAAGAGTCATCATCATTCATGAATCAATGCAAACATCTATTGAAGAACAAAGGGACATAATTTTTGGAATGCAAAAGGGCACAAACGTTCAAAGCAAAATGACTTCAATAGACATGAACTTTGAACATACAATTTACATGAAGTATTTCTTAACTTTAGTTATGTTTGATCACATTTTTACTAATGAAAGTTTTCTTTCTTTTCAGGTTAAAAACTTCCAAAGCAGTCTTTCAACGGATATGATCCTTTTTATAAAGATTGAATGAAAGGACACTAGGAAAAGACGATTATTCGATTTGAGGACAAATCGATTAAAAGAAGGGGAGGATGATGTGATCCAATTCAGCATCATATTTACCATGGCTATTCCAACCTCTCCAGGGAAGAAACTTTCTATCTTTATACCTATAGATGCTTATTTCATATGTTATAAGATAGTTATTTTCATATATATATATATATAATACCTATAGTTATAATAATAAGTTATCCATTTATATATGAGATACAAGTTATTATCATATCTATAGTCACAATCTTATAATATACACATTATATAAGTTTATATACTTAGTTTATTTCTTTATGTTATGCATGTAGGCACATTCGGCCAACACTTGGGAGCTGCATTGGAGCTAAATGGAGCATGTAACAGCAAGGAAACTTACATGGGATCGATTAGGAGAGCACAAGGAACAATTGGTGAAAAGTTGTCCGGAGGCCGTGAGCTCATAGCTAGATTGAGCTGAAGATTTGAGCTACAAGATGACCTTAATTCAGCTGGGGAGTTGCACCATCATCATCACCACTTAGGAAACTTCAAATATATCCTAAATCAAAATTTGTGAAATCGTACCTTTTCGCGATAGTTACCACCTCAAGAGGTACCTTTTCACAAGGAGCTACCCAAACGTTCACCATGTTAGAAGTCATCTATGGCCAGCTCACCTTTAGATCATTCACACCATAAACAGTTCAAACATGAAGGGACACCTTTCTCAAACATTGTGACCTTTCATGAATGATGCTGCCCATGAAGATGCCTTTTCGTCTAGGAGCACGTTGATGAAGGAATTGCTAGCATTGGAAGATTAAATCGCCAAGAGACATGAGATAGAGCTCCATGCCTATTCGGTCACACCACATGCCTTGCACATGGAAGCTTTGGCGCCAAACATGATAAGGCACATGACTATTCGGCCAAGGAGAGGAAATTGGCGCCAAGATGAACAAGCATGCACCATTCGGCCAAGGGAGATGTCTCTCCACTCTTTGACCGAATCATTAAGGCCTTTCATGAAGAGTTAGCCGAACCATCACAAGCCCAAAGGACATATTCATTCATCTCAAGCATTATGTATTTTCCTAAAGACATGTATCTAGCTTAAACATCATGTAACTATTCGGACAAGCCCTCTCATTTCCTACAAATAGAGTGGCTTGCCTTCATTTGTACTCATCTCAACTCTTATATAAAACATACTCTTGTGAGTTATTTCTCTTCAAAGTTCTTTGTGAACTTTATCGATTAAACAAGTATAGTTCCTATACTTGTGGTGTCATTCCTTCCATTTTGATTCCAAAATTCCTAGATTGTTATCTAGTGGGTTGAAGACACTATCACCACCGCTCAAGCAAGTTTGTGAAGACCGGGATTGTGCTTCATAGCATAGTTTCCTCTTTGGCGTGTATGAGATACAACATCACCACCATTGCCATTTCATCATTACCATCATCATATCTTCCATCAATTCCGCAACCATCTCTATCCTTTCTTTCTTTATTTCATTTCATTCTTATTATTTATTTTCATTACTTATATTATTATCCCCTTTATTAATTCCATTATTAATCATTCTTTTCTTATCTTATTTTGCAGCCCAAACTTATAAATTCAAAGAAATCAGTACTTGTCAATCCTAGATCGGGGCACAATAAGGATGTATACTCTTTTCATCAAAGTGTGTAGATTCACCTTACATCACAATGATACACCTCGGAGATAACAACCTCTTCAAGAAGATGATGTCTTAGACAACTATGAAGGAGAAGATCCAACAATGTTACAATGACCTAGATGTGCCAATATTGATGATAACATGAGTAACATCAAAATCAAGATTCCTCAATTCCAAGGAAAAACTGATCCTAAAGCCTATCTCAAATGAGAAAGAATGGTGGAACATGTTTTTAGTTGCCATAACTATTCCGAATTAAATAAATTGAGATTGGACGCCATGGAGTTTGTCGATTATGCGTTGATATGGTGGGATCAACTTACTATTACCAGAAGGAGGAATGGAAGAGACCATTCTTAATATGGCTTGAAATGAAAGGTATCATCCGTAAATGTTTCATTCCTGTTCATTATCACTGAGACAAACTGTTGAATTTTAAACAAGGGCAACGGAGTTTGGAGGATTATTGTAAGGAGATGGAAGTAGCAATGATCCGAGTCAATATTGAGGAGGATCATGAAGCAACCATGGCTAGATTTTTTACCAGACTCAATCCAGAAATTGCCAACACCTTGGAGTTATACTATTACATAGAGATAGATGAAATGGTACAAATGGCGAGGAAAATAGAAAGATAACTACGAAGAATATCTATCTCTCGCACTATCATGCCTACACCTTCAAGATGGAGTCCAAACAACTTGAAGTAATCTAATCCTACTCCTAGCAAAGAGAATGTTGAATCATCCAGTGCTCCACAACTCAACAAGGATAACCGAGGAAAAGAAACCCCTGAACGATCAAGAGACATTATGTGCTTTAAATGTCTTCGGAGGTGGCATGTTTATACTCAATGTCCTAATCAAAACACCATGTTTCTACTTGGAAATGGTGACATTGAATCTGACCATGAATAAGAAGAAGTAGCACCAACTAAAGTCGAGGAAGAAGCAGAAATTGGGGCTCCCGTAGAAGGCGAAGCTCTAGTGGTTAAAAGAAGTCTTAGTACTCAAGTGGTAGAGGATAATGCACAACGGGAGAACATCTTTCATACCCAATGCCATGTGAATGAAAAGGTATGTTTCATGATCATAGACGGTGAAAGTTATACCAATGTGGCAAGTTTAATCATGGTGGAGAAATTGGGATTGAAAACATTGAAGTATTAAAATCCCTATAAACCACAATGGCTCAATGAACGAGGAGAACTTAACGTCAATAAACAGGTGATGGTTCCTTTTTCAATTGGAAAGTACAATGACGAGGTTATGTGTGATGTCGTTCTTATGCATGCTAGCCATTTACTTCTTGGAAGGTCATGGCAATATGATAAAAGGACTATCCATGATTGTTTTTCCAATCAATACTTGTTCAAACATGGAGGGAAGAACATTATTCTCACACCTTTAACACCTAAACAAGTCTAAATTGATCAAATCAAGATGAAGAAAAGTGTTGAGGCTACGAGGAAGCGCAAATTGACATCAAATAAGGTGAAAACTAGTCAGAAAACAAGTGCTTCGACATCTAAGTGCTTATTACAGAAATGCTTATTGTCGAGACGTAAGATTGAAGAAGATTTTTATAACCTAGAAAATGCCAAATTTTCTTTGATTTGTAGGATGTTCGAAGAAACACAATTTGTATGTTTGAGAGAATAAGGGACTTGCCCTTTCAAGAGCCAGAAGGTGCTTCTAATGAAAAGAAAAGGGAGGCGATTCTTCATCCAAAGGGCATAACTTATGAGGATTATAAGGACATCTCTATTCCAAAAGTCATATCCTTTCGTGATTTAATGAAAACATCTATTGAAGGACCAAGGAACATGATTGTTGGGATACTAAAGGATATAAACGTTCAAATCAAAACGTCTTCAATAGACATGAACTTTGAACATACATTAAATAGGGTGATGTGATCCAATTCAGCGTCAAAAATGGACTTGCATCTCTAACCTTTCTCAATAATCTAAGGGGGATTTTCTTTAAATTAATCTTTCTTTATACCGTAGTTGTGATAATAGCTTACATACATTATATTTATAGTTATGATGATGATATTATGAATTTATGAAGTTATTATTATGAACCACATATTTACATGATTATATGTTTAAATACTTAGCTTATACTATGCTTTATTTTGTAGGTGCGTGTTTGGCCACATGATGGGAGTTGACTTATAGCTAGAATTGGAGTCATTGAGCTAAGGAAACTTGACTACGACAACTCCGGGATAGCTCAAGGACATGTGTTGCCATTCCAAGAAGTACCTTTTCACAAGGAGATGCCATAAGACTTATACACATGTCCTTCATCTATGGCCAGTTCAACTTCAGCTCAAACCCATGGGAAGTAGCCCAAATGATGAAAGGATGCTTCACACAAATATGCCCTTTCATAATTAGTTGCTGCCCCATTGATGACATGTCACTTAGATGTAAGATGGATGCCAAGTCACACCTAGTTGCTGATCATATTCATGCCAAGGAGGAGACACATCATAAACTCCCTATGTCGCCCATGTGAGTGCCTCATGACCAGCCCACACATGTGCCATGTGTGTGGATGAAATGGGTGCCAAAATGAAGAGAGTTGTCATTATTTGGCCAATGCTTCATCTTTGTTCAAAGTTGGTGCCAAGATGAAGAGCAAGGAGACAATTCGTCCAAGGACATCCCCATTCATTAAAACAACATGTATTTACATTTAAAAGTCATGTATCTAGCCGAATGAACACCTATTTATTCGGCCAAACCTATGCAAGCCTATAAATATGGCTTTGATATTAATTTGTAACTTGAACCCTTTTGATAAATTAAACTCATGTGAGATTATTCTCTCTTCAAGTTCTTTTTAGAACTATATCGATTAAGCAAGCTTTTCTAAAGTTTGTGGCGTCATTCCTTCCCTTGATACTTCTGGTTCTTAGTTTATATAACTAGTGGGTCAAAGTCCTTTCATACCATCCCATATAAGAATTAAAAGAAATGGTGATGTAAGGTAATTCTACCTTCTCGTTTGATTGTGGATCTAGGAAGGAAGCAACACAACCTGCACAAGTGAATGGCTCAAAACAGAATGGATAAGGGTGGTAAACGTATGGTTTAATAGGTAGGCTATTTAATAAATAAGAGATGAAAGCGGAAGATGATTGAAATGGTTATGGTTATGGCAATGAAACAAAAAGTATGGTTGTGAGGATAGTATCTTGAAGAATGCTCAAAGAAGAACCAATGCTATAGAGAGCAAAGACCCAATCTTTATATTGTTTCTTCAAGGGGTGGTGTTAAGTACTTTGACCCACTAGTTATATGAACTAGGAACTAGAAGTATCAAGATGAAAGAAGAGGGTTGACGCCACAAGTATAAATTATACTTGATAAGTCGATAAAAAGTCATCAGGACTTAAGGAAGAGAATAATCTCACTTTAATTAAACAAAAGGTCTGCCTACAAATAATGATTGCTTTCCTATTTATAGGAAATGGGGAGACATGGCCGAATGGTTACAAAAGGATTCGGCCAGCCCTTGTGTCTCTATAAAATGACATAATTTTAATTCTAAATGACATAATGTTTCGGCCTTAGATGAAGGGAAATAACCCTTGGCCGAATAGCTCTTGTGTACCCTCAAGTTGGCGCCAAATTGGAGAGAAAGGAGTGCTTGGCCGAATGGTGAGATGACTCTTCATCTTAGTGCCTAAATGAAGTCACACTACTAGCACATGGTGGGCCGGTCACAAGGCGTGCACATGGCTTCTCTAGGATGCTTGTGGTGAATCCTTGTACATAGAATGATGGCTGGTCATGTGCTCTCTCTTGGGCGTGCATGTGTCTCCTCCAAGCTAGCTTGAGTTGTGGAGCTAGCTAGCAATCATGGGCTGTTTATGAACAAGCTTCCTAGCTAAGTCCTTATAAGCTCCATAACAGCATATTCAGCTACATTCACCTTTGACATCACTTTTGGCAACTCAGCTCCAAATAGTCCAACTAGCTAAGTTTAGCTAGCCTTAAGCTCCTCTAGCTGAATCGAGCTTCCTTTAGTGTTCCATGAGCTACCTTGTACTTTGTAAGATGTTTGTGAGCTGCATATGACGTCCAAATAATTCACCAAGCTACCTCAATGTTCATTTTGCTCCAATGTACCTACATGTGAAAAGAAACAAGGTAATTCCATGGTATTGAGCTAATATGAGCTAATTACCTTGCTGCCATGTTTGATTATGGTAATGTGAGCTAAGTTTGAATGTCATGAGCTAATTATATCATCTCCTAATATGTGTAAGGTAAGGTATAAAGCCTAAGAGCTAATATGAATGCAAATGAACTAATTAAATGCATTATAAGTATGTTGCCTTGATGTATATGTTATAATCATGCATAATATAATTATATAGCTATCCTAACATGCTTAACATATTAAAATAACAATGTGTAAGATGTATTCATACTAAGTTATTCTTTAACTTCATAACTAATATCCTTAGCATGATATGTAATATAATAGTATATATTATAAGGCTATTATAAAGTAAATGCATTAAAAAGATGTTCAAGAGTACTCCCTTTATAGTTGAAAACGTGCTTGTATCATCCCCCCTTCTTTAGGGTGATTTGTCCTCAAATCGAGCTCATTCTATCCTTGCATAGCTTCACGCCTCTTTGCTAAAAGAAAATATCCTTTGAACGTTTGTGTTTATCCATTAGGTACCCTTTTGTAAGATTTCCCTTTAGGCCTTTCTTTGGAATATGATTTACCAACAGGTACCTTTTGGGAGTGATCTTTATCTAGGGATATCCCTTTTGGAAGTGACCTTTCACGTGATTTGTCCTGAAAAGTGAGGAGAGAAAAGGTTTCATATTAAGGGGTACTTACCTTTAGTAGATTAAAATCATTGGTGAAGAGTTGTGACTTTAAGTCCTAAACATCGCCACTTTTCGTAGGCGACCCTTCATTTTCCAGCATTGAACCATTATGTATCTCTTTGAAGAAGTTTGGTTTCTTGTTTAGTTCCTCTTCATTTTTGTCGGAGTTTTATCTTTGCGTCATGCTTGTACACTCTTTCGCATATGCAATTGATCTTGTTGTAATTCTTTTGGCGTTAAAGGCATCAAGGTCACCTTACGTCCATCATACTTAAAAGTGTATTGATTGTGAAAACAATCATGAATGGCCCTTTTGTCATACTGCCATGGTCTCCCAAGTAAGATGTGACTAGCATGCATAGGGACAATGTCACAAAGCACCTCGTCCTTGTACCTACCAACTGAGAAAGGAATTAGAACCTGTTTGGTAACATTTAACTCACCTCCTTCATTGAACCATTGGAGTTTATATGGAGTAGGATGTTTTGACGTTGCCAATCCAAGTTTTTCAACCATAAGAATACTGGCTATGTTTGTGCAACTTCCTCCATCGATGATCATTGTGCAAACCTTATCCTTGACATGGCACCTTGTATGAAAGATATTGTTTCTCTGAATATCATCTTGGGATGTTTGTGATTGTAGGCACCTCTTTGAAACAAGCATCTCACCATGATCTGCATTTTCTTCCATTTCTTCTTCTTGTATTATTTCAGGTTCCTCGTCAAAAATATGCTCATCAGAATCTGATACAATATCTCCATTATCAAGCACCATCATGGTATTTCAGTTGGGACATTGACTAGCAACATGTCCTTTTCCAAAACACTTGAAACATTTGATGTCTCTTGATCTCTCAAAAGTGCTGGTTTGCTTTTCTTTACCCTTGCTAGATTCGCTCACTTGTATAGTTTTAGGTACCTTTGCACGATCCTTTGTTTGGACTGGAGTTTGCTTCCGGAAAGTAATAGGTTCTTGCTTCCATTTGGTGGGCGAACTTGGACTGCTTCTAGTGTAGGATTTCCATTTGAGTTATCTTTCAATTTTCATGGCCACATGCACCATTTCTTCAATCTCTACATAATGCTGAAGTTCAACAAGGTTAGCAATATCAAGATTTAGGCCATATAAGAATCTTGCCATTGTTGCTTCTCTATCTTCATCCACATTGGCTCAGATCATGGCAATCTCCATTTCTTTGAAATAATCTTCAATGTTCTTGCTTCCTTGTTTCAAATTTTGTAATTTATGATAAAGATCTCGGTGATAGTGAGTAGGAACAAACCTTTTCCTCATAATGGCCTTCATTTCATCCCATGTTGTGATGGGTCGTTCACCATTTCGTCTTCTTGAACTAACCAATTGGTCCCACCAAACTAAGGCATAGTCCACGAATTCCATAGTAGCAAGCCTAACCTTTTTTGCTCCGTATAGTTTTTGCATTCAAAAATGTGCTCAATTTTAATTACCCAATCAAGATAGGCTTCTGGATCAGTTCGTCCTTAGAATGGAGGAATAGTCACTTTGATGTTGCTGAAGTTGTGATTTTGATTTCGATGAACATCTCTCCTTGCTACTGATGTTACTTCAGCCTCTTCCTCTTATAAGTCTTCTTCCATTCTAGGGCGGTTTACTCTCCGGTTGCCTAAGGATACTTCTAATTGATCCATACGATCTTGCAAAGGCTCCAATTCTAATTTCAGCAATCTTGCCATTTCATGCATAATGGCTTGGGTTTGCAAGTTAGGGGCTTCTCTTTCTGGTGATCGTCCTGAACTCCGAGACATGGTTAGTGAAATAAGAAAAGAATAAGATGTGTAAAAGACCTTACCAGAATATACTCTCACAAAGCCTCACGAGTCACTCCAAGGAAACTTGATGTCACTCAATCCGCTCGTGTTTGCACTCTAGGACTTTAATGGCTTTTACTTGTCCTCTTCTGATCTCACACACGCTCCAGCCTTTTTCCTCTCGATTCTCTTATCTCAAGTTCTAGAAAACTTTTACTCAAGACTATATCGAGTAAATTTACTTGTTTGGCGTCGGCTGCAAATGGGTTAGTAGGAATGGAAAGCAAAATATAATTGAAAGGGTGGCTTAGAAACAATAGAAAGAAGAGAATAAAGGGGTTACTTACACAAGTCACTTTACAACATTCTATCACCACAATCAAATTTAAAGGCTTACTTGAATGGCTTGGTGATGAGAATTGTTGATGAGTGCTTCAAACTATTATTTTTTTTCTTCTTCTTCTTTTTGAGTGCTTTTAATTTCTACTTTTTGTGTTCTTCTTTTCTGATTTTTCTTGCTTTCTTTGACTTTGCACTTCTTTTTGTATTTTTATTCTTTATTGTTGTTGCACGTTGCTTTCTTCCACCAAAGCTCTGATTACCGCTTGATGTAAGGTAATTCTACCTTCTCATTTGATTGTGGATCTAGGAAGGAAACAAAACAACCTGCACAAGTGAATGGCTCAAAACATAATGGATAAGGGTGGTAAACGTATGGTTTAATAGGTAGGCTATTTAATAAATGAGAGATGGAAGCGGAAGATGATTGAAATGGTTATGGTTATGGCGATGAAACAAAAAGGATGGTTGTGAGGATAGTATCTTGAAGAATGCTCAAAGAAGAACCAATGCTACAGAGAGCAAAGACCCAATCTTTATATTGTTTCTTTAAGGGGTGGTGTTAAGTACTTTGACCCACTAGTTATATGAACTAGGAACTAGAAGTATCAAGATGAAAGAAGAGGGTTGATGCCACAAGTATAAATTATACTTGATAAGTCGATAAAAAGTCACCAGGACTTAAGGAATAGAATAATCTCACTTTAATTAAACAAAAGGTCTGCCTGTAAATGATGATTGCTTACCTATTTATAGGAAATGGGGAGACATGGCCGAATGGTTACAAAAGGATTTGGCCAGCCCTTGTGATGTGATCCGATTCAGCGTAAAAAATGGACTTGCATCTCCAACCTTTCACAATAATCAAAGGGGGATTTTCTTCAACTTAATCTTTCTTTCTACCATAGTTATGACAATAACTTACATAGATTATATTTATAGTTATGATGATGATATTATGAATGTATGAAGTTATTGTTATGAACCACATATTTATATATTTATATTTTATATTACTTAGCTTATAAAAGCTTTCTTTTCTAGGTACATGTTCGGCCACATGTTGGGAGCTGATTTAAAGCTAGCATGGGAGTCAATGAGCTAGGAAAACTTCCATAAGATGACTCGGGAGATCATGGAGAACAAATGATGAAAACTTGTCAGCTGACCTCCGAGCTCATAGCTCAATTGAGCTGGACTTTTGAGCTAGCTAGAGACTTCTTTTCAGCTGGAGAGTTGCACCATCATCTTCACCACATAGAGCACTACAAATATGGTCTAGGTCGAATTTTGTGAATTCATACCTTTTCGCGAAGACTTTCCAATCCAAGAAGTGCCCTTTCACAAGGAGCTGTCCTAAGACTCATTGACATGTATTGCATCTATGGCCAGCTCATCTTCAGCTCAAACACATGTGAAGTAGATCAAATGATGAAAGGTTTCCTTCCACAAATGTGACCTTTCATAAATAGTTGCTGCCCCATTGATGCCATATCACCTAGATGCAAGTTTGATGCTAAGTCATGCCTAAGTTGCTGCTCAAATTAACGCCAAGAAGAAGCAACACCATAAGCCCCTATGCCACCCATGTGAGTGCCTCATGAACAGCCCACACATGTGCCATGCATGTGGATGAAATGGGCGCCAAAATGAAGAGGCTTCTAACCATTCGTCCAAAGCATCATCTTGTTTCAAATTGGCGCCAAGATGAAGAGACAAGGGAACCATTCGGCCAAAGACATCTCCCCTCATCCAAGCATCATTTATTTTCATTTTAAGACATGTACTTTGCTGAAAAGGCATATATCTATTCGGCCAAGCCTTTACAAATCTATAAATAGGCTTTGGCATTCATTTGTAAAGAGAACCTTTTTGATAATTAAAAAATCCTTTGTGAGATTATTCTCTCTTCAAGTTCTTTTTAGAACTATATCGATTAAGCAAGCCTTTCTAAAGCTTGTGGTGTCATTCCTTCACCTTGATACTTTTGGTTTCTATCTCCTATAGATAGAGGGTCAAAGTCCTTAATACCATCCCTTATAACGACTTATAAGAAACAGGTCTTTGCTCATTTATAGCATTGGTTCCTTCTTAGTCTTATAAGATACTATCTATTCATTACCACCTTCCATCATCACTTTCACGCCAACTCCATCAACATTCCATTACTACTTCCATCACCATTATCACGCCTATATCATCACAATAGTCCATCACCATTATCACGCCTATATCATCACCATATTCCATCACCATATCACGCCTATATTATCACCAACTTCTAAATTTCCATTTCTTCATCTTTGAATTATCCTTCATCCTCAACAAGGCATTCGTCCATCACCACCATTGGAGACCGAATCCATCATCACTTGAAGGATCATTCTACAATACTTCCACAGCCCTTCTTTGATAACTATTCTATCCATTTCAATTCTTTCCATTTCCTTTCTTAATTACTCATTTACTTAACAAATCATTCTTCTTTTGTGCATATTACTTTCAATTCTAGGTGTAGCATTTGGTGTCTCTCCTAGATCGAGAAATAACAAGGTTGCCATCTTCTCCAATATTGAAGAAGCCTAGTTAGCCTTACATCAAGCGGTAATCAGAGCTTTGGTGGATTGACATTCAAAGTGCTATAAAAAAACAACGAGAAAGAAGAAAAGAAAAAGAAAAAGAAAAGACTCCTACAACAAAATTGGAGTGCAAAAGAAAGAAAAGAAAAGAAGAAAATCAAAAGCAAAGAAAAAGTAAAGAAAGTTGCAAATACACTCAAAGAGAAGCATATTACAATCTGCCCCAACAACAAACTTAAAGGTGGTATCCTTGTTGTTTCTTGTGAAGGAAGATAGTAAGTGTTGCAACTTGAGTTGTAAGTTATCTTCTTTTTTTTATCATTTCATTTCTTTATTCTTTCATCTTTTCTTATTTCATTACCATATCTTTTTCTAAACCTTTTTCTATACTACCCTTATCATAACCATTTTCTATTCCTAACCATTCTAAATCGACGCACAAACTAAAGAAACTTGCTTAATCTTGAGATAGTTTGTAAAAAGGACCCACAAGAGAGAATCAAGCGGTAAAAGGCAAACGAGAGGGTGAGATCAGAAGGGGGATCAAGAAAAAGCCAAGGAACATATCCCCGAGTGCAAACACGAGCGTGAGTGGAGTGCAATCTGAAATTTTCTTTGGAGTGATCAAGTGAGGTTTTGTGAGTGTGCTGGTAAGGTTTTCAATTCATTTTATTTGCACTAAGCATGTCTCAAAGCCCCAGAGAAAATGCAGGAAAACCAAACTTATAAATACAGGCACTCATTGGCGAAATGATGAGAATGTTTCGTGAAGAGTTCGATGCTCTTCATGAAAAGATAGATCAGGGTCAGGATCTACCACCAGGCCGTAATAATAGAGTTCTTAGAAGACAACAACCACCACCCCCTCCAGAAGAAGAAGTTCAAGAAAATTTTGACGAGGGAGAACAAGTAGCATTCCAAGTCCCTAGACGTGCCATTGTTGATGATAATCTGAGTAATAACAAGATCAAAATTCCTAAATTTCAAGGAAAAACTGATCGTGAAGCTTATCTTGAATGGGAAAGCAAAGTGGAACATGTTTTTAGTTGCCACAATTATTCCGAAATGAAGAAAGTGAGATTGGCAGCCATGGAGTTCATAGACTATGCTTTAATATGGTGGGATCAACTTACTTTGAACCGAAGGAGGAATGGAGAACGACCGGTCTCAACTTGGCTTGAAATGAAAGGTATTATGCGGAAATGATTCATTCCTGTTCACTATCATCGTGACTTGTTTCAAAAGTTACAGAATCTGAAACAAGGCCATAGGAGTGTGGAGGACTGTTATAAAGAGATGGAAGTGGCAATGATCTGAGTCAACATTGAGGAGGATCGTGAAGCAAATATGGCGAGATTCCTTGCCGGACTTAATACCAAAATTGCCAATACCTTGGAATTGTAGCATTACATCGAAATGGATGAAAAGGTGCAAATGGCAATGAAAATTGAAAGGCAATAAAAGAGGAGGCACATAACTCGCAATATTGCACCTACATCATCCAAATGGAGTCCAAACAACATCAAAAAGCCAACTCCTCCTCTTGTCAAAGAACAAGCCGAATCTTCAAAGAATCAGCAAGCAAACAAAGACTTCAACCGAGGAAAGCAGACTTCTGAACGTTCAAGAGACATTAGATGCTTTAAATGTCTTGGGAGGGGCCACGTATCTACACAATGCCCTAACCGGAACACTATGCTTTTACTTGTAAATGGCGAAATAGAATCTGAATCAGAGGAAGAACAAGAGGCACCTATTGAATTTAATGAAGAAATCACTCTTGCAGATCCCGTTGAACAAGGAGAAGCTTTGGTAATTAGAAGAAGTTTGAATCTTCAAGTTGCAGAAGACAATGCACAGTGAGAAAACATATTCCATACCCGATGCCATGTGAATGAGAAGGTATGCTTTGTTATTATAGATGGTGGAAGTTGTACTAATGTGGCAAGTACAATAATGGTGGAAAAACTTGGTTTGAAAACAATGAAGCACCCGAATCCATATAAGTTGTAGTGGCTCAATGAACGAGGAGAACTCAACGTTAGCAAACAGGTGATAATTCCTTTTTCCATTGGAAAATACAAAGATGAGGTTATGTGTGATGTTGTCCCTATGTACGCTAGCCATATACTTCTTGGGAGGCCATGGAAATACGACAAAAGGACTATTCATGATTGTTTTACCAATTAATACTCGTTCAGCCATAAAGGGAAGAAGATTATCCTTACTCCTTTAATGCCTAAACAAGTCCAGAATGATCAAGCCAAAAAAAAGCATAGTGTTGAGGCTATAAGGAAAGGAAAGGCAACAACCATGGAGGAAATTAATCCAAGAACAAGTGCTTATTCATCAAAGTGCTTGATTCGAGAATGCCTATTGACAAAATGCAAGGTTAAAGATGATTATTCTAACTTTGAAAATGTAGATTGTTTCTTTGACTTGCAGGTTGTATCAAGAGACACCATTTGCCAAAAGGAATGTTTAGGAGAAGTGACCTTTGGGAATACAAAAGATATGTCCATTGAGCAGCAAAAGAACACCATTTTTCATTCAAAGGACGTGTCTTTAGAAGAACCAATGGACGTGACTTATGAGGATTCCATGAGCATGCCTATTGGAGCATTAAGAGACACCACTTTTGGGATATCAAGGGACCTAAACATTCAAAGCAAAATTACCTAGGCATATCTCATTTAAGAGCCTAAAGAAGGAATCCCAATTTCTGACGAAACAACAACTATGGAATGGAGGAACGTTGAAAAGAAACCACCCTTCAATTTGAGGACAAATCGCTTTAAAGAAGGGGGGTGATGTGATCCGATTCAGCGTCAAAAATGGACTTGCATCTCCAACCTTTCACAATAATCAAAGGGGGATTTTCTTCAACATAATCTTTCTTTATACCATAGTTATGACAATAGCTTACATACATTATATTTATAGTTATGATGATGATATTATGAATGTATGAAGTTATTGTTATGAACCACATATTTATATATTTATATTTTATATAATTTAGCTTATAAAAGCTTTCTTTTGTAGGTACATGTTCAGCCACATGTTGGGTCAATGAGCTAGGAAAAATTCCATAAGATGACTCGGGAGATCATGAAGAACAAATGATGAAAAGTTGTCAGCTGACCTCCAAGCTCATAGCTCACTTGAGCTGGACTTTTGAGCTAGCTAGAGACTTCTTTTCAGCTGGAGAGTTACACCATCATCTTCACCACATAGAGCACTACAAATATGGTCTAGGTCGAATTTTGTGAATTCGTACCTTTTCGTGAAGAGTTTCCAATCCGAGAAGTGCCCTTTCACAAGGAGTTGTCCTAAGACTCATTGACATGTATTGCATCTATGGCCAGCTCATCTTCAGCTCAAACACATGGGAAGTAGCTCAAATGATGAAAGGTTGCCTTCCACAAATGTGACCATTCATAAATATTTGCTGCCCCATTGATGCCATGTCACCTAGATGCAAGTTTGATGCCAAGTCATGCCTAAGTTGCTGCTCAAATTCACGCCAAGAAGAAGCCACACCATAAGCCCCTATGCCACCCATGTGAGTGCCTCATGAACAACCCACACATGTGCCATGCATGTGGATGAAATGGGAGCCAAAATGAAGAGGCTTCTAACCATTCGGCCAAAGCATCATCTTGTTTCAAATTGGCACCAAGATGAAGAGACAAGGGAATCATTCAGCCAAAGACATCTCCCCTCATCCAAGCATCATTTATTTTCGTTTTAAGACATGTACTTTGCTGAAAAGGCATATATCTATTCGTCCAAGCCTTTACAAATATATAAATAGGCTTTGGCATTCATTTGTAAAGAGAACCTTTTTGATAATTAAAAAATCCTTTGTGAGATTATTCTCTCTTCAAGTTCTTTTTAGAACTATATCGATTAAGCAAGCCTTTCTAAAGCTTGTGGCGTCATTCCTTCACCTTGATACTTCTGGTTCATATCTCCTATAGATAGAGGGTCAAAGTCCTTAATACCATCCCTTATAACGACTTATAAGAAACGAGTCTTTGATCCTTTATAACATTTGTTCCTTCTTAGTCTTAGAAGATACTATCTATTCATTACCACCTTCCATCATAACTTTCACGCCAACTCCATCAACATTTCATTACTATTTCCATCACCATCTTCCATCACCATTATCACGCCTATATCATCACCATAGTCCATCACCATTATCACGCCTATATCATCACCATATTCCATCACCATATCACGCCTATATTATCACCAACTTCTAAATTCCCATTTCTTCATCTTTGAATTATCCTTCATCCTCAACAAGGCATTCGTCCATCACCACCATTGGAGACTGAATCCATCATCACTTGAAGGATCATTCTACAACACTTCCACAACCCTTCTTTGATAACTATTCTATTCATTTCAATTCTTTCCATTTCCTTTCTTAATTACTCATTTACTTAACCAATCATTCTTCTTTTGTGCAAATTACTTTCAATTCAAGGTGTAGCATTTGGTGTCTCTCCTAGATTGGGAAATAACAAGGTTGCCATCTTCTCCATTATTGAAGAAGCCTGGTTAGCCTTACATCACCTTGTGTCTCTATAAAATGACATAATTTTAATGCTAAATGACATAATGTTTCGGCCTTAGATAGAGGGAAATAACCCTTTGCTGAATAGCTCTTGTGTCCCCTCAAGTTGGTGCCAAATTGGAGAGAAAGGAGTGCTTGGCAAAATGGTGAGAGGACTCTTCATCTTGGTGCCTAAATGAAGTCACACGCCTAGCACATGGTGGGCTGGTCACAAGGCATGCACATGGCTTCTCTAGGATGCTTGTGGTGCATCCTTGTGCATGGAATGATGGCTGGTCATGTGCTCTCTCTTGGGCGTGCATGTGTCTCCTCCTAGCTAGCTTGAGTTGTGGACCTAGCTAGCAATCATGGGCTGTTTGTGAACAAGCTTCCTAGCTATGTTCTTATAAGCTCCATAACAGCATATTCAGCTACATTCAACTACCTTTGACATCACTTTTGGCAACTCAGCTCCAAATAGTCCAACTAGCTAAGTTTAGCTAGCCTTAAGCTTCTCCAGCTGAATCGAGCTTCCTTTAGTGTTCCATGAGCTGCCTTGTACTTTGTAAGCTATTTTTGAGTTGCATATGACGTCCAAATCATTCACCAAGCTACCTCAACGTTCATTATGCTCCAATATACCGACATGTGAAAGGAAACAAGTTAATTCCATGGTATTGAGCTAATATGAGCTAATTACCTTGCTGCCATGTTTGATTATGGTAATGTGAGCTAAGTTTGAATGTTATGAGCTAATTATATCATCTCCTAGTATGTGTAAGGTAAGTTATAAAGCCTAATAGCTAATATGAATGCAAATGAACTAATGAAATGCATTATAAGTATGCTTCCTTGATGTATATGTTATAATCATGCATAATATAATTATATAGCTATCCTAACATGCTTAACATATTAAAATAACAATATGTAAGATGTATTCATACTAAGTTATTCTTTAAATTCATAACTAATATCCTTAGCATGATATTTAATATAATAGTATATATTATAAGGCTATTATAAAGTAAATGCATTAAAAAGATGTTCAAGAGTACTCCCTTTATAGTTGAAAACGTGCTTGTATCAAACGGGTCTTTGCTCCTCTGTAGCATTGGTTCCTTCTTAGTTTTATAAGATACTATCTATTCATCATCATCTATCCATCACCATCCTCCATCACCATTCAAGCCTATATCATCATCCTTCCATTACCATCTCTTCACCATTAAATTATACTTCATTCATCAACAAGGCATTTCATCACCTCCATTTGGAGGCCAAAGTCAACATCACTTGAAGGAGATTTACTCAACATTTCCACAGCCCACTTTGATATCATTTCTTTCATTTCCTTAATTATCATTTCCTTTCTTCTTCCATTTTCCATTTTAATCATTTTTTTTAATTTTGCAGATTACTTGTCAATTTAAAGTGTAGCATTTGGTATCTCTCCTAGATCGGGAAACAAAAAAGTTACTAACTTCTCCATTATTGAAGAGGCCTGGTTAGCCTTACATCAAGCGGTAATCAGAGTTTTGGTGGATTGACAATCAAGTGCTGCAACAAAAGCAACAAAAAGAGAAAAAGAAAGAAGAAAAACAAAAAGAAAAGAAAAGGACTTATACATCAAATTTG
Organism: Hibiscus syriacus; assembly: GCF_006381635.1. Classification (NCBI taxonomy): domain Eukaryota; kingdom Viridiplantae; phylum Streptophyta; class Magnoliopsida; order Malvales; family Malvaceae; genus Hibiscus; species Hibiscus syriacus. The sequence goes on from NW_024063533.1 coordinate 16,669,588, forward strand.
GAGTGAAAAAGAAAGAAAACAAAAAGAAGAAAATTCAAAGAAAAAGAAAATGTGAAGAAAGTTGCAAAGTACACTCAAAGGGAAGCACAATACAATTTGCCCCAACAACAAACTAGAAGGAGGTATCCTTGTTTCTTGTGAAGGAAGATAGTAAGTGTTACAACTTGAGTTGTAAGTTATCTTCACTTTCTTACTATTTCATTTTCTTATTCTTTCATTTATTCTTATTCTATTACCTTATCATTTTCTTAAACCTTTTTTTTCTATCCTACCCTATATCATAATCATTTCTATCCCTAACCATTTCTTAACCGACGCACAAACTAAAGAAACTTGCTAAATCTTGAGTTAGTTCTTTAAAAGGACCCACAAGAGAGAATCGAGTGGTAAAAGGCAAACAAGAGGGCGAGATCAGAAGGGGGGTCAGAAAAAGCCAAGAATATATCCCCGAGTGCAAACACGAGTGTGATTAGAGTTGAAGTAAGGTAATTCTACCTTCTCGTTTGATTGTGGATCTAGGAAGGAAGCAAAACAACCTATAAAGTGAATGGCTCAAAAATAGAAGGGTTAAGGTGGTAAACGTAAGGGTGAAGAGGTGGGTTATTTAATAATTAAGAGATGGAAGTGGAAGATGATTGAAATGGTTATGGTTATGGCGATGAAACAAAAGGATGGTTATGAGGATAGTATCTTGAAGAACGCTCAAAGAAGAACCAATGTTATAGAGAGCAAAGACCCAATCTTTATATTGTTTCTTCAAGGGGTGGTGTTAAGTACTTTGACCCTCTAGTTATATGAACTAGGAACTAGAAGTATCAAGATGAAATAAGAGGGTTGACACCACAAGTATAAAATACTTGATAAGTCGATAAAAAAGTCACCAGGGCTTAAGAAAGAGAATAATCTCACTTCAATTAAAAATAGAATGTCTGATTTCAAATGAAATAGGAAAGCCTATTTATAGTTTTTGAAGGGACTTGGCCGAATAGGTACATGTTGGTTCGGCCAGCCCTTGTACCTTCCTAAAATGACATGTTTTTTAATGAAAAAACAAGACTTTAATGAAAATACATGCTCTTGGCTGAATGGTTATGTGTTGGTTCTGCCCTAAGGATGATTTGAATGCATTTGGAAGTTATTTGGGCGCCAAAATGAAGAGGAAAGAGTCTTTGGCCGACTAGGAAGCATCCCTTGGTGTTTTGGCGCCAATTTGATGTCACATGAAATGCATATGCTTGAATGATGCACATGGCAGCCTACATGAATGCACATGGGTCTTCTTGCTATGCTTTGATGAGGTTGCAACCATAGGATGATGTCTTGAAGTCCATGGAATGAAGATAGGCAACAACTAGGCGTGAATTAGCTTCCAACGTATATCTAGATGACATGGCATCCATTGGGCAGACTAGAGATGAACTAGCTTCAAGGTAAGCTAGATGAGTGTCTTGGTATCTAACTAGGTGAGTTATAGCTTGGTAAACTCAAGCTAGTTAGCTTTGGTCTTCTTAGCTCCTCAGCTACTCTCCCAGCTATTTCCAGCTACCTTTAGTCCACTTTTCAGCACTTTGGTCCAAAACTCTCCTCTAGCTAAGTTCAGCTACATGCTAGCTCCTCCAGCTAAGTTGAGCTTTCCTTAGTGTTCCACGAGCTGCCATATTCCATGTGAGCTATTTGTGAGATGCATTTGATCTCCAAATAATCCACCAAGCTGACTCATCGTGCATCACACTCCAATGTACCTATATGTGCAAGAAAACAAGGTAAGTCCATGATATTTAGTTGTTATGAGCTAAATACCTTGCTGCCATGTATGATTATGGTGATGTGAGCTATATTTGAAGGTTATGAGCTAATTATAACATCTCAAAATATGTGTAAGATAATGCATGAATACTAAAATGAATTATAATGATGCTGCCTTGATGTATATAAGGTAATCATGCTTGAATGAATGCAAGACTAATATAGCATACTTAGCATGCTTGAAATAACATTGTAGATATATTTTGTATGCATGAATATCATTTAACATGGTATTCATAATAAATGATAAATGGAAACATATAATAATAATATCCTAAGAAATGATATGTAATTATAGCATATATTTGAATAATATGAAAAACATGATCAAATAAGCATATGATGGAAATAATAATATGACAATTTAAACTAACATGTGAATGCATGCTTATGATAGGATAGAATGTATAAATGATATAGTATAAGATAGGGTAATGAAGAACTCCCTTAGAAACAGATTTGAAGAACATCCATGGTGTGTTCAAGTCATGGAGAAAATTAGAGCTTGTTTGGATCGTATCATCCTCCCCTTCTTTTAGGCGATTTATCCTCAAATCGAAGTAGTTTCTCATTGAAGACTTTCTTGATGTAGGAAGGATTGAATCCTTGTGTTTTCCTCCAATAGATAAATCACACGAAATGTTCAACCTCTTGGCTTTAAATCTGGTAACTTCACGTCCTTTGATGGGAGGACACAATGTTTCTATCTTTATACCTATAGATGCTTATTTCATATGTTATAAGATAGTTATTTTCATATATATATATATATATATTATACCTATAGTTATTATGATAATAAGTTAACCATTTATATATGAGATACAAGTTATTATCATAAACTATAGTCACAATCTTATAATATACTCATTAATAAGCTTATATACTTAGTTTATTTCTTTATGTTATGCATGTAGGCACATTCGGCCAACACTTGGGAGATGCATTAGAGCTAAATGGAGCATGTAACAGCAAGGAAACTTACATCAGATCGATTAGGACAGCACAAGGAACAATTGGTGAAAAGTTATCCGAAGGCCGTGATGATGTAAGGTTAACCAGGCTTCTTCAATTATGGAGAAGTTGGCAACCTTGTTGTTTCCCGATCTAGGAAAGACACCAAATGCTACACCTTGAATTGGAAATCAATCTGCACAAAAGAAGAATTATTGGTTAAATAAATGAATAATAAAGAAAGGAAATAGAAATGGAAAGAATTGAAATGGATAGAATAGTTATCAAAGAAGGGCTGCGGAAGTGTTGTAGAATGATCCTTCAAGTGATGATGGATTCGGCCTCTAATGGTGATGATGGACGAATGCCTTGTTGACGATGAAGGATAATTCAAAGATGAAGAATTGGAAATTTGAGAATTCGGTGATGATATAGGCGTGATATGGTGATGGACTATGGTGATGATATAGGCGTGATAATGGAAGATGGATTATGGTGATGGAAATAGTATCTTATAAAACTAAGAAAGAACCAATGCTATAAAGAGCAAAGACTTGTTTCTTATAAGTCTTACAAGGGATGGTAAGAAATGACTTTGACCCTCTAGTTATAAGAACTAGGAACCAGAAGTATCAATGAGGGAATGACGCCACAAGCTTTAGAAAAGGCTTGCTTAATCGATATAGTTCTAAAAAGAACTTGAAGAGAGAATAATCTCAAAAAGAGTTTATATTATCAAAGGGTGTAGTTTACAAATGAATGCCAAAGCCTATTTATACATTTGTAAAGGCTTGGCCGAATAAATACATGCCTTTTCGGTAAAAGTACATGTCTTAAAACAAAAATAAATGATGCTTGGATGAGGGGAAATATCTTTGGCCGAATGGTTCCCATATCTCTTCATCTTGGTGCCAACTTGAAGCATGATGAGAGAAGCCTCTTCATTTTTGGTGCCTATTACATTCACATGCAAAGCACATGGGTGGCTGGTCATGTGGCACTCACATGGATGGTGTAGAATGCTTAAGGCGTGGACTCCTCCATGGCGTGAAGATGAACAACAACTTAGGCGTGACTTGGCATCAAACATGTGTCTAGGTGACATGGCTTCAATGCAGCAGCAACTAATTATGAAAGGTCACATTTGTGTGAAACAACCTTTCATCATTTGAGCTAGTTCCCATGAGTTTGAGCTGAATTTGAGCTGGCAATAGATGAAGGACATGTGTACAAGTCATAGGACAACTCCTTGTGAAAAGGCACTTCTCGAAATGGCAACTCTTCGCGGAAAGGTACGAATCCACAAAAAAATTAACCTATACCATATTTGTAGTGCTCTGTGTGGTGAAGATGATGGTGCAACTCTCCAGCTGAAATGAAGTATCTAGCTAGTTCAAAGGTCCAGCTCAAGTGAGCTATGAGCTCGGGGGTCAGCTAGCAACTTTTCATCATTTGTTCTTCATGATCTCCCGAGTCATCCTATGTAAGATTTCCTAGCTTATTGACTCCAATTCTAGATTTAAGTCAGCTCCCATGATGTGGCCGAATATGCACCTAGAAAAGAAAGCATATTATAAGATAAGTAATATAGGATATAAATATATAAATATGTAGACTATAGGTTATAATAATAACTTATGCATCATATGATAATGAATGAATATTATTATTATAACTATAGATTATATGCTTGAATATCAATCAATGATGCAAACCATATAATGAATGAATTCACATGTTATGATAATTCAAGTATAGTCTAATCTTAATATGTAAGCTCATAATAGTATATAATGCATAAATAAGTAAATATAAGATAAAATAAGGAAGAACTCCCTTAGAACCAGCTTTGAATAATCTCCATGGTGTGATCAAGTCATGGATAAAGTTGGAGCTAGACAGGATCACATCATCCTCCCCTTCTTTTATGCGATTTGTCCTCAAATCGAAATGTGACTTCTCCTTAGTGTCCTCCCATCCGATATATGCAACAGGGATCTTTATGAAATGATTCTTTTCATAAGTCATATCCTTTGAATAAGTTCTTTGAACGTACATGACCTGAAAAGAAAGATAACTCTCAGAAGTAAAAACATGATTAAATACAAATAAAGGAAAATTGTACTTCCTGTTGGTGTTTGATGGTTGGTTAAAAATCATGTCTGTTGAAGACATGTTGCTTTGAATGATCATGTTCCTTGGCATCCCAAAAGTCATGTCCATTGGATCATGAAAATTCACGATTTTATGCTCTTGAAGGGTCACGTCCATTAAGCCTTTATGATTCACGACTCTTGGCTCTTTCCCTTGACAAATTGTGTCTTTTGAATCATCCTTGTCATCACAAATTGATAAGATAATGCCACAGACATGAATTGAATTGCTGCAAAATGAATCAAAATAAGTAAATGAAAAACTATTGACAAGATGAATGGACATATCAAACCAGGGTGGATGTTTAATGGGAGTTGGTTGTTGAATTCTTTTCATAATTGGCAATGCACTTGGAATTTCAACGAACACAACTCTTGGCACTTCAAGTGACGCTTCTCTTGGAACTGCAAACGACGTTATCTTTGAAACATCAAGAGATATGTTTCGTTCACCACCAAAAGTAACAACTATTTGTTCTTCAAAAGTCACATCTTTTAGTCCTCCAAAAGCCATGATTCTTGAATCATCACCTTGAAAAGATACGTCTCTGAAATTGCCATGTAAAACAGAAAGAATGATAGGAGAAGAAAGGTTAGATAAAATTTGTTCTTCACTCTACTCTTATTCTCCAAATTTATCTTTCTCATTTTCAACTCCAATGTTTTCTTCATCTACTCTTTGATTCTCATTAATTTCAACGTTTTTGAATGATTCCATTCTTTTCTTCAAATGGTGCTGCTCTTCATTCACTTTACTAGGAGAAAGTGGCGTCAAAGTGAATTTCTTGCCATTATGGGTTATAGAAAATCTGTTTGTAAACCCATCATGGATTGCTCGTCTATCGAATTGCCACGGTCTTCCCAAAAGTATATGTCCAGCATCCATTGGTACAACATCACAAAGAACTTCATCTTGATATTTTCCGATTGAAAACTGGATGACAACTTGCTTTGTGACTTCTAACTCTTCATCTTCATTTAATCCTTGCAAAACATATGGGCTAGGATGTTTGAATGTTGTAAGTCCCAATTTCTTGACCATGTATGTGCTTGCAATGTTTGTACAACTTCCTCCATCAATAGCTACAAGACACACTTTACCATTTGTGAAATGTGTTTGTTCTTTGTTGTTCATCTTCCAATGTTTGGAAAGATGGAAGATCACAAGACATTGTTAGTATAAAAATAAAAAAATAATTAAAACCTTACCAGCACACTCACAAAAGCCTCACTTGGTCACTCTAAAGATATTTAAGACTTCACTCCACTCGCACTCGTGTTTGCACTCAGGGATATGTTCTTGGCTTTTTTTGATCCCCCTTCTGATTTCACCCTCTCGTTTGCCTTTTACCGCTCAATTCTCTCTTGTGGGTCCTTTAAAGAACTAACTCAAGATTGAGCAAGTTTCTTAGTTTGTGTGTCGGCTTAAAACAATATGGTTAGGGTATAGAAATGGTTATGGTAAAGGTAGGATAGAAAAGGTTAAGAAAAGGATAAAGTAATGAAATAAGAAAAGATGAAAGAAAAGGAAATGAAATAGTAAGAAAGTGAAGATAACTTACAACTCAAGTTGCAACACTTACTATCTTCATTCACAAGAAACAACAAGAATACCTCCTTCAAGTTTGATGTTGGGCAGATTGTATGGTGCTTCTCTTTGAGTGTACTTTGCAACTTGCTTCACTTTTCTTTTGCTTTTGATTTTCTTCTTTTTCTTTTCTTTCTTTTGCACTCCAAATTTGATGTAGGAGTGTTTTTCTTTTATCTTTTGTTTTCTTCTTTCTTGTTGCTTTTTTTGTTGTAGCACTTTGTATGTCAATCCACCAAAGCTCTGATTACCGCTTGATGTAAGGTTAACCAGGCTTCTTCAATTATGGAGAAGTTGGCAACCTTGTTGTTTCCCGATCTAGGAAAGACACCAAATGCTACACCTTGAATTGGAAATCAATCTGCAAAAAAGAAGAATTATTGGTTAAATAAATGAATAATAAAGAAAGGAAATATAAATGGAAAGAATTGAAATGGATAGAATAGTTATCAAAGAAGGGCTGCGGAAGTGTTGTAGAATGATACTTCAAGTGATGATGGATTCGGCCTCTAATGGTGATGATGGACGAATGCCTTGTTGATGATGAAGGATAATTCAAAGATGAAGAATTGGAAATTTGAGAATTTGGTGATGATATAGGCGTGATATGGTGATGGACTATGGTGATGATATAGGCGTGATAATGAAAGATGGATTATTGTGATGGAAATAGTATCTTATAAAACTAATAAAGAACCAATGCTATAAAGAGCAAAGACCCGTTTCTTATAAGTCTTACAAGGGATGGTAAGAAAGGACTTTGACCCTCTAGTTATAAGAACTAGGAACCAGAAGTATCAATGAGGGAATGACGCCACAAGCTTTAGAAAAGGCTTGCTTAATCGATATAGTTCTAAAAAGAACTTGAAGAGAGAATAATCTCAAAAAGAGTTTATATTATCAAAGGGTGTAGTTTACAAATGAATCCCAAAGCCTATTTATAGATTTGTAAAGGCTTGGCCGAATAAATACATGCCTTTTTGGCAAAAGTATATGTCTTATAACGAAAATAAATGATGCTTGGATGAGGGGAGATGTCTTTGGCCGAATGGTTCCCATATCTCTTCATCTTGGCGCCAACTTGAAGCATGATGATGTTTAGGCCGAATAGAGAGAAGCCTCTTCATTTTTGGTGCCTATTTCATCACATGCAAAGCACATGGGTGGCTGGTCATGTGGCACTCACATGGATGGTGTAGAATGCTTAAGGCGTGGACTCCTCCATGGCGTGAATATGAACAACAACTTAGGCGTGACTTGGCATCAAACATGTGTCTAGGTGACATGGCATCAATGGGATAACAACTAATTATGAAAGGTCACATTTGTGTGAAACAACCTTTCATCATTTGAGCTAGTTCCCATGAGTTTGAGCTGAAGTTGAGATGGCCATAGATGAAGGACATGTGTACAAGTCATAGGACAGCTCCTTGTGAAAAGGCACTTGTCGGAATGGCAACTCTTCGCGGAAAGGTACGAATCCACAAAAAATTGACCTATACCATATTTTTAGTGCTCTGTGTGGAGAAGATGATGGTCCAACTCTCCAGTTGAAATGAAGTCTCTAGCTAGCTCAAAGGTCCAGCTCAAGTGAGCTATGAGCTCGGGGGTCAGCTAGCAACTTTTCATCATTTGTTCTTCATGATCTCCCAAGTCATCCTATGTAAGATTTCCTAGCTTATTGACTCCAATTCTAGCTTTAAGTCAGCTCCCATGATGTGGCCGAATATGCACCTACAAAAGAAAGCATATTATAAGCTAAGTAATATAGGATATAAATATATAAATATGTAGACTATAGGTTATAATAATAACTTATGCATCATATGATAATGAATGAATATTATTATTATAACTATAGATTATATGCTTGAATATCAATCAATGATGCAAACCATATAATGAATGAATGCACATGTTATGATAATTCAAGTATAGTCTAATCTTCATATGTAAGCTCATAATAGTATATAATGCATAAATAAGTAAATATAAGATAAAGTAAGGAAGAACTCCCTTAGAACCAGCTTTGAATAATCTCCATGGTGTGATCAAGTCATGGATAAAGTTGGAGCTAGACAGGATCACATCATCCTCCCCTTCTTTTATGCGATTTGTCCTCAAATCAAAATGTGACTTCTCCTTAGTGTCCTCCCATCCGATATATGCAACAGGGATTTTTATGAAATGATTCTTTTCATAAGTCATATCCTTTGAATAAGTGCTTTGAACGTACATGACCTGAAAAGAAAGATAACTCTCATAAGTAAAAACATGATTAAATACACATAAAGGAAAATTGTACTTCCTGTTGGTGTTTGATGGTTGGTTAAAAATCATGTCTATTGAAGACATGTTGCTTTGAATGATCATGTTCCTTGGCATCCCAAAAGTCATGTCCATTGGATCATGAAAATTCACGATTTTATGCTCTTGAAGGGTCACGTCCATTAAGCCTTTATGATTCACGACTCTTGGCTCTTTCCCTTCACAAATTGTGTCTTTTGAATCATCATTGTCATCACAAATTGATAAGATAATGCCACAGACATGAATTGAATTGCTGCAAAATGAATCAAAATAAGTAAATGAAAAACTATTGACAAGATGAATGGACATATCAAACCAGGGCGGATGTTTAATGGGAGTTGGTTGTTGAATTCTTTTCATAATTGGCAATGCACTTGGAATTTCAACGAACACAACTCTTGGCACTTCAAGTGACGCTTCTCTTGGAACTGCAAACGACGTTATCTTTGAAACATGAAGAGATATGTTTCGTTCACCACCAAAAGTAACAACTATTTGTTCTTCAAAAGTCACATCTTTTAGTCCTCCAAAAGCCATGATTCTTGAATCATCACCTTGAAAAGATACGTCTCTGAAATTGCCCTGTAAAACAGAAAGAAGGATAGGAGAAGAAAGGTTAGATAAAATTTGTTCTTTACTCTACTCTTTTTCTCCAAATGTATCTTTCTCATTTTCAACTCCAATGTTTTCTTCATCTACTCTTTGATTCTCATTAATTTCAACGTTTTTGAATGATTCCATTCTTTTCTTCAAATGGTGCTGCTCTTCATTCACTTTACTAGGAGAAAGTGGCGTCAAAGTTAATTTCTTGCCATTATGGGTTATAGAAAATCTGTTTGTAAACCCATCATGGATTGCTCGTCTATCGAATTGCCACGGTCTTCCCAAAAGTATATGTCCAGCATCCATTGGTACAACATCACAAAGAACTTCATCTTGATATTTGCCGATTGAAAACTGGATGACAACTTGCTTTGTGACTTCTAACTCTTCATCTTCATTTAATCCTTGCAAAACATATGGGCTAGGATGTTTGAATGTTGTAAGTCCCAATTTCTTGACCATGTATGTGCTTGCAATGTTTGTACAACTTCCTCCATCAATAGCTACAAGACACACTTTACCATTTGTGAAATGTGTTTGTTCTTTGTTGTTCATCTTCCAATGTTTGGAAAGATGGAAGATCACAAGACATTGTTAGTATAAAAATAAAAAAAAAATTAAAACCTTACCAGCACACTCACAAAAGCCTCACTTGGTCACTCTAAAGATATTTAAGACTTCACTCCAATCGCACTCGTGTTTGCACTCAGGGATATGTTCTTGGCTTTTTCTGATCCCCCTTTTGATTTCACCATCTCGTTTGCCTTTTACCGGTCAATTCTCTCTTGTGGGTCCTTTAAAGAACTAACTTAAGATTGAGCAAGTTTCTTAGTTTGTGCGTTGGCTTAAAACAATATGGTTAGGGTATAGAAATGGTTATGGTAAAGGTAGGATAGAAAAGGTTAAGAAAAGGATAAAGTAATGAAATAAGAAAAGATGAAAGAAAAGGAAATGAAATAGTAAGAAAGTGAAGATAACTTACAACTCAAGTTGCAACACTTACTATCTTCATTCACAAGAAACAACAAGAATACCTCCTTCAAGTTTGATATTGGGCAGATTGTATGGTGCTTCTCTTTGAGTGTACTTTGCAACTTGCTTCACTTTTCTTTTGCTTTTGATTTTCTTCTTTTTCTTTTCTTTCTTTTGCACTCCAAATTTGATGTAGGAGTGTTTTTCTTTTCTCTTTTGTTTTCTTCTTTCTTGTTGCTTTTTTTGTTGTAGCACTTTGTATGTCAATCCACCAAAGCTCTGATTACCGCTTGATGTAAGGTTAACCAGGCTTTTTCAATTATGGAGAAGTTGGCAACCTTGTTGTTTCCCGATCTAGGAAAGACACCAAATGCTACACCTTGAATTGGAAATCAATCTGCACAAAAGAAGAATTATTGGTTAAATAAATGAATAATAAAGAAAGGAAATAGAAATGGAAAGAATTGAAATGGATAGAATAGTTATCAAAGAAGGGCTGCGGAAGTGTTGTAGAATGATCCTTCAAGTGATGATGGATTCGGCCTCTAATGGTGATGATGGACGAATGCCTTGTTGATGATGAAGGATAATTCAAAGATGAAGAATTGGAAATTTGAGAATTTGGTGATGATATAGGCGTGATATGGTGATGGACTATGGTGATGATATAGGCGTGATAATGAAAGATGGATTATGGTGATGGAAATAGTATCTTATAAAACTAAGAAAGAACCAATGCTATAAAGAGCAAAGACCCGTTTCTTATAAGTCTTACAAGGGATGGTAAGAAAGGACTTTGACCCTCTAGTTATAAGAACTAGGAACCAGAAGTATCAATGAGGGAATGACGCCACAAGCTTTAGAAAAGGCTTGCTTAATCGATATAGTTCTAAAAAGAACTTGAAGAGAGAATAATCTCAAAAAGAGTTTATATTATCAAAGGTGTAGTTTACAAATGAATGCCAAAGCCTATTTATAGATTTGTAAAGGCTTGGCCGAATAAATACATGCCTTTTCGGCAAAAGTATATGTCTTAAAACGTAAATAAATGATGCTTGGATGAGGGGAGATGTCTTTGGCCGAATGGTTCCCATATCTCTTCATCTTGGCGCCAACTTGAAGCATGATGATGTTTAGGCCGAATAGAGAGAAGCCTCTTCATTTTTGGTGCCTATTTCATTCACATACAAAGCACATGTGTGGCTGGTCATGTGGCACTCACATGGATGGTGTAGAATACTTAAGGCATGGACTCCTCCATGGCGTGAAGATGAACAACAACTTAGGTGTGACTTGGCATCAAACATGTGTCTAGGTGACATGGCATCAATGGGGCAGCAAATAATTATGAAAGGTCACATTTGTGTGAAACAACCTTTCATCATTTGAGCTACTTCCCATGAGTTTGAGCTGAAGTTGATCTGGCCATAGATGAAGGACATGTGTACAAGTCATAGGACAGCTCCTTGTAAAAAGGCACTTCTCGGAATGGCAACTCTTCGCGAAAAGGTACGAATCCACAAAAAATTGACCTATACCATATTTGTAGTGCTCTGTGTGGTGAAGATGATGGTGCAACTCTCCAGCTAAAATGAAGTCTCTAGCTAGCTCAAAAGTCCAGCTCAAGTGAGCTATGAGCTCGGGGGTCAGCTAGCAACTTTTCACCATTTGTTCTTCATGATCTCTTGAGTCATCCTATGTAAGATTTCCTATCTTATTAACTCCAATTCTAGCTTTAAGTCAGCTCCCATGATGTGGCCGAATATGCACCTACAAAAGAAAGCATATTATAAGCTAAGTAATATAGGATATAAATATATAAATATGTGGACTATAGGTTATAATAATAACTCATGCATCATATGATAATGAATGAATATTATTATTATAACTATAGATTATATGCTTGAATATCAATCAATGATGCAAACCATATAATGAATGAATGCACATGTTATGATAATTCAAGTATAGTCTAATCTTCATATGTATGCTCATAATAGTATATAATGAATAAATAAGTAAATATAAGATAAAGTAAGGAAGAACTACCTTAGAACCAGCTTTGAATAATCTCCATGGTGTGATCAAGTCATGGATAAAGTTGGAGCTAGACATGATCACATCACGTGAGCTCATAGCTAGATTGAGCTGAAGATTTGAGCTACAAGATGACCTTATTTCAGCTAGGGAGTTGCACCATCATCATCACCACTTAGGACACTTCAAATATGTCCTAAGTCAAAATTTGTGAAATCGTACCTTTTCGCGAATAGTTGCCACCTCAAGAGGTACCCTTTCACAAGGAGCTGCCCAAATGTTCACCATGTCACAAGTCATCTATGGCCAGCTCACCTTTAGCTCATTCACACCATAAGAGCTCAAACATGAAGGGACACATTTCTCAAACATTGTGACCTTTCATGAATGATGCTGCCCATGAAGATGCCTTTTCATCTAGGAGCAAGTTGGTAAAGGAATTGCTAGCATTGGAAGCTTAAATCACCAAGAGACATGAGATAGAGCTCCAAGCCTATTCGGTCACCCCACATGCCTTGCACATGGAAGCTTTGGTGCCAAACATGATAAGGCACATGACTATTCGACCAAGGAGAGGAAATTGGCGCCAAGATGAACAAGCATGAACCATTCGGCCAAGGGAGATGTCTCTCCACCCTTTGATCGAATCATTAAGGCCTTTCATGAAGAGTTAGCCGAACCATCACAAGCCCAAAGGACTTATTTATTCATCTTAAGCATTATGTATTTTCCTAAAGACATGTATCTAGCCACATCATGTAACTATTCGGCCAAGCCCTCTCATTTCCTATAAATAGAGTGGTTTGCCTTCATTTGTACTCATCTCATCTCTTATATAAAATATACTCTTGTGAGTTATTTCTCTTCAAAGTTCTTTGTGAACTTTATCGATTAAACAAGTATAGTTCCTATACTTGTGGCGTTATTCCTTCCATCTTGATTCTAAAATTCCTAGATTGATATCTAGTGGGTTGAAGACACTATTACCACCCCTCAAGCAAGTTTGTGAAGACCGGGATTGTTCTTCATAGCATAGTTTCCTCTTTGGCGTGTTTGAGATACAACAACACCACCATTGTCATTTCATCATCAACATCATCCATCTCGTCCATCAATTCCGCAGCCATCTCTATCCTTTATTTATTTCATTTCATTCTTATTATTTATTTGCATTACTTATATTATTATCCCCTTTATTAAATTCCATTATTAATCATTATTTTCTTATCTTATTTTGCAGCCCAAACTTATAAATTCAAGGACATCAGTACTTGTCAATCCTAGATCGGGACACAATAAGGCTATCTACTCTTTTCACCAAAGCATGTAGATTCGCCTTACATCAAGTGGTAATCAGAGCATAGTTGGATTGATAACAAAAGTGTCATTTGGCGTGCAAAGCTAAAGAAAAAGACTCCTACATCAAAATTGGAGTACAAAAAGAAAGAAAATACAAAAAGAAGAAGAAAATTCAGAAAAAGAAAAGAAGAAAAGAAAAAGAAATTCAAAAAGAAAGCAAGCCAAGGAAAGTGCTCTACCATTGCAAAGTACATCAAAGAGGCCATCTACACTAAGAGAAGATAACCTTATTGTTTCTTGATAAAGGTTGCAGTAAGTGTTATTTCTTGGATTGTAAGTCACCTCTTTCTTTTCTCTACCTTCATTTTCCTTTTCTTCAACCATTTTATCTTTTAATACCTTTGAATCCTTTCTTCTACCTTTCCATTTTTTTTCTTTCTACCCTAACCTATTTGCAGCCGACGCACACAAGGAAGGAATTAACTTGTTCTAATCTTGAGTAAGTTCCTCAAAGGACTTAGCAAGAGAAATTGAGTGGAAAAAGGCTATTGAGAGAGTGAGATCAGAAGGGGAATTGTTAAAAGCCAAATATATATTCCCGAGAGTAAACACTAGTGTTGAGTGGAGTGATCTTGTCTTTTCTTTGGAGTGAAATTATGAGACTTTGTGAGTGTGCTGGTAAGGTTTATTTTTTTGTTTTATTTAATAACCATGTCTCAAAGTCCTAAAGGAAATGCATGTCAACCCAATTTGCAAATGCAAACACTGATTGAAGAAATAATGAGAATGTTTCAAACCGAATTTGATGCTCTCCATGAGAAACTAGACCAAAGACAAGATCAACCACAAATTAGAAACAATAATACTCCTCGGAAGTAACAACCTCTTCCAGAAGATGATGTCCCAAATCCTTATGATGAAGAAGAACCAGCATTGATACAAAGACCTAGGCGTGCCAATGTTGATGATAATATGAGCAACATCAAAATCAAAATTCCTCAATTCCAAGGGAAGACTGATCCAGAAGCCTATCTTGAATGGGAAAGCAAGGTGGAACATGTGTTTAGTTGCCATAATTATTCCGAACTCAAGAAAGTAAGATTGGCTGCCATAGAGTTTGTTGATTATGCTTTGATATGGTGGGATCAACTTACTATTACTCAAAGAAGGAATGGAGAGAGACCAATTTCAACATGGCTCAAAATGAAAGGTATCATGCGTAAACGTTTCATTCCTACTCATTATCACCGAGACATGTTTCAGAAATTGCAGAATTTGAAGCAAGGCCAACGGAGTGTGGAGGATTATTATAAAGAAATGGAAGTGGCAATGATCTGAGTCAATATTGAGGAGGATCGTGAAGCAACCATGGCTAGATTTCTTGCTGGACTCAATCCTGAGATTGCCAACACACTAGAATTGTATCATTATATGAACTTGATGAAATGGTGCAAATGGCTATGAAAATAGAGAGGCAATTAAGAAGGAGATCTATATCTCGCACTACCATGCCTTCGAGATGGAGTCATAACAATTTGAAGAAGTCTACTCCTACTCCTATCAAGGAAAAAGACAAATCATCAAATGCATCCCAACTTGGTAAGGAGAATCGAGGGAAAGAGATCCCTGAATGAACAAGAGACATCTGTTGTTTTAAATGTCTTGGGAGGGGGCATATATCCACATAATGTCCCAATAGAAACACCATGTTATTACTTGGAAATGGTGAGATTGAATCTGACCATGAAGAAGAAGAAGCACCACCAACAGCAGTGGAGGAAGAAACCGAAATTGGTGCTCCTGTGGAAGGTGAAGCCCTAGTGGTCTTGAGAAGTCTAAGTGCCCAAGTAGTAGAAAACTATGCACAAAGGGAAAACATCTTTCATACCCGCTGCCATGTGAATGAAAAAGTGTGTTTCATGATTATAGACGGAGGGAGTTGTACTAATGTTTCCAGTACCATCATGGTGGAGAAATTGGGATTGTAAACGTTGAAACATCCAAATCCCTACAAACTATAATGGCTCAATGAACGAGGTGAACTTAATGTCAACAAACAGATAATGGTCCCTTTTTCAATTGGTAAGTACAAGGATGAGGTTATGTGCGATGTTGTTCCTATGCATGCTAGCCATTTACTTCTTGGAAGACCATGGCAATATGATAGGAGGACCATTCATGATTGTTTTACCAATCAGTATTCATTCAACCATGGAGGAAAGAAGATCATCCTAACACCCTTGACGCCTAAACAAGTCCAAGTTGAGAAAATCAAGATGAAACAAAGTGTTGAGGCCATGGGGAAAGGAAAATCGAAGTTAATCCAGGAAGAAAACATTCCAAAAACAAGTGCTTATACATCTAAGTGCTTGTTACAAAGATGTTTACTGACGAGGTGCAAGGTCAATGAAGATTTTTCTAACTTTGACAATGCAAGAATTTCCTTTGATTTGCAGGATGATCCAAGTAACACAATCCATCGATTTAGGAAATTAAAGGACGTGATCCTTCAAGAATCAAGAGTTATGCCTAACGAAAGTCAAAGGGAAGCGATTTTTCAACCAAGGGGCGTGACTTATGAGAACATCACCATTCCAAGAGTCATCATCTTTCACGATTCAATGCAAACATCTATTAAAGAACAAAGGGACATGATTTTTGGAATGCAAAAGGGCGGAAACGTTCAAAGCAAAATGACTTCAATAGACATGAACTTTGAACATACAATTTACATGAAGTATTTCTTAACTTTAGTTATGTTTGATCACATTTTTACTAATGAAAGTTTTCTTTCTTTTCAGGTTAAGAACTTCCAAAGCAGTCTTTCAATGGATATGAACCTTTTTGTAAAGATTGAATGGAAGGACACTAGGAAAAGACGATCATTCGATTTGAGGACAAATCGATTAAAAGAAGGGGAGGATGATGTGATCCAATTCAGCATCATATTTACCATGGCTATTCCAACCTCTCCAGGGAAGAAACTTTCTATCTTTATACCTATAGATGCTTATTTCATATGTTATAAGATAGTTATTTTCATATATATATATTATACCTATTGTTATTATGATCATAAGTTAACCATTTATATATGAGATACAAGTTATTATCATATACTATAGTCACAATCTTATAATATACACATTATATAAGCTTATATACTTAGTTTATTTCTTTATGTTATGCATGTAGGCACATTCGGCCAACACTTGGGAGCTGCATTAGAGCTAAATGGAGCACGTAACAGCAAGGAAACTTACATGGGATCAATTAGGAGAGCACAAGGAACAATTGGTGAAAAGTTATCCGGAGGCCGTGAGCTCATATCTAGAATGAGCTGAAGATTTGAGCTACAGGTTGACCTTATTTCAGTTGGGGAGTTACACCATCATCATCACCACTTAGGACACTTCAAATATGTCCTAAGTCAAAATTTGTGAAATCGTACCTTTTCGTGAATAGTTGCCACCTCAAGAGGTACCTTTTCATAAGGAGCTGCCCAAACGTTTACCATGTCACAAGTCATTTATGGCCAGCTCACCTTTATCTCATTCACACCATAAGCAGCTCAAACATGAAAGGACACCTTTCTCAAACATTGTGACCTTTCATGAATGATGCTGCCCATTAAGATGCCTTTTCATCTAGGAGCACGTTGGTGAAGGAATTGCTAGCATTAGAAGCTTAAATCACATAGAGACATGAGATAGAGCTCCAAGCCTATTCGGTCAACCCACATGCCTTGCACATGGAAGCTTTGGCGCCAAACATGATAAGGCACATGACTATTCAGCCAAGGAGAGGAAATTGGCACCAAGATGAACAAGCATGAACCATTCAGCCAAGGTAGATGTCTCTCCACCATTTGATCGAATCATTAAGGCCTTTCATGAAGAGTTAGTCGAACCATAATAAGCCCAAAGGACTTATTCATTCATCTCAAGCATTATGTATTTTCCTAAAGACATGTATCTAGACGAAGCATCATGTAACTATTCGGCCAAGCCCTCTCATTTCCTATAAATAGAGTGGCTTGCCTTCATTTGTACTCATCTCATCTCTTATATAAAATATACTCTTGTGAGTTATTTCTCTTCAAAGTTCTTTGTGAACTTTATCGATTAAACAAGTATAGTTCCTATACTTGTGGTATCATTCCTTCCATCTTGATTCCAAAATTCCTAGATTGATATCTAGTGGGTTGAAGACATTATCACCACCCCTCAAGCAAGTTTGTGAAGACCGAGATTGTGCTTCATAGCATAGTTTCCTCTTTGGCGTGTTTGAGATACAACATCACCACCATTGCCATTTCGTCATCAACATCATCCATCTCTTCCATCAATTCCGCAGCCATCTCTATCCTTTATTTATTTCATTTCATTCTTATTATTTTATTTTCATTATTTATATTATTATCCCCTTTATTAAATTCCATTATTAATCATTATTTTCTTATCTTATTTTGTAGCCCAAACTTATAAATTCAAGGACATCAGTACTTGTCAATCATAGATCGGGACACAATAAGGCTATCTACTCTTTTCGCCAAAGCGTGTAGATTCGCCTGACATCAAAAATTATTTCTTGTACTCCAAAGGTTGTATCCTTTCAAAACATTGTATCTTTTCACTCTTACTCCTTGAATCATCATGATGGTTGGTGAAGAAATTTGACTTTTGATCTCCTTCAAGCAAGTGGATAAAGTCAACAACTTTAAGCTTTGTGCTCTTCTAGATGATGGCCTTTAAAAAGGTGGACAATGCTTGCTTCACAACATCGTAGTGGCAGAATTTGATGTACCAATCAAACTCAAAATGACAAATGATCTTGTCATCATAGATTGATTGGATAACACCACTTATACTAATCAAATTGCTGCAAAATGAATCAAAGTTATAAAACGAAAAACTAATAACAAAATGAATAGAATTAGCAAACCAGGGAGGATGTTTAATGGGCGTTGGTTGCTTAATGATGGAAATCTCCATTGGTTGCTGAATTCCCTTCAATATGTGCAATGTACTTGGATTATCAATGATCCCATTCCTTGGCACTTCAAGTGGCATATCTTTTTGAACATCAAGTGGCATGACTATTGGAACGTCAAAGGACATGTCTTGTGGATTAACAAAGGTCACACCTATTGGTTCTTCAAAAGACATGTTTCTTGAATTTTCTACTTGAAAATATATGTCTCTTTGAATATCCTGCAAGAAAAAAAGAAATAGTAGAAGAAGAATTGTTAGGTAAATATTATCCTTCACTCTGTTTCTCTTCTCTATACTCATCCTTTTCAAATTTGCCACTTTCAATTTGCTCCACTACTTGTAAAACATCCTTTTCAACTCCAACAGATTCATTTCCAATTGTTCTTGTCTCCTCAAAACATTCTTCTTCAAAGCTTCTTTTTATGGCCTTCATTTTCTCCCATTCTTCTATGCGTGACTTAAGGGTCACTTGGCATTCATGAACTTGACTGGGAAGCAAGGGTGCCAATATGATTTTCTTTCCTTGATGTTGGAAAGAGTACTTATTAGAGAATCCGTCATGAGTAGCCTTCTTATCATATTGCCAAGGATGTCTTAGTATAAGGTAGCTTGCACTCATGGGGACCACGTCACAAAGAACTTCATCATTGTATCTTCCAATTGAAAAAGGTACAACAACTTGCTTGGTTACCTTGGCTTCTCCCACATCGTTGAGCCACTTAAGTTTATAAGGATGAGGATGTTTGGAAATCTTGAGACCCAACTTTTCTACCATGTGAGTACTTGCTACATTTGTACAACTTCCTCCATCAATGATCACCACGCAAATTTTATCTCCCACGTGACATTTGGTATGAAAGATGTTCTCTCTTTGTTCATCCTCTTGACTTTGAATGTTCAAATTCCTTTTGACTACAAAGATGTTGGATGGAAGAGACATGTTAGCAACTAAGGAAAAATTGAAATGTGTATAGGACCTTACCAGAATATACTCTCACAAAGCCTCACGAGTCACTCCAAGAAAACTTGATGTCACTGAATTCGCTCGTGTTTGCACTCTAGGACTTTAATGGCTTTTAATTGTCCTCTTCTGATCTCACACACTTTCCAGCCTTTTTCATCTTGATTCTCTTGTCTCAAGTTCTAGAGAACTTTACTCAAGAATATATCAAGTAAATTTTACTTGTTTGGCGTTGGCTGCAAAAAGGGTTAGTAGGAAGGGAAAAACAAATATAATGAAAGGGTGGCTTAGAAATAGAAAGAAGAGAAACAAAAGGGTTACTTACACAAGTCACTTCACAACCTTCTATCACCACAATCAATTTAAACGGTTTACTTGACTTGCTTGGTGATGAGAATTGTTAATGAGTGCTTCAACTTTCTTTCTTTTGTTTTCTTTGTTTTTCTTCTTTTTGAGTGCTGAATTTTTCTTCTTTCACTTTCTTTTCTGATTTTTTTCTTTTTCTTTGACTTTGCACTTCTTTTTGTATTTTTCTTTTTGTTGTTGTTGCACGTTGCTTCTTCCACCAAAGCTCTGATTACCGCTTGATGTAAGGTAATTCTACCTTCTCGTTTAATTGTGGATCTAGGAATAAAGCAAAACAACCTACAAAGTGAATGGCTCAAAAATAGAAGGGTTAAGGTGGTAAACGTAACGGTGAAGATGTGGGTTATTTAATAATTAAGAGATGGAAGCGGAAGACGATTGAAATGGTTATGGTTATGGAGATGAAACAAAAGGATGGTTGTGAGGATAGTATCTTGAAGAACGCTCAAAGAAGAACCAATGCTATAGAGAGCAAAGACCCAATCTTTATATTGTTTCTTCAAGGGGTGGTGTTAAGTACTTTGACCCACTAGTTATATGAACTAGGAACCAGAAGTATCAAGATGAAAGAAGAGGGTTGACGCCACAAGTATAAAATACTTGATAAGTCGATAAAAAAACTCAGCAGGACTTAAGAAAGAGAATAATCTCACTTCAATTAAAAATAGAAGGTCTGATTACAAATGAAATAGGAAAGCCTATTTATAGTTTTTGAAGGGACTTGGTCGAATAGGTACATGTTGGTTCGGCCATCCCTTGTACCTTCCTAAAATGACATGATTTTTAATGAAAAAACAAGACTTTAATGAAAATACATGCTCTTGGCCGAATGGTTATGTGTTGGTTCGGCCCTAAGGATGATTTGAATGCATTTGGAAGTTATTTGGGCGCCAATATGAATAGGAAAGAGTCTTTGGCCGACTAGGAAGCATCCCTTGGTGTTTTGGTGCTAATTTGATGTCACATGAAGTGCACATGCTTGAATGATGCACATGGCAGCCTACATGAATGCACATGGGTCTTCTTGCTATGCTTTGATGAGGTTGCAACCATAGGATGATGTCTTGAAGTCCATGGAATTAAGATAGGTAACAACTAGGCGTGAATTAGCTTCCAACGTGTATCTAGATGACATGGCATCCATTGGGTAGACTAGAGATGAACTAGCTTTAAGGTAATCTAGATGAGTGTCTTGGTAGCTAACTAGGCGAGTTATAGCTTGGTAAACACAAGCTAGTTAGCTTTGTTCTTCTCAATTCCTCAGCTACTCTCCCAGCTACCTTTAGTCCACTTTTCAGCACTTTGGTCCAAAACTCTCCTCTATCTTAGTTCAGCTACATGCTAGCTCCTCTAGCTAAGTTGAGCTTTCCTTAGTGTTCCACGAGCTGCCATATTCCATGGGAGATATTTGTGAGCTGCATTTGATGTCCAAATAATCCACCAAGCTGACTCATCGTGCATCACACTCCAATGTACCTATATGTGCAAGGAAACAAGGTAAGTCCATGATATTGAGCTGTTATGAGCTAAATACCTTGCTGCCATGTATGATTATGGTGATGTGAGCTATGTTTGAAGGTTATGTGCTAATTATATCATCTCAAAATATGTGTAAGATAATGCATGAAGCTTAAGAGCTAATATGAATGCATATGAACTAATGAAATGATTTATAATGATGATGCCTTGATGTATATATGATAATCATGCTTAATATGATTATAAGACTATCCTAACATGCTTATAACATTGTGTAACAATCATAAAGATATGGTTATATGTTGTATGCATGAATATCATAAAATATGGTATTCATAAATGATAAATGGAAACATGTAATAATAATATCCTAAGAAATGATATGTAATCATAGCATATATTTGAATAATATGAAAAACATGATCAAATAAACATAAGATGGAAATAATAATATGATAATTTAAACTAACATGTGAATGCATGCTTATGATAGAATAGAATGTATAAATGATATAGTATAAGATACGGTAATGAAGAACTCCCTTAGAAACAGATTTGAAGAACATCCATGGTGTGTTCAAGTCATGGAGAAAATTAGAGCTTGTTTGGATCGTATCAGGAGTGCAATCTGAAATTTTCTTTGGAGTGATCAAGTGAGGTTTTGTGAGTGTGCTAGTAAGGTTTTAATTTGTTTTATTGCACTAACCATGTCTCAAAGCCCTAGAGAAAATGCAGGAGAACCAAACTTACAAATGCAGGCACTCATTGGCGAAATGATGAGAATGTTTCGTGAAGAGTTTGATGCTCTTCAAGAAAAGATAGATCAACGTCAGGATGTACCACCAGCCCATAATAATGGAGCCCCTAGAAGATAACAACATCCACCACCTCCAGAAGAAGATGTTCAAGAAAATATAGATGATGGAGAACAAGCAGCCTACCAAGGCCCTAGGCATGCCATTGTTGATGATAATTTGAGCAATATCAAGATCAAAATTCCTTAATTCCAAGGAAAGACTGATCCTGAAGCCTATCTCGAATGGGAAAGCAAAGTGGAACACGTTTTTAGTTGCCACAACTATTCTGAGATGAAGAAAGTAAGATTGGCAGCCATGGAATTCATAGATTATGCCTTAATATGGTGGGATCAACTTGCCGTTAACCAAAGAAGGAATGGAGAAAGACCAGTCTCAACTTGGCATGAAATGAAAGGTATTATGCGGAAACAATTTATTCCTGTTCACTATCACCGGGACTTGTTTCAAAAGTTACAAAATCTTAAACAAGGCCAAAGGAGTGTAGAGGACTACTACAAAGAAATGGAAGTAGCAATGATCTGAGTCAACATTGAGGAGGATCGTTGATGTAAGGCTCTTTTGATGCCTTAACAATTGATTGTGGATCTAGGAAGAAAGCAAAACAACCTGCAAAATGAATGGCTCAAAACAAAATGGTTAAGGTTGGTAAACGTATGGGTGATTAGGTGGGCTGTTTAATTGAGAGATGGAAGCGTAAGATGGTTGATATGGCTATGGTTATGGTTTATGAAACAAAGGGATGGTTGTGAGGATAGTATCTTAAAGAAGACTCAAAGAAGAACCAATGCTATATAGAGCAAAGAACCAGACTTTATATTGCTTCTTTAAGGGGTGGTATGAAGTACTTTGACCCACTAGTTATAAAGAACTAAGAACCAGAAGTATCAAGGTGAAAAGAGAAGGGGTTGACGCCACAAGTATATATTATACTTGATAAGTCGATAAAAGTCACCAGGATTTAAGGAAGAGAATAATCTCACTTTAATTAAACAAAAGGCCTGATTACAAATGAAATATAATGGCCTATTTATAGTTTTTGAATGGACTTGGCCGAATAGGTACATGTTGGTTCGGCCAGCCCTTGTACCTTCCTAAAATGACATGATTTTTAATGAAAAAACAAGACTTTA
Organism: Hibiscus syriacus; assembly: GCF_006381635.1. NCBI lineage: Eukaryota > Viridiplantae > Streptophyta > Magnoliopsida > Malvales > Malvaceae > Hibiscus > Hibiscus syriacus. Next base: position 16,693,061 of record NW_024063533.1, read on the forward strand.
ATGAAAATACATGCTCTTGGCCGAATGGTTATGTGTTGGTTCGGCCCTAAGGATGATTTGAATGAATTTTGAAGTTATTTGGGTGCCAAAATGAAGAGGAAAGAGTCTTTGGCCGAATAGGAAGCATCCCTTGGTGTTTTGGCGCCAATTTGATGTCACATGAAGTGCACATGGCATCCTACATGAATGCACATGGGTCTTCTTACTATGCTTTGATGAGGTTGCAACCATAGGATGAGGTCTTGAAGTCCATGGAATGAAGATAGGACGTCCAGCTGAATTGAGCTTTCCTTAATGTGTCATGAGCTGCCTTGTCCTTTGTAAGCTATTTGTGAGCTACATAGGACGTCCAAATCATCCACTAAGCTATCTCAACGTTCATCACACTCCATTGTACCTATATGTGCAAGAAAATAAGGTAAGTCCATGATATTGAGCTAAAACGAGCTAAATACCTTGATGCCATGTAAGAATATGGTAATGTGAGCTATGATTGAAGGTCATGAGCTAAATATATATCATCTCATAAGATGTGTAAGATAATGCATGAAGCTTAAGAGCTAATATGAATGCATATGATCTAATAAAACGAATTATAATGATGCTGCCTTGATGTATATAATGTAATCATGCTTAATATGATTATGAAACTATCCTAATATGCTTAAATATCAATGTGTATGTTATGTTCATACTAAGTTATTCTTTGACTATTAAAACATTATATAACATAACATAGGAGGGTGTTAAGGTATTAAATGAATCAAAAGCTTCAAGACACTTAGTTAGGAGAACTTCCCTGAATTGTTTGGAACTTGACCTAGTAATGGGACCATGTGGCATGACTTCTGGATCTGGGGTAGGTGCGTCCACATCATCCCCCCTTCTTTTAAGTGATTTGTCCCTAAATCGTGTCCATCCTCAATGGGTGATAAGTCAGTGATGTTGAATGATGCACTGATGCCACCAAACTCACTGGGCAATTCGAGTTTATAGGCATTGTCGTTGATCTTTTCTACAATCTGAAATGGGCCATCTCCTCGGGGTAGTAGTTTAGACTTCCTTTGTTTTGGGAATCTTTCTTTCCTAAAGTGTACCCAAACCCAATCTCCCACGTCAAAAGTTACCTTCTTTTCTTCCTTTGTTTGCTTGTTGTTCATATTGTCTCGTTCTCCTTTCAATGTTGTCCTTGACTTGTTGATGGAGTCTTTTAACAAATTTTGCCTTGTTCTTTCCATATTTTTTTACTATTTGATCACAAGGTAAAGGAAGTAAGTCCAAAGGAGTTAAAGGATAGAAACCATAAACTACCTCAAATAGAGAATATTTGGTTGCCGAGTGAATGGTTCGGCTGTATGCAAACTCCACGTGTGGTAGGCATTCTTCCCATGTCTTTATGTTTTTCTTGATAATGGATCGTAGTAGCGTTGATAAAACTCTATTAACTACTTCAATTTGACCATCCGTTTGAGGATGACATGTAGTAGAGAATAGTAGTTTTGTGCCAATTTGGCTCCACAAAGTCCTCCAAAAGTGACTTAAGAACTTAACGTCTCTATCTGACACAATGGTTCGAGGTAGTCCATGTAACCTTACCACTTCTCGGAAGAATAAGTTAGCAACATGAATAGCATCATCGGTCTTGTGACATGGTATAAAGTGAGCCATCTTGGAGAATTGATCAACCACCACAAATATTGAATCCTTTCCACTCTTTGTTTTTGGTAAGCCCAAAACAAAGTCCATTGAGATATCTATCCATGGCATGGTTGGTATTGGCAAGGGCATGTATAATCCATGAGGCATGACTCTTGACTTTGCCCGTTTACATACTAAACACCTTTCACATACCTTTTCAACATACCTTTTCATCTTTGGCCAAAAGAGGTGTTCCTTCAAAATGCTAAGAGTCTTTTCGACTCCAAAGTGTCCCATGAGTCCTCTTTCATGCGCTTCTTTGGTTAACACTTCTCGTATGGAACCTTGTGGGATACATAATCATCCTTCTTTGAATGAGCAACTGTTTCACATAACTTATAACTTTCTCCAAAGTCCAAATCAGTAGCATAATGTTCCTTAATGAATGAAAAACCAAGAAGTTTGGGAATCAAAGTGTTAAGTAAGACATACCTGCGTGAAAGATCATCTTCCACGACATTATCCTTTCCTCTCTTATAGTAGATGACATAGGGAAAAGACTCAAGAAATTCAACCCATTTGGCATGTCTCTTGTTGAGTTTGTGTTATCCTTTGATATGCTTTAATGCTTCATGGTCAGTGTGTATCACGAATTCTTTCGGCAATAAGTAGTGCTGCCAAGTCTCCAAGGTTTGAATGAGTGCATACATTTCTTTGTCATATGTTGGATAGTTCAAAGTTGCCCCACATAGTTTTTCACTAAAGTAGGCGATGGGCTTTCCTTCTTGACTTAAAACAACACCAATCCCAATTTCGGAGGCATCACATTCAACTTCAAATGTTTTCTCAAAGTTCGGCAATGCTAATAGTGGAGCCTTTGTTAAACAACCCTTGAGTTCATTAAATACTTCATCTTGTTCTTTACCCCAAGAGAAGTTCGAATTCTTCTTAATAATCCCTGTTAAGTGGGAAGAAATAGAACTGAAATTTGGTACAAACCTTCTATAAAAACTGGCTAATCCATGGAAACTCTGGACTTTGCTGATATTGACCGGCTTTGGCCATTCTTGTATTGCCTTAATCTTTTCTGGATCCACTGACAATCCCTGTGAACTTACAATGAAGCCTAAGAAAGTAATTTGATTAGTACAAAAAGCACATTTCTTGAGATTAGCATATAGGTTCTCTTCTCTCAAAGTGCTAAGAATGGAACGTAAATGTTCAACATGATCTTTTAGTGACTTAATGTATATCAAGATATCATCAAAGTAAACAACACAAAACTTACCAATGTAAGGCCAAAGGACATGATTCATTAGACGCATAAAGGTACTAGGGGCATTAGTCAAGCCAAAAGGCATGACTAACCAGTCATACAAACCTTGTTTGGTCTTGAAAGCAGTTTTCCACTCGTCACCTTCCTTCATTCTTATTTGATGGTAACCACTTTTCAAATAAATTTTGGAGAAGATGTTGGCTCCGCTAAGTTCATCAAGCATATCATCCAGCCGAGGTATAGGGTGCCTATATTTGATAGTGATTTGATTCATTGCCCTACAATCCACGTACATTCTCCAAGTTCCATCTTTCTTTGGTACCAACAAAACGGGTACAGCACAAGGACTTAAACTTTCCCGAATGTAACCTTTGTCTAGGAGTTCTTTGACTTATCTTTGTAATTCCTTTGTTTCCTCAGGATTGCTCCTATATGTTGGTCTACTAGGAATGGTGGCTCCAGGAATTAAATTAATTTGATGTTCAATTCCTCTAATTGGTGGCAATCCATCGGGAATTTCTTAAGGAAACATATCTTCAAATTCCTGCAAAAGATTAGAAATAGAACTTGGCAAGTCTTGAGGAGGGTTAGTAAGTAGAAAAATTTCCTTATACATAAGTATAAGTAGAGCCTTCTTAGTTGATAAATGTTTCTGGATATCTCCTATGATGGCATAGATATTCATATTCGGAATATGAATTTCTTTGGCCTTCTTTTTTTTTCTCTCATTCTTCTATGCGTGACTTAAGGATCACTTGACATTTATGAACTTGGCTTGGAAGCATTGGTGCTAATATGATTTTTCTCCCTTGATGCTGGAAAGAGTACTTGTTAGAGAATCCGTCATGGATAGCCTTCTTATCATATTGCCAAGGACGCCCGAGTATAAGGTGGCTTGCACTCATGGGCACTACGTCACAAAGGACTTCATCTTGGTATCTTCTAATTGAAAAAGGTACAACAACTTGTTTGGTTACATTGGCTTCACCCACATCATTGAGCCACTGAAGTTTGTATGGATGAGGATGCTTGGAAGTCTTGAGACCCAACTTTTCCACCATGTGAGTACTTGCTACGTTTGTACAACTTCCTCCATCAATGATCACCACACAAACTTTATCTCCCACGTGACATCTTGTATGGAAAATATTCTCTCTTTGTTCATCTTCTTGATTTTGAATGTTCAAAGCCCTTTTGACTACAAATATGTTGGATGGAAGAGACATGTTAGCAAATAAGGAAAAAATGAAATGTGTGTAAGACCTTACCAGAATGTACTCTCACAAAGCCTCACGAGTCACTCCAAGGAAACTTGAATGTCACTCAATCCACTCGTGTTTGCACTCTAGGACTTAATGACTTTTATTTGTCCTCTTCTGATCTCACACACTCTCCAGTCTTTTTCCTCTCGATTCTCTTGTCTCAAGTTATAGAGAACTTTACTCAAGACTATATCAAATAAATTTCTACTTGTTTGGCATCGGCTGCAAAAGGGTTAGTAGGAAGGAAAAAACAAATATAATGAAAGGGTGGCTTAGAAATAGAAAGAAAAGAACAAAAGGGTTACTTACACAAGTCACTTTACAACCTTCTATCACCACAATCAATTTAAAGGCTTACTTGAATCGCTTGGTGATGAGAATTATTGATGAATGCTTCAACATTCTTTCTTTTCTTTTATTTGCTTTTCTTCTTTTTGAGTGCTGGAAATTTCTTCTTTTTGAGTGCTTCAATTTGTTTGTTGATTTTTGTTTTTCTTTCACTTGCACTTCTTTTTGTATTTTTTTTATGTTGCACGTTGTTTCTTCCACCAAAGCTCTGATTACCGCTTCATGTACGGCTCTTATGATGCCTTAACAGTTGATTGTGGATCTAGGAAGGAAGCAAAACAACCTGCAAAGTGAATGGCTCAAAACAGAATGGTTAAGAGTGGTAAACGTATGGGTGATTAGGTGGGCTGTTTAATTGAGAGATGGAAGCGGAAGATGGTTGATATGGCTGTGGTTATGGTTTATGAAACAAAGGAATGGTTGTGAGGATAGTATCTTAAAGAAGACTCAAAGAAGAACCAATGCTATATAGAGAAAAGATCCAGACTTTATATTACTTCTTTAAGGGGTGGTATGAAGTACTTTGACCCACTAGTTATAAAGAACTAGGAACCAGAAGTATCAAGGTGAAAAGAGAAGGGGTTGACGCCACAAGTATAAATTATACTTGATAAGTCGATAAAAGTCACCAGGACTTAAGGAAGAGAATAATCTCACTTTAATTAAATAAAAAGGTCTGCTTACAAATGAATTATGCTTTCCTATTTATAGGAAATGGGGGGGCATGGCCGAATGGATACATGGTGGTTCGGTCAGCCCTTGTGCCTCTATAAAATGACATAATTTAATGCTAAATGACATAATGTTTTGGTCCTATATGGAGGGAAATAATCCTTGGCCGAATAGTTCTTCTGTCCCCTCAAGTTGGTGCCAAATTGGATGTGAAATGATGCTTGGCCGAATAGGGAGAGAGTTCTTCATCTTGGCGCCTAAATGAACCACATGCAAGGCACATGGGGGCTGATCATATGCAAAGCACATGGGTGTTCTAGGGAGCCTTGTGGTGCAACCCTTTGTATGGGATGATGGCTGGTCATGTGTTCCCTTCTTAGGCGTGCATGTGTCTCCTCCAAGCTAACTTGAGTGTGGAGCTAGCTAGCAAGCATGGGCTATTTTGTGAACAAGCTTCCTAGCCGAATCCTTATGAGCTTCATAACAGCATGTTCAGTTATATTTAGCTACTATTGATATCACTTTTGGCAACTCAGCTCCAAATAGTCCAACTAGCTGAGTTTAGCTAGCCTTGAGCTCCTCCAGCTGAATTGAGCTTTCCTTAATGTTCCATGAGCTGCCTTGTCCTTTGTAAGCTATTTGTGAGCTACATAGGACATCCAAATCATCCACCAAGCTATTTCAACGTTCATCACACTCCATTGTACCTATATGTGCAAGGAAATAAGGTAAGTCCATGTTATTGAGCTAAGACGAGCAAAATACCTTGCTGCCATGTAAGAATATGGTAATGTGAGCTATGATTGAAGGTCATGAGCGAAATATATCATCTCATAAGATGTGTAAGATAATGCATAAAGCTTAAGAGCTAATATGAATGCATATGATCTAATAAAACAAATTATAATGATGCTGCCTTGATGTATATAATGTAATCATGCTTAATATGATTATGAAACTATCTTAATATGCTTAAATATCAATGTGTATATTATGTTCATACTAAGTTATTCTTTGGCTATTAAAACATTATATAACATAACATAGGAGGGTGTTAAGTTATTAAATGAATCAAAAGCTTCAAGACACTTAGTTAGGAGAAATTCCCTGAATTGTTTGGCCCTTGACCTAGTAATGGGACCTTGTGGCATGACTTCCGGATCTGGGGTAGGTGCGACCACATCAATCGTGAAGCAACTATGGCGAGATTCCTTGCTGGACTTAATTCCGAAATCGCCAATACCTTGGAGTTGTATCATTACATCGAAATTGATGAGATGGTGCAAATGGCAATGAAAATTGAAAGGCAACTAAATAGGAGATCTACATCTCACAATATTGCTCCCACATCATCCAAATGGAGTCCAAACAATATCAGGAAGCCAACTCCTCCTCCTGTCAAAGATCAAGCCGAATCTTCAAAGAATCAGCAAGTGAATAAAGATTCCAACCGAGGAAAGCAAACTACTGAACGTTCAAGAGACATTAGGTGCTTTAAATATCTTGGGAGGGGTTATGATAGGGAAGCGGTGGCAGATTGATGAACGTTGCTCTTGTTGAAGAATCAAACCTAGAAAGCTCTAGACTCGATGAAGAATAATGGTGATAAATATGGGAAGGTGGCAGTAGTCGCTAGGATTGTTTAGGGTTTCTTTTATGTGATGGAATCAAGATAACACGATTAGAATAAAATAAACAAAAGATAAATAAATGAAAGATGAAATAAGATAATAAAGAAATCAAAAGATCTCCCTTATGAAGGTGAACGGTAAAGATGATTGATGGTGCGGATGGATTTGTGGAAAAATAGATGGATAAGTGTCCTATCGAGCCCTCCTAGTCGCAATGAAAAGGAAAACACGATAAATGGCTCTAACCAACCCTCCTAGTCGCGATGAAAAGGCAAATTGGAGTGTGAAGATTAATCTCCCTCACAAGAACTTGAAAGAACTCCAGGAGAAGAAGCTTTGAAGGCACAAGACAATCAACACTTGCAAAAACGAACTCTCGTTATATTATTAATCAAAGAAATCTCATTTACAAAGTAGAATGAAGCCTCTTTTATATAGGGGCTGAGTTCTAAAGGTCCTAAATAACTAATGAATAAAATAATAATAAACTAAACATGTCTTAACTCTAATTCCTAATAAAATAATAATAACTAAAGATAATATTTTAACCCAAACTTAATTCCTAATAAAATAATAAATCTAATCCTAAAAGATAATGCATCATCATATATTAAGTTATATTACAAATAATCAATAAAAATATTGAAAATTCGTAATATTTACAAAATCCCGTATTAATCCCGTATAGGATTTTCTGCATGCACCGTCTTCAGTAAAATGGCCATATCTTGAGTTCCCGATATCATAATGATACGATTCAAGAACCGTTGGAAAGATATGAGACAGAAGGTTGTATCTCCATAAGATATGTTGACCAAATAAGATCAGGATCCCATTCAAAAAGTCGTCTCAAGTATGCTACTATTCTGATCTTCTTTTCCAAAGCTTGGACGAGTGGATCATTTGGAAGAGTTATTACTTCTTCCTTTGATGTGAGCCTTGTGATGCATGTATCATCCTCACTTTCTTCAAAAAGATTCGACCTCGAATCTGAAACGTTAAAGGGAGCAAAATTAGAATAGTTTAATAATTCATTCACATTATGCTTACCGAATAGATATGCTTTGAATCTTCCAGACTTTGTTCTTCTAATAGGTTCGAGTAGAAACATTAGTCCAAAGAAGCATGTATTATGGACTCTGGTGCATGTATCATTCCCCCACTCCTCAAAAGGATTCGTCCTCAAATCTGAAAATCCAAAAGAAAGAGATTTAGATGTGTTGAAAGAAAAACTTGTGAAACATTTACCAGGATCAATGTGATGTGTCTTTATGCGTTTTAGTCGAGGTTTCTTCTTTGTAGGAACTAATTTCTTGTAGTCTTGAAATCCTCTTTTCCATACAAGTATTGCAATATGATGTTTTGGTTGAAATTCAACATGGCGCCGACCACTGTTGGCTTTCTGTATGATTATTTCAGATAATTTCGCCATGGTTTTATTCGTGGGTGGTGAGAATGAGTGTTTAAAAACCATGTCAACTGGTTTGTTAAAGTAATCTCTTAAGTCTTCTAAGTGTGGTTCATGAATTAATGATTCCCAAGAGGATATTTGTGGACTGTAGAACCTGTTTAGTTGGCAAGGAAACTCATATACAAGATAAAGCTCATTAAAAGCACTTTTAAAAGTATGGGTAGAAATATCAGAAATATCCGAGTTATCGTGATATACATCTTTGATATGTTCAATTCTCGGAATAGTAATATGAGTTTGATAGGTAAGAGTATACCTTCGTGGTAGTGTATCGTCTTCTGTGTTTTTCTTACCTCGGTATGTTACGCACTTAAAGGAGTTGTGTTTAGTATGGATGACAACTTCATGAGCCTTACCTTGTAAGAAGAAGAAGAAGTACGTTACAATGTCATTAAAATGAGTAATAAAATATTTACCTTTGGACTCTCGTAAATCGTGACTCTTCATTAATATGACATAGTGATTAGGGCTTTCAGTTGGTAACCCGTCAGGAGGGTCACCTAGCACTATTCGACAACTCTTGGCGATGGAAGATGGTGTGGGCCAGTCTCGTGTTGCTTTTACTTTCTCATCATTTACATGGATTCCCTGTGCACGAACTATAAAGCATGTGGAGTTATTCAAGTCATGTTTCGTCATTAAGATGACGTTACGACTAAGGCTTTCATGGATGTATCCTTTTTGTAACAAATCTAACTCTTTGGTTTCTTCGAGATTGTATGTTTGACGAGGTATGATAAAACCTTGAATTAGATTGGTTTGGTGTTGTTTTCCTTTTTCCAGTGGTAATCCGTCAGGTGGATCACCTAACACTTCTCGAAAATCCTGTAACGAAGATGAAAACACACTAGGCAAATCCTTGTTAATGTTAGAAATCGAAACAATTGATTCTCTAAAGCGAACAAGGATGAAAGGCTGTTTGTAAAGAAGGTTCTCTCTCAATTCTTTTGTGCTCACATGTAGATTTTGAGTCACTCTTTTCTTCTCACAATTAGGTTCACTCACCTCCCATGGGTCATTATGCTTTTGGCTTTTGTAACTAGTGACCTCTTTTTCTTTTGCCTCTTTCTCAACTTTTTATTTTTTTGATTTCCCTACCTCCTCACAAATTTGATTTTTAGGGGCTGGAAGTGTGTCATTCTTTGCTGGTCGTTCTTTCTCATTGTCAGGTTTGTCATCTCTTGGCTTTTTCAGAGAAGATGGAGCAGAAGATGAGGAAGGATTTGAATGATTACCTTGGTAAGAGGATGAAGTACCTTGGTAATGTTCTCGAAATATCCTCTGGATTTGTACTTCGATTGTCATTGCTTTCTTTAGTGTATCTTCAAGGTTTTCATACCCATGGAGGTCAACAAGATCAGTGATGTTTGAGTTCAAGCCGACGACGAATCTTGACACGGTGACCTCTTCTTTTTCGGTTATGTTAGCCCTATTGAGTAAGGACTGCATCTCCTTGTAGTAGTCTTCAACTGAACTTCTACCTTGTCAAAGTTGGTGTAGTCATAGTTTAACTTCTCATGTATAATGTGTCGGTAGAAATCGCTTTCTCATGGTTTGTTTGAGGTCGGTCCAAGAAGTGATTGTTGGAATTTGGAAGTTCTAGATCTTTTTCCTTGTTTGCATCCACCAAGTTCGAGCATATCCTTCAAATTGTATGGTGATGAGGTGAACTCGTTTAGATTGGGGGCAGTCATGGTATGCGAACATGAGATCAACTTTTCCTTCCCATTCGATGTATCTGTCTGGATCGTTGTCTCCTTTGAAAGACGGGATCGTGAACTTTGGTTTTGCAAAGAGTTTGGGTGCTTGGAAACGTGGTTGTTCTTTCCCGGGTACCAAAAGTTCAACATTGTTTGGTCTTGGATTTTGGTTTGGTAGATCCAGTTGTGGTTCTTGTCATTCTCTCACGATTTCATCAAATCTTTCAACTTGAGTCGTGAGTCGGGAAAGTGTGGCTAAGATAGCTGTAAGTGTCTTGTTGTTAGTGTCGCCCATTCTGAAATCATAACACTCAAAAGAAAATTTTAAAGTAAAATAAAAATAAAAGAAAGAAAATTCAACAAAGCAAGAAACCTCACAAGTCACTCCAAGAAAGTAACACAACGAGAGGCAAGTAAGACAATCTTGTACTCTTTAAAACTCACTTTACCAATTAGTCTTTCACAGTTCGTATCGGAGTTTGATTACTAGCAAAGGCGATAAGAAAAACCTAAAAGCTCTAAGAGGCCAAACAAAGGTTAGACTCCAAGAGAACAAGAATGCAAAGAATGAAGAAGTATGCAAACTCTTTAGTCCTACTAACACAAGGAGGATAATGTTTTAGATAATGCAAAAGAACAATAATAGGGAAAAACAAAAGAACCTAAAGCACTAAGAGTCAAAGAAAAAGGGACCAAACCAGAAAACCTAGAAAACGCTGGATCAACTTGAGCAACGTTTTTGAAGGGGTTACCGGTGTCCAAAAATTCTGGAAAAATTTTTGAATGTCTTTCAATGCGTCAAGCAACCACCTGTAAAATTTCAGAACCAAATACCTTCAGTATTATCCAGTAGACTCTCTTGAACGGTGAGTCCTCAAACAATCTGTTTTTCTTGATCGCTTTTTTTGAAGTTGTTATTGATCTCCAAAAATTCAGATTTTTTGTGTGAATGATCTCCAATATATGAAGTTTTAAACTGAAAATTTTCACCACAAAATTCCTCCTGTATAATGTTCAAGAAATTCGACAATATTCTAGACTGAATCTGCCGATAAAACTTGAATGATGTATTTGAAGGATCTAATGAACTATGATTGAAGTGAATTTTGGACTGGAGATTAAAATTAAGATGGATATGATATATTCAGAAAATAAGCCCTAAATACATTCGTTTGCAATTTTTTTGAAATTTTTACTTTTTTTTGCTTTTTTGTTTTTCTTTTGCCTTTTTTTCCTTTTTTTAATTTTTTTGTTGAAAAAATAGTAAACTAACAAGAAGTATTTGAATCTAGATTAAAATTAAATAAAAAGAACCTGAAATGATGAATCTTCTCTGAACTAGCTCCGTTGGGGTACCTTGACGGTTTTGTGTGCAAGAACAAGTAAGATTGCTTGCTTCTTTCCAGAATTCGGCCCAAATATGATACCAATTGATAGGGAAGCAGTGGCGGATTGATGAACGTTGCTCTTGTTGAAGAATCAAACCTAGAAAGCTCTAGACTCGATGAAGAACAAAGGTGATGAATATGGGAAGGTGGCGGCAGTCGCTAAGATTGTTTAGGGTTTCTTTTATGTGATGGAATCAAGATAACACGATTAGAATAAAATAAACAAAAGATAAATAAATGAAAGATGAAATAAGATAATAAAGAAATCAAAAGATTTCCCTTATGAAGGTGAACGGTAAAGATGATTGATGGTGCGGATGGATTTATGGAAAAATAGATGGATAAGTGTCCTATCGAGCCCTCCTAGTCGTAATGAAAAGGAAAACACGATAAATGGCTCTAACCAACCCTCCTAGTCTCGATGAAAAGGCAAATTGGAATGTGAAGATTAATCTCCCTCACAAGAACTTGAAAGAACTCCAGGAGAAGAAGCTTCGAAGGCACAAGGCAATCATCACTTGCAAAAACAAACTCTCGTTGTATTATTAATCAAAGAAATCTCATTTACAAAGTAGAATGAAGCCTCCTTTATATAGGGGCTGAGTTCTAAAGGTCCTAAATAACTAATGAATAAAATAATAATAAACTAAACATGTCTTAACTCTAATTCCTAATAAAATAATAATAACTAAATATAATATTTAACCCAACCTTAATTCCTAATAAAATAATAAATCTAGTCCTAAAAGATAATGCATCATCATATATTAAGTTATATTACAAATAATCAATAAAAATATTGAAAATTCGTAATATTTACAAAATCCCGTATAGGATTTTCTGCATGTACCGTCTTCAGTAAAATGGCCATATCTTGAGTTCCCGATATCGGATTGATACGATTGAAGAACCGTTGGAAATATAAGAGATAGAAGGTTGTATATCCAGAAGATATGTTGACCAAATAAGATCAGGATCCCATTAAAAAAGTCGTCTCAAGTCTGCTACTGTTCTGATCTTCTTTTCCAAAGCTTGGACGAGTGGATCATTTGGAAGAGTTATTAATTCTTCCTTTGATGTGAGCCTTGTGATGCATATATCATCCTCACTTTCTTCAAAAAGATACGACCTCGAATCTGAAACATTAAAGGGAGCAAAATTAGAATAGTTTAATAATTCATTCACATTATGCTTACCGAATAGATATGCTTTGAATCTTCCAGACTTTGTTCTTCTAATAGGTTCGAGTAGAAACATTAGTCCAAAGAAGCATGTATTATGGACTCTGGTGCATGTATCAGGTTATGTATCTACATAATGTCCTAACCGGAACACCATGCTTTTATATGAAAATGGTGAAATTGAATCTGAATCTGAGGAAGAACAAGAGGCACCCATTGAAGTCAATGAAGAAATAACTCTTGCAGATCCCGTTGATCAAGGAGAAGCTTTGGTAATTAAAAGAAGTTTAAATGTTTAAGTCACGGAAGAAAATGCACAGCGAGAGTACATTTTCCATACCTGATGCCATGTGAATGCAAAGGTATGTTTTGTTATTATAGATGGTGGAAGTTGTGCTAATGTGGCTAGTGCAATAATGGTGGAAAAGCTTGGTTTGAAAACAATGAAGCACCTGCATCCATATAAGTTGCAGTGGCTCAATGAACGAGGAGAACTCAACGTTAGCAAACAGGTGATCGTTCCTTTTTCTATTGGCAAATACAAAGATGAGGTTATGTGTGATGTTGTCCCTATGCACGCTAGCCATATACTTCTTGAAAGGCCATGGCAATACGATAAAAGGACTATTCATGATTGTTTTACCAATCAATACTCATTTAGCCATAAAGGAAAGAAGATTATTCTTACTCCTTTAACGCCTACACAAGTCCATAATGATAAAGCCAAAATGAAGCAAAGTGTTGAGGCTATAAGGAAAGGAAAAGCAACAACCATGGAGGAAACTGATCCAAGAACAAGTGCTTATTCTTCAAAGTGCTTGATTCAAGAATGCCTATTGACTGAATGCAAGGTTGAAGATGATTATTCTAACATTGGACATGCATATTTTTTCTTTGACTTGCAGGATTTAACAAGGGACGCCATTTGCCAAAAGAAAAGTTTAGGAGACGTGACCTTTGAGAATCCAAAAGAAATATCCATTGAGGAACAAAAGGACACAATTTTTCATTCAAAGGACGTGTCCATCAAACAACAAAAGGACACCATTTTTCATTCAAAGAACGTGTCTTTGGAAGAACAAATGGACATAACCTATGAGGATTCAATGATCATGCTTATTGGAGTATTAAGAGACACCACTTTTGGGAAAGCAAGGGACCTAATTGTTCAAAGCAAAATTAAATGGGCATATCTCACTTAAGAGACTATTGAAGGAACGCCAATTTCTGACGAAACAATAACTATGGAATGGAGGAATGTTGAAAAGAAACCACCATTCGATTTGAGGACAAATCACTTTAAAGAAGGGGGGATGATGTGATCCAATTCAGCGTAAAAAATGGACTTGCATCTCTAACCTTTCTCAATAATCTAAGGGGGATTTTCTTTAAATTAATCTTTCTTTATACCATAGTTGTGATAATAGCTTACATACATTATATTTATAGTTATGACAATGATATTATGAATGTATGAAGTTATTATTATGAACCACATATTTACATGATTATATCTTTAAATACTTAGCTTATACTATGCTTTATTTTGTAGGTACATGTTTGGCCACATGATGGGAGATGACTTAAAGCTAGAATTGGAGTCATTGAGCTAAGGAAACTTGACTAGGACAACTCCGAGATAGCTCAAGGACAATTTGAAACAAAGTTGTTAGCTGACCTCCGAGCTCATAGCTAACTTGAGCTGGACTTTTGAGCCAACTAGAGACCTCTTTTCAACTGGAGAGTTACACCATCATCTTCACCACACAGAGCACTACATAATATGGTCTAGGTCAATTTTTATGGGATCATACCTTTTTGCGAAAAGTTGCCATTCCAAAAAGTACCTTTTCACAAGGAGTTATCCTAAGACTTATACACATGTCCTTCATCTATGGCCAGCTCAACTTCAGCTCAAACCCATGGGAAGTAGCCCAAGTGATGAAAGGATGCTTCACACAAATGTTCCCTTTAATAATTAGTTGATGCCCCAATGATGACATGTCACTTAGATGCAAGATGGATGCCAAGCACACCTATTTGCTGATCATATTCACGCCAAGGAGGAGCCACATCATCAACTCCCTATGCCGCCCATTTGAGTGCCTCATGACCAGCCCACACATGTGCCATGTGTGTGGATGAAATAGGTGCCAAAATGAAGAGAGTTGTCATTATTCGGCCAAAGCATCATCTTTGTTCAAAGTTGGCGCCAAGTTGAAGAGCAAGGAGACCATTCGGCCAAGGACATCCCCATTCATTAAAACAACACATATTTACATTTAAAAGTCATGTATCTAGCCGAATGAACACATATTTATTCGGCTAAACCTATGCAAGCCTATAAATATGGCTTTGATATTCATTTGTAACTTGAACTCTTTTGATAAATTAAACTCTTGTGAGATTATTCTCTCTTCAAGTTCTTTTTAGAACTATATCGATTAAGTAAGCTTTTCTAAAGTTTGTGGCGTCATTCCTTCCCTTGATACTTCTGTGATGTAAAGCACTTGTACCTTAATAATTGATTATGGATCTAGGAAGGAAGAAAAACAACCTGCACAAGTGAATGGCTCAAAAAGAGATGGTTAAGGGTAGTAGATGTATGTTGAATAGGTGGGCTGTTTAAAATGAGAGATGGAAGCGAAAGATGGTTGATATGGCTATGGTTTATGGCTGATGAAATAAAGGGATGGTTGTGAGGATAGTATCTTAAAGAAGACTGAAAGAAGAACCAATACTATAGAGAGCAAAGACCCGGACTTTATATTGCTTCTTTGAGGGGTGGTATGAAGTACTTTGACCCACTAGTTATAAGAACTAGGAACCAGAAGTATCAAGGTGGAAAGAGGGTTGACGCCACAAGTATAAAATACTTGATAAGTCGATAAAAGTCACCAGGACTTAAGGAAGAGAATAATCTCACTTATATTAATAAAAAAAAGGTCTGAATACAAATGATATATGCTTTCCTATTTATAGGAAATGGTGAGGCATGGCCGAATGGTAACAAGGGGATTTGGCCAGCCTTGTGCCTTCCTATAGAGACATAATTAATTACAAAATAGAAATGATGGTTCACTTTAAATGGAGCGTGATAACCGTTAGTTGAATAGCTCTATTGTCCCTTCATGTTGGTGCCAAATTGGATGGGAGATGTTGCTTGGTCGAATAGGGAGAGGGCTCTTCATCTTGGCGCCTAAATGAGACCACATGGGAGCTGGTAATGTGGCATGCACATGGGTGTTCTAGGGAACCTTGTGGTGTAGCCTTGTGCTTGGAATGATGGTTGGTCATGTTCTCCATCTTGGGCGTGCATGTGTCTCATTCCAAGCTAGCTTGAGTATGGAGCTAATTAGCAAGCATGGACTGTTTGTGAACAAGTTTCCTAGCAGAATCCTTATGAGCTCCATAACAACATGTTCAGCTACATTCAGCTATATTTGACATCACTTTTGGTAACTCAACTCCAAAAAGTCCAACTAGCTGAGCTTAGCTAGCCTTAAGCTCCTCTAGATGAATCAAACTTTCCTTAGTGTTCCATGAGCTGCCTTGTACTTTGTGAGCTATTTGTGAGCTGCATATGATGCCCAAATTATTCACCAAGCTACCTCATCATGCTTCACACTCCAATGTACCTATATGTGCAAGGAAACAAGGTAAGTCTATGATATTGGGCTGTTATGAGCTAAATACCTTGCTGCCATGTAAGAATATGGTAATGTGAGCTATGATTAAAGGTCATGAGCTAAATATATCATCTTATAATATGTGTAAGATAATGCATGAAGCTTAAGAGCTCATATGAACACATATGAACTACTAAAATGAATTATAATGATGCTGCCTTGATGTATATAAGGTAATCATGCTTAAATGAATGCAAGACTAATATAGCATACTTAGCATTGCTTCAAATAACATTGTGGATATATGTTGTATGCATGAATATCATTTAACATGGTATTCATAATAAATGATAAATGGAAACATGTAATAATAATATCCTAAGAAATAATATGTAATCATAGCATATATTTGAATGATATGAAGGACATGATCAACTAGGCATAGGATGGAATTATTATGATAATTTATACTAATATGTGAATGCATGCGTATGATAGAATAAAATGTATGAATGATATAATATAAGATAGGGTCAGGAAGAACTCCCTTAGAAACAACAATGAAAAACATACATGGTGTGATTAAGTCATGGAGAAAATTGGAGCTAGTTTGGATCGTATCATTCTGGTTCCTAGTTTATATAACTAGTGGGTCAAAGTCCTTTCATACCATCCTTTATAAGACTTATAAGAAATGGGTCTTTGCTCCACTATAGCATTGGTTCCTTCTTAGTTTTATATGATACTATCTATTCATCATCATCTATCCATCACCATCCTCTATCACCATTCACGTCTATATCATCATCCTTCTATTACCATCTCTTCACCATTAAATCATCCTTCATTCATTAAAAAGGCATTTTATCACCACCATTTGGAGGCCGAAGTCAACATCACTTGAAGGAGATTTATTCAACATTTTCGCAGCCCACTTTGATATCATTTCTTTCCATTTCCTTACTTATCAGTTCATTTCTTCTTCCATTTTCCATTTTAATCATTTTTTAATTTTGTAGATTACTATCAATTTAAAGTGTAGCATTTGGTGTCTCTCCTAGATCGAGAAACAACAAGGTTGCCAACTTCTCCATTATTGAAGAGGCCTGGTTAGCCTTACATCACAGGGAGTATTTCTTAACTTTAATTATGTTTAATCAAATAGTTTCTTATGAAAGTTTTCTTTCTTTCCAGATCAAGAACTTCCAAAGCATTCTTTCAAAAGATATGAACCTTTTCATAAAGGTACTTATTGAATGGAAGAACACTAGGAAAAGAAAGCCTTTGGATTTGAGGAAAAATCGATTAAAAGAAGGGGAGGCTGATGTGATCCAATTCATCATCATGTTTAACTTGTCTATTCTAACCTTTCAAGGGAAGAAACTTTCTATCTTTATATATAATGATGTTAATTTTATATGCTATAATATAGTCATATTCATATACATATATTACATCTAGAGTTATAATGATATAACTTATTCATTACTATGTGAGATATAAGTTATTATTATACTATAGTTAACATACTTATCTTATACACATTATTATATAGTTCTGATGTGATCCTGTCTAGCTCCAACTTTATCCATGACTTGATCACACCATGGAGATTATTCAAAGCTGATTCTAAGGGAGTTCTTCCTTACTTTATCTTATATTTACTTATTTATGCATTATATACTATTATGAGCATACATATGAAGATTAGACTATACTTGAATTATCATAACATGTGCATTCATTCATTATATGGTTTGCATCATTGATTGATATTCAAGAAAATAATCTATAGTTATAATAATAATATTCATTCATTATCATATGATGCATGAGTTATTATTATAACCTATAGTCCACATATTTATATATTTATATCCTATATTACTTAGCTTATAATATGCTTTCTTTTGTAGGTGCATATTCGGCCACATGATGGGAGCTGACTTAAAGCTAGCATTGGAGTCAATGAGCTTAGGAAACTTGACTAGAACAACTCCGGGACAACTCAAGAACATTTTGGGACAAAGTTGCCAGCTGACCCCCGAGCTCATAGCTCACTTGAGCTGGACTTTTGAGCTAGCTAGAGACCTCATTTCAGCTGGAGAATTGCACCGTCATCTTCACCACATAGAACACATCAAATATGGTCTATGTCAATTTTTGTGGATTCGTACCTTTTCTCGAATAGTTGCCATTCCAAAAGGTGCCTTTTCACAAGGAACTGACCTATGACTCATGTTCATGTAATTCATCTATGGCCAGCTCATCTTCAGCTCGAACACTTGTAAAGTAGCTCAAATGATGAAAGGTTACCTTCCACATAATGTGACCTTTCATGACAAGTTGCTGCCCATTGAAGGCCATGACACCTAGATGCATGTTGGAAGCCAAGTCACGCCTAGTTGCTGCCATATTCATTCCATGGACTTCAAGACACCATCCTATGGTTGTAACATCACCAAAGCCTTGCAAGAAGACCCATGTGCGTTCAAGTAGGCTGCCATGTGCATCATTCAAGCATGTGCACTCCATGTGACATCAAATTGGCACCAAAACACCAAGGGATGCTTCCTATTCGGCCAAAGACTCTTTCCTCTTCATTTTGGCACCCAAATAACTTCCAAATGCATTCAAATCAACCTTAGGGCCGAACCAACACATAACCATTCGGCCAAGAGCATGTATATTCATTTAAATCATGTATTTTCATCAAAAATCATGTATTTTCAAAGGGGTTTCAACCTTGGCCGAACCATCAAGTATCTATTCGGCCTAACCCTTTGAAAACTATAAATAGGCTATTGCATTTCATTTGTAACTCAAACCTTTTGATAATTAAAATCCTTTTGTGAGATTATTCTCTCTTCAAGTTCTTTTTAGAACTATATCGATTAAGCAAGCCTTTCTAAAGCTTGTGGCGTCATTCCTTCACCTTGATACTTCTGGTTCCTAGTTTAAATAACTAGTGGGTCAAAGTCCTTTCATACCATCCCTTATAGAACTTATAAGAAACGGGTCTTTGCTCCTTTATAGCATTGGTTCCTTCTTAGTTTTATAAGATACAATCTGTCCATCACCATTATCACGCCTATATCATTACCATAGTCAATCACCATTATCACGCCTATATCATCACCATATTCCATCACCATATCACGCCCATATTATCACCAACTTATAAATTTCCATTTCTTCATCTTTTAATTATCCTTCATCCTCAACAAGGCATTCGTCCATCACCACCATTGGAGGTCGAATCCATCATCACTTGAAGGATCATTCTACAACACTTCCGCAGCACTTCTTTGATAACTATTATATCCATTTCAATTCTTTCCATTTACTTTTCATTTCTTAATTATCATATTACTTAATCAATTCTTCTTCTTTTGTGCAGATTACTTTCAATCCAAGGTGTAGCATTTGGTGTCTCTCCTAGATCGAGAAACAACAAGGTTGCCAACTTCTCCATTATTGAAGAAGCCTGGTTAGCCTTACATCAAGCGGTAATCAGAGCTTTGGTGGATTGACATTCAAAGTGCTACAACAAAAAGCAACGAGAAAGAAGAAAAGAAAAAGAAAATAAAAGACTCCTACAACAAATTTGGAGTGCAAAAGAAAGAAAAGAAAAGAAGAAAATTCAAAGAAAAAGAAAAAGTGAAGCAAAGTTGCAAAATACACTCAAAGAGAAGCATATTACAATCTGCCCAACGTCAAACTAGACGGAGGTATCCTTGTTGTTTCTTGTGAAGGAAGATAGTAAGTGTTGCAACTTGAGTTGCAAGTTATCTTCACTTTTTTACTATTTCATTTCCTTTTCTTTCATCATTTCTTATTTCATTACTTTATCCTTTTCTTAACCTTTTCTATCCTACCTTTACCATAACCATTTCTATACCCTAACCATATTGTTTTAAGCCAACACACAAACTAAGAAACTTGCTCAATCTTGAGTTAGTTCTTTAAAGGACCCACAAGAGAGAATTGAGCGGTAAAAGGCAAATGAGAGGGTGAGATCAGATGGGGTATAAAAAAAAAGCCAAGAACATATCCCCAAGTGCAAACACAAGTGCGAGTGGAGTGAAGTCTTAAATATCTTTGGAGTGACCAAGTGAGGCTTTTGTGAGTGTACTGGTAAGGTTTTAATTTTTTTTTATTTTTATACTAACAATGTCTTGTGATCTTCTATCTTTCCAAACATTGGTGGATGAACAAAAAAGAACAAACACATTTCACACTCGTTGCCATGTAAATGGTAAAGTGTGTCTTGTAGCTATTGATGGACGAAGTTGTACAAACATTGCAAGCACATACATGGTCAAGAAATTGGGACTTACAACATTCAAACATCCTAGCCCATATGTTTTGCAAGGATTAAATGAAGATGAAGAGTTAGAAGTCACAAAGCAAGTTGTCATCCCGTTTTCAATCGGCAAATATCAAGATGAAGTTCTTTGTGATGTTGTACCAATGGATGCTGGACATGTACTTTTGGGAAGACCGTGGCAATTCGATAGACGAGCAATCCATGATGGGTTTACAAACAGATTTTCTATAACCCATAAAGGAAAGAAATTCACTTTGACGCCACTTTCTACTAGTCAAGTGAATGAAGAGTAGCACCATTTGAAGAAAAGAATCGAATCATTCAAAAACGTTTAAATTAATGTGAATCAAAGATTAAATGAAGAAAACATTGGAGTTGAAAATGAGAAAGATAAATTTGGAGAAAAAGAGGAGAGTGAAGAACAAATTTTATCTAACCTTTCTTCTTTTATCCTTCTTTCTGTTTTGCAGGGCAATTTCAGAGACGTATCTTTTCAAGGTGATGATTCAAGAATCATGGCTTTTGAAGGACTAAAAGATGTGACTTTTGATGAACAAATAGTTGTTACTTTTGGTGGTCAACGAAACATATCTCTTGATGTTTCAAAGATAACGTCGTTTGCAGTTCCAAGAGAAGCATCACTTGAAGTTCCAAGAGTTGTGTTCATTGAAATTCCAAGTGCATTGCCAATTATGAAAAAAATTCAGCAACCAACTCCCATTAAACATCCACCCTGGTTTGATATGTCCATTCATCTTGTCAATAGTTTTTCATTTACTTATTTTGATTCATTTTGCAGCAATTCAATTCATGTCTGTGGCATTATCTTTTCAATTTGTGATGACAAGGATGATTCAAAAGACACAATTTGTCAAGGGAAAGAGCCAAGAGATGTGAATCATAAAGGCTTAATGGACGTGACCCTTCAAGAGCATAAAATCGTGAATTTTCATGATCCAATGGACATGACTTTTGGGATGCCAAGTAACATGATCATTCAAAGCAACATGTCTTCAACATACATGATTTTTAACCAACCATCAAACACCAATAGGAAGTACAATTTTCCTTTATTTGTATTTAATCATGTTTTTACTTATCAGAGTTATCTTTCTTTTCAGGTCATGTACGTTCAAAGCACTTATTCAAAGGATATGACTTATGAAAAGAATCATTTCATAAAGATCCCTGTTGCATATATCGGATGGGAGGACACTAAGGAGAAGTCACATTTCGATTTGAGGATAAATCGCATAATAGAAGGGGAGGATGATGTGATCCTGTCTAGCTCCAACTTTATCCATGACTTGATCACACCATGGAGATTATTCAAAGCTAATTCTAAGGGAGTTCTTCCTTACTTTATCTTATATTTACTTATTTATGCATTATATACTATTATGAGCATACATATGAAGATTAGACTATACTTGAATTATCATAACATGTGCATTCATTCATTACATGGTTTGCATCATTGATTGATATTCAAGCAAATAATCTATATTTATAATAATAATATTCATTCATTATCATATGATGCATGAGTTATTATTATAACCTATAGTCCACATATTTATATATTTATATCCTATATTACTTAGCTTATAATATGCTTTCTTTTGTAGGTGCATATTCGGCCACATGATGGGAGCTGACTTAAAGCTAGCATTGGAGTCAATGAGCTTAGGAAACTTGACTAGAATAACTCCGGGACAGATCAAGAACATTTTGGGACAAAGTTGCCAGCTGACCCCCGAGCTCATAGCTCACTTGAGCTGGACTTTTGAGCTAGCTAGAGACCTCATTTCAGCTGGAGAATTGCACCGTCATCTTCACCACACAGAACACTTCAAATATGGTCTATGTCAATTTTTGTGGATTCGTACCTTTTCGTGAATAGTTGCCATTCCAAAATGTGCCTTTTCACAAGGAGCTGACCTATGACTCATCTTCATGTAATTCATCTATGGCCAGCTCATCTTCAGCTCAAACACTTGTAAAGTAGCTCAAATGATGAAAGGTTACCCTCCACATAATGTGACCTTTCATGACAAGTTGCTGCCCATTGAAGGCCATGACACCTACATGCATGTTGGAAGCCAAGTCACGCCTAGTTGCTGCCATATTCATTCCATGGACTTCAAGACACCATCCTATGGTTGTAACATCACCAAAGCCTTGCAAGAAGACCCATGTGCGTTCAAGTAGGTTTCCATGTGCATCATTCAAGCATGTGCACTCCATGTGACATCAAATTGGCGCCAAAACACCAAGGGATGTTTCCTATTCGGCCAAAGACTCTTTCCTCTTCATTTTGGTGCCCAAATAACTTCTAAATACATTCAAATCAACCTTAGGGCCGAACCAACACATAACCATTCAGCCAAGAGCATGTATCTTCATTTAAATCATGTATTTTCATCAAAAAATCATGTATTTTCAAAGGGGTTTCAACCTTGGCCGAACCATCAAGTATCTATTCGGCCTAAACCCTTTGAAAACTATAAATAGGCTATTGCATTTCATTTGTAACTCAAACCTTTCGATAATTAAAATCCTTTTGTGAGATTATTCTCTCTTCAAGTTCTTTTTAGAACTATATCGATTAAGCAAGCCTTTCTAAAGCTTGTGGCGTCATTCCTTCACCTTGATACTTCTGGTTCCTAGTTTAAATAACTAGTGGGTCAAAGTCCTTTCATACCATCCCTTATAGAACTTATAAGAAACTGGTCTATGCTCCTTTATAGCATTGGTTCATTCTTAGTTTTATAAGATACAATCTGTCCATCACCATTATCACGCCTATATCATTACCATAGTTCATCACCATTATCACGCCTATATCATCACCATATCACGCCCATATTATCACCAACTTATAAATTTTCATTTCTTCATCTTTGAATTATCCATCATCCTCAACAAGGCATTCGTCCATCACCACAAT
The DNA here is from genome assembly GCF_006381635.1 of Hibiscus syriacus. Taxonomy (NCBI): domain Eukaryota; kingdom Viridiplantae; phylum Streptophyta; class Magnoliopsida; order Malvales; family Malvaceae; genus Hibiscus; species Hibiscus syriacus. Next base: position 16,716,537 of record NW_024063533.1, read on the forward strand.
TGGAGGTCGAATCCATCATCACTTAAAGGATCATTCTACAACACTTCCGCAACCCTTCTTTGATAACTATTATATCCATTTCAATTCTTTCCATTTACTTTTCATTTCTTAATTATCATATTACTTAATCAATTCTTCTTCTTTTGTGCAGATTACTTTCAATCCAAGGTGTAGCATTTGGTGTCTCTCCTAGATCGGGAAACAACAAGGTTGCCAACTTCTCTATTATTGAAGAAGCCTGGTTAGCCTTACATCAAGTTCATATACTTAACTTATTCTTTATATTATGTGTGTAGGTACATTCAGCCATAACTTGGGAGCTATATTGGAGCTAATTGGAGAAAGCAAAGGCAAGGAAACTTACATGGGAACGTTTGGGAGAGCCTAAGGAACATTTGTTAAAAAGTTATATGGAGACCCGTGAGCTCATATCTGGATTGAGCTTAAGATTTGAGCTACAAGATGATCTCAATTCAGCTGGGGAGATACACCATCATCATCGGCACTTAGGACACTTCAAATATGTCCCAAGTTAAATTTTGTGAAATCGTATCTTTTCGCGAATAGTTGCCACCTCTAGAGGTACCTTTTCAAAAAGAGCTGCCATAATGTTCACCATGCTACAACTCACCTATAGCCAGCTCACCTCCATCTCATTCACCTTATAACTAGCTCAAACATGAAAGGTTACCTTTCCCAAACATTGTGACCTTTCATGAATGATGCTGGCCATGAAGATGTCCTTTCACCAATGAGCACGCTGGTGAAGAGATTACACCAATTAGAGGCCTAAATTACCAAGGGATATGAGATAAAGCTCAATGCCTATTTGGCTACACCCACATGCCTTGCACTTGAGAGCTTTGGCGCCAATTTGAGGAGTCATATCATCATTCATCCAAGGGAGATGTATTTGGCACCAAGATGAACAAGCACCCCACTATTCGGCCAAAGGTAGATGGAATCATGTATGACCGAAACATCAATCCCCTTTATCAAGGGTTAGGTGAACCAACACCAAGCCTATGGACATATCCCTTCAATTAATTAATTATGTACTTTCACTAGAGACATGTACCTAGCCGAAACATTATGCAACCATTCGGCCAAGCCCTCTCATTTCCTATAAATTGAGAGGCTTGGCATCATTTGTACTCATCTCATTTATATTATAAACAAACCTTTGTGAGTTTAATCTCTCTTCAAAGTTCTTTGTGAACTTTATCGATTAAGCAAATATACTTTTTATACTTGTGGCGTCATTCCTTTCATCTTTATTACTAAATTCCTAGATTTATATCTAGTGGGTTGAAGACACTTTCATCACCCATCAAGCAAGTTTGAGAAGATCGGGATTGTGCTGTCTAGCATAGTTTCATCTTAGGCATGTTTGAGATACAACATCACCACCATCTCCATTTCAACATCAACATCAACACCATCAACATCTTCCATCAAGTTCATCAACATCTTCATAATTTCGCAGCCAACTCTATTCATTTATTTCATTTCATTACTTATCTAATTATCCATTTATTTTTCCATTATTAATCCTATTTCTTTTTTATCTTGTTGCAGCCTAAACTTATAACTCAAGGACATCAGTACTTGTCAATCCTAGATCGAGACAACAATAAGGCTATCTACTCACTTCCATTGAAGAGTGTAGATTCATCTTACATCATCTATCTAGTGGGTTGAAGACACCATCACCACCCTTCAAGCAAGTTTGGGAAGATCAAGATTGTGCTTTCTAACATAGTTTCTTCTTTGGCATGTTTCAGATACAACATCACCACCATCTTCCATTCAACATCAACACCATTAACCATCTTTCATCAAGGCCACCAACATCTTCATTGAAAACCATCTCTTTTATATCCTTATTCATTACTTAATTTTGTTATCCATTTCTTATTCCATTATTAATTCCATATTTTTCTTATCATTTTTGCAGCCACACTTATAACTCAAGCACATAAGTACTTGTCATTCCTAGATCGGGACAACAATAAGGCTATCTATTCACTTCCATTGAAGAGTGTAGATTCAGCCTACATCACTTCGGGATTGGGTTATGGATCTCATTCTTCTTCTTTTCATATTCTTTTTTCTTGAAGCGTTTATCCATGAATTCACCTAGCTCGTGCTCCGATTCTTGGATCAAAGTCTACTAGTGCTCCTATATTATTCATGGTCATAAATAAAAAACATACTTTATTAGTAACTTTTGCCAAAGTACCCGTCAAAAGTTCCAATTTGACAAGCATCGTTTTACTGTCAAATAATAATCCTTAATCTCAAATAAAAGAAATAAAATGATAGTATAGAGAATAAGAGTCGATCCACAAGACTTTGGAGCTGCTAATATTGAAGGCTTTTGATTCTGGTGTAGGTAAAATTAATAGTACAAACAGGAGGTTTGTTTCTAGATTTTAAAATAAATAAAAAATGTAATCTAAAGAATAAAGAATTTAATCTAAAGAAAATTGAAGAAAATAAATTCAGATAAAAATTTAATTATTTTAAAATAGCCTAAGGCTTCACTTTGCTTTAATTTCAATTGATCATTGAATAATATTTTTACTTCGGATTACTGTCAGTTACAGTCCACATGGCCTAACCCTGTAACTTGGTTTTCTCTCTAATAAACCGATAACCCAAAAGCAATCTTTGAGTGCCCTTATGTGGACTAACTACAACTATCATCTTCAATGCCAACTCAATTTTAAGATTTGGAAAAACCTATCTCGGACTATATTGTCTTAAGGAGAATGATCTCGATCCCAATTTCCCTTAATGAACTGCCGCTAAGTATGTTCATAGGAAGTCAAACTTGCTACCAATTTTTCTTCCTCCTAACTTTAAACCATAACAACATCCAAACCAATGCCAATTTTTTTAAATAAAAGCATTTTGATTTTTTTAAGGAAAGGCTGATTGTCAATCCTAGTTTCCAAAAAAATTAAGAATATAACCCGAAGATGTTAGGTGCTTTTCAATTTTCACAATTGAAATTGAGTCATCCTTCAGCCCTTGGCTTATTGGAAATTTATCTAAGTATGATAGAGATCATACTTAGCATTTTAAAAATAATAAAATAAAAGAAAACTTGAAAAGTAAATTATTTGAAATAAAGCTAATTTTGAATGTGTTTTCTAGCTTACCCTAAGAGGGTATTTATAACTTTCTAAAACCCTAGAATATGATGCAAGATAATTATTTGAAAATATTCAAACTAAATCCTAAAAACAACAAATATGATACAGTTCAACCTAGCCTCACTTGGATGGATGGTGAAATCAAGGTTGTACCTTTGATTGTTTCGATCTAGGAAAGCAACAAGGATCTTGCACAAACAAGAAAGCTCAAAAATAAAATGGTTAAATGGAAGTAATGAAATGAAAAGATAATATGGAAACATAATATATATATATATATATATATATATATAAGTTAGTGATATGTTTAAAGGAAATGATGAAGTATGGTAATGGAAGTATAATGAAGGTGATGGAGATGAAGATGAAAGATAGTATTGATGTAAGGCTATCCAAGCTTCTTCAATGATGGAGAAGTCGATAGCCTTGTTGTTTCCCGATCTAGGAGATACACCAAATGTCACACTTGAATATATAAGTAATCTGCACAAAAGTAATGAAGGAAAAGATTAATGAAATAAGAAATGAAAGATTGAAAAGAATTTAAGAATAAATAAAGGAATAGAATGGTTATCAAAATGGGCTGCAAAAATGATGAATAAGTATCCTTCAATAGATCATGAATTGGCCTCCAATGATGTTGTTGGATGTTACTTCAATGATGAGTGAAGAACAACTTCAAGGGTGATGAATTGATAATGGAATGGTGATGGTGATGGCATGAAGAAGATGATGATGGTGATGGTTTAGAATAGTATCTCAAATAAGCCAAAAAAGAAGAAAATCTATAGAAAGCTTATCCCCGTTCTCTATAAACTTAAGTAAGGGATGGTATGTTGGGACTTGAACCCTCTAGTTATAAGAACTAGGTTAAAGTATCAAGGAAAGGGGTTGACGCCACAAACTTAGAAAGATTGCTTAATCGATATAGTTCTTAAAGAACTTGAAAGAGAGAAAAAATCTCACAATAGTTTATATTAATAAAAGGGTTGAGTTACAAATGAAATGCCAAAGCCTATTTATAGGCTTACATGAGTTTAGCTGAATAAATACATGCCTATTCGTCTAAATACATGACTTTAAATGAAAGTGTATGTTGCTTTGTTGAATGAAGATGTCCTTGGCCGAATGGTCTCCTTGTTGGTTCATCTTAGCGCCAACTTGAAGAATCATCTTGCTTTGGTCGAAAAGAGAGGCATCCCTTCACTTTGGCACCTAATTGTTCCACATGCATGGCACATGGGTGGGCTAGTCATGAGGCACTCATATAGGATACTTAAGGTGTGGGCTAGTCCATGGTGTGAAGATAGGCAACAATATAGACATGACTTGGCTTCCAACATCTGTCTAGGTGACATGGCATCAATTGGGCAACAACTTGTTATGAAAGGTCACATTGTGAGTAAGGTAATTTTTCATTAATTGAGCTACTTCACATGTGTATGAGCTAAAGATGAGATGGCCGTAGATGAAGTGATACAGTTGAACCTAGCCTCATTAATTGGGCAACAACTTGTTATGAAAGGTCACATTGTGAGTAAGGTTGTACCTTTGATTCTTTTGGTTTAGGAAAGTAACAAGTATCCTGCACAAACAAGAAAGCTAAAAAAATGGTTAAATGGAAGTAATGAAATGGAAAGATAAATATGGCAGCGGAAAATATATATAAGTTGGTGATATGTTTCAAGGAAATGATGAAGTTTGGTAATGGAAGTAGAATGAAGGTGATGGAGATGAATATGAAAAGTAGTATCTCAAAGAAGACTCAAAGAAGAACCAATGCTATAGGGAGCAAAGACCTAGACTTTATATTACTTCTTTAAGGGGTGGTATTAAGTACTTTGACCCACTATCTATAAAGAGATAGGAACCAGAAGTATCAAGGTGAAAAGAAAGGGTTGACGCCACAAGCATAAGCTTGATAAGTCGATAAAGTTCACTTAAGAACTAAAGAGAGAAACTCTCACAAATATTTGATTAAACAAAGTGAATTCATTCCTTTTACAAATGAATGGAAAGCTATTTATAGGCCTAAGAGTGCATGGTGTGAATACAAAACATTTAATGAGTGAACCTTCATGGATGAGTGTTCATACTTTAAGTAGATACAAAGCATGGCTTAGGTGAATGAATTTTGATGAATGGATATTCATCTTTTAATGGAATACATCCTTTGGCCGAATTCATTCCACCTTGTGTGAACTTGTTGATTTGTCTTCTATGGATGAATGTTCATGAATGTATCTTGGATAAAATTCTTCCCCTTGTGTGAACATGACTATTTGGCTTCTTGCATGAATGGATGAATTTAAAAGCCTTTGAATGAATCCTTGCACCTCCTCACAAATGTTCTGATTCATTTTAATATTCTTTTCTCGTCTATGCATGTCTTCATTAATTCATCCCATGCATAAGTCCTTTGAAGGAGATGAATGGTTGCAAATCCCGTATTAATTTCCATCATGTACTGTCTTCAGTAATCTGGGCATATCACAAGCTCCCGATATCGGATTAATGTGATTCAAAATGCGTTGGAAAGCTACGAGATAGGGGATTAAATGTTAAGAGACTTCATCACCCAAAGATTCTTGGAACATGTTAAAAAATGTAGATCAATCTGACTGACGTGAACTGTCCAACCAACTCTTCAATTGCCTTTAGTCTTCTTAGCATCCAATGAACCTAGAAAAAGTATGTAAACAAATAATTATATAGGAATTGAGCTATGATAATTATGAATGCATGCTTCCACTTATGTTAATAATGCAAATGAGCTAACTATGAATGCATATGCATTGAATGAGTTATATAAAGATGTGAATTAATAATAAGTCATGCATGAATATCATATATTATACATATAAATGACAACATATAATATTCAAGCAAAAATTAAGAATAAGATAAACATATTCACGTGATATGTAATGCATAAATGAGTAAATAAATAATAAAATAAGGCAAGACTCCCTTAGAATCATCTTGGAAGAACTTCAAAGTTGTGAGCATGTTTTGTTTGAACTTGGTGGTCGGTAGGATCACATCATCCCCCCTTCTTTAAGGTGATTTGTCCCCAAATCGATGCTTGGTACATAAGGGAACAACTTTGATGTTCGTTTGAATGGAAATTCTTTTATTCTCATCTTGCATCGTTTTCTTTGCTCAAAATGCTTCACATGTTCAAGTCTTTGCTTTTGAATCAACAATCTGAAAAATAGAACAAAGTTAGAAGTAGATAATTTAGAATCAAAGGAAAGGAAATGATTAAATTCATGAATGAATGAGTTTGGACTCTTATTGTTCTCCATGGTTAGGTTCATTGAATCTTCCATTTTATAAGGTTCATTCGATCTTGAGTATGAGGTGAATGTACTTTGAAGGTTAATGAACATGTTCTTTATAATTTCAAGTGACACATCTTTTGGAATTTCAAAAGAAATGATGCTTGAATCATCTTGAATGTCCCTTGGAATAACCTTCAAATTCAAAGAATGAATAGAAGAAAAAAATTGATTAGTATAAAGCAAAACTTCATTCTCCTTGTATTCGTTCCTTTCATGCTTATGTTTTTCATCACACTCATCTTCACTCTCATTTTCAACTCCAAATGTCTTGGTTTTCTCACAATGTTCTTCTTTGATTTGTGCATGTTCAACTCCATCATATCTTTTAACCACAACCTCACTTGTAATCTTTTCATTTTCTCTTCCACACGTACTTCCCCCTTTGTTCCCAAATTCAATCTTTTAACCTTTCTCATTTTCGACTCCAACGTTTCTCACATCAATTTTCTCATTTTCATTTTGATCTCCCTCCACTGTTATTTGTTTCTCACGTGAAACTTCTCTTTCAACTTTCTTCATGGCTTTAGTTTTCTTCCATTCCTTTATACGTGATTTGACGATAACTTGGCATTCATGGACTTGATTTGGGCACATTGGAACCAACACGATCTTTCTCCCTTGGTGTTTGAATGAATATTTGTTGGAGAACCCATCATAGAATGCTCGTTTATCGAACTGCCAAGGACGTCCAAGGAGTAGATGGCTTGAATTCATAGAAACAACATCACACAAAACTTCATCTTCATATCCCCCAATTGAAAATGACACACGTACTTGCTCCATGATTTATAACTCTTCATCTTCATTTGAATATAAGAGCTTCCCAAAATAGTTTAGCCCTTGATCGAGTGATTAGTACTTGTGGCATCACTTCCATTTCCTTTGAAGATGGCGTTGGTGTGCTCACATCACCCCCTTTCTTTTATACGATTTATCCCCAAATTTTTATCATCCTTGATCGGAGATAGGTCCGTTATATTGAAGGTGGCACTTACATTATATTCTCCGGGAAGATCCAATTTGTATGCATTGTCATTGATCTTCTCGATGATCTAAAATGGACCATAACCTCTTGGTAAAAGCTTAGACTTCCTTTTAGTTGGAAAACTTTCCTTACGCAAATGCACACATACCCAATCTCTAACTTCCAAATGAAGTGGTTTACGTCCCTTATTGGCTTGTTGCTCGTATTGCTTTGTTCTTCTCTTAATGTTGTACCGAATTTGCTCATGTAACTTCTTGATAAACTCGGCCTTGTTCTTACCATCCTTGTTAACAAATTGTTCTTGAGGTAGAGGAAGAAGGTCCAAGGGAGTTAAGGGATGGAATCCATACACTACCTCAAATGGTGAAGTCTTTGTTGCTGAATGAGCTGACCAATTGTAAGCAAATTCAACATGTGGGAGGCATTCTTCCCATGTCTTTATGTTCTTTTTTATGATAGCTCTCAACAATGTTGATAACACTCTGTTGACAACCTCTGTTTGCCCATCAATTTGGGGTGACAAATTATTGAAAACAACAATTTAGTCCCAAGTTTGCTCCACAATGTCCTCCAGAAATGACTGAGGAACTTGAAATCTCGATCAAAAACAATGGTCCTTGGTATGCCATGCAATCTCACCACTTCCTTGAAGAATATATTAGCCACGTGAGTTGCATCATTGGTTTTGTGACATGGTATGAAATGGGTCATTTTGGAAAACCGATCAACTAGAACAAATATGGAATCTCTCCCATTTCTTGTTTTTGGTAGTCCCATCACGAAATCCATGGAAATATCAACCCATGGTGTTGTATGCATGGGAAGAGGTTTAGAAAGTCCATGAGGCATGACTTTTGACTTAGCTTTTTTGCAAACGATGCACCTCTCACAAACCCGTTCAACGTCTCTTTTCATCTTAGGCCAATAGAGATGTTCTTTCAAAATTTCCAATGTCTTGCTTATGATAATATGTCCCATTAGTCCTCCTTCATGTGCTTCTCGTACCAATACTTCGTGGAAGGATCCTTGAGGGATACATAGCCTTTCTTCTTTGAATAGATACTCGTCATGTCTATAGAACTTCTCAACTGCACCTTTTTCACAAGACTTGTATTTCTCTCCAAAATCATGATCATTAGCATAGTAATCTTTAAGGAAAGAAAAACCAAGTAACTTAGAGTCTAAGGTGTTAAGAAGTACATACCTTCGTGAAAGGGCATTTGCAACAATATTCTCTTTACCTTTCTTATAGTGAATAACGTATGGAAAGGATTCAAGAAACTCTACCCATTTAGCATGTCGCTTGTTGAGTTTATGTTGGCCTTTAATAAGCTTCAATGCCTCATGATCAGTATGAATAACAAACTCCTTGGGCCATAAATAGTATTGACATGTTTCTAGTGCATGTATAGGAGAATACATATCTTTGTCATAAGTGGGGTAGTTTAGCGAAGCACCACTTAACTTTTCACTAAAATATGCAACTGGTCATACTTATTGGCTCAAAATGGCACCTACACCAATTCCAGAAGCATCACATTCTACTTCAAACATTTTGTCAAAATTAGGGAGTACTAGTAGTGGTGCTTTAGTCAAGCATTATTTAATGGCCGTAAATGCTTCCTCTTGTTCTTTTACCCATTCAAAGATTGAATTCTTTTTAATTACCCTGGTTAAGGGAGAGGCAATAGAACTAAAGTTGGGCACAAACCTCCGGTAAAAGCTTACAAGTCCATGGAAACTTCTGACTTGGCTAATTGATGTAGGTCTTGGCCACTCTTGTATTGCTTTAATCTTTTATGGATTTACTTCAAGTCCCTGTGAACTTAAAATAAATCCTAAGAATGAAAGCTTGTTAGTGCAAAAAGACCATTTTTGAAGGTTGGCATAAAGCTTCTCTTTCTGAAGAGTTTCAAGTACTGACCTTAGATGTTGCACATGATCTTCCAAAGTATGGCTATAAATTAGAATATCATCAAAATATACCACACAAAACTTATCGATAAAGGGTTAGAGTACATGGTTTATTAACCTCATGAAAGTACTAGGGGCGTTAGTTAATCCAAAGGGCATAACCAACCATTCATACAATCCTTGCTTTGTTTTGTAAGCGGTTTTCCATTTATCTCCTTCTCGCATCCTAATCTAATTATATCCACTTTTAAGGTCAATTTTGGAGAAGATAGTGACACCACTTAATTCATGCAGTATATCGTCAAGCCTTGGAATAAGATGTTGATATTTGATGGTGATCTGATTAATTGCTCGGTAATCTACACACATTTCCATGAACCATCCTTCTTTGGTACAAGTAAAACTGAACAACACATGGACTTAAGCTTTCTCTAATGTACCTTTTTTCCATTAACTCACCAACCTGTTTTTGAAGTTCCTTTGTTTCCTCCGGATTGCTTCTATAGGCTGGTTTATTTGGAATGGTAGCACCGGGAATGAAATCGATTTGATGTTCAATTCCTCGAACGGGTGGAAGTCCTTTTGGTATATCTTCTGGGAATAATACTTCAAATTCCTGCAAAAGAGAAACAACAGAAAAAGGCAAGCCTTCTTGGAGATTAGTTAAAAGTAGACTCTCCTTGTACATTAGTACAATTAAAGCCTTGTGTGACGGCAAGTGTTTCCAAATCTCATTTCTACCAGCATATATGTTCAATGACTTAGTCATATATTTTTCTATGTTTTTTTATGACTCCATGCTTTTCTTCAAATGAATTTGGTCTTCATTCACTTGACTAGAATAAAGTGGCATCAAAATGAATTTCTTACCATTATGGGTGATAGAATATCTGTTTGTAAACCCATCATGGATTGCTCATCTGTCAAATTACCACGGTTTTCCCAAAAGTATATGTCCAGAATCCATTAGTACAATATCACAAAGAACTTCATCTTGGTATTTTCCAATTGAAAATGGGATGACAACTTGCTTTGTGATCCTTACTTTTCCTCCGTCATTTAACCATTGAAGCTTATATGGATTCGGATGCTTTGAGGTCTTCAAGCCAAGTTTTTCTACCATAAGGGTAGTTGTAACGTTAGTACAACTTCCTCCATCAATGATCATAATGTAGTTCAACCTAGGATTCCTTGGATAGATGGTGAATTCAAGGTTGTACCTTTGATTGTTTCGATCTAGGAAAGCAACAAGGATCATGCACAAACAAGAAAACTCAAAAAATGGTTAAATGGAAGTAATGAAATGGAAAGATAAATATGGCAGCATAATATATATATAAGTTGGTAATATGTTTAAAAGGAAATGATGAAGTATGGTAATGGAAGTAGAATGAAGGTAATGGAGATGAATATGAAAAGTAGTATCTCAAAGAAGACTTGATGTGATCCTGTCTAGCACCAACTTTCTCCATAACATACTCACATCATTAAAGATCCATCAAGTTCAATATAAGGGAGTTCTACCTCACTTTATATTATACATACTCATTTATGCATTATATATTAGTATAAATATACATTTTCATATTAGTCTTATCATAACATGTGCATTCATGGTTTGCATCATTGATTGATATTCATGCATATAATCTATAGTTATAATAATATTCATTCATTATCATATGATGTATGAGTTATTATTATAACCTATAGTTCACATCTTTATAATATGCACATCCTTATTACATTAAATAAGTTCATATACTTAACTTAATTCTTTATGTTATGTGTATAGGTACATTCGGCCATAACTTGGGAGCTACATTAGTGCTAAATGGAGCATGTAACAATAAGGAAACTTACATAGGGATGTTTAGGAGAGCATAAAGAACCATTGGTGAAAAGTTATCCGGAGACCCGTGAGCTCATAGCTCGATTGAATCGAAGATTTGAGCTGCAAGATGACTTCAATTCAGCTGGGGAGCTGCACCAACATCATCACCACTCAGGACACTTCAAATATGTTCTAAGTCAAAATTTGTGAAATCGTACCTTTTCGCGAATTGTTGCCACCTCAAGAGGTACCTTTTCACAAGGAGCTGCCATAACGTTTACCATGCTAAAAGTCAAATATGGCCATCTCACCTCTAGCTCATTCACACCCTAAGTAGCTCAAACATGAAGGGTTACCTTTCCCAAACATTGTGACCTTTCATGAATGATGCTGCTCATGAAGATGCCTTTTCATCTAAGAGCATGCTGGTGAAGCAATTGCAACCATCGGAGGATTAAAACACCAAGGAACATGATATAAAGCTCCATGCCTATTCGACCTCACATATGCCATACACATGAGAGCTTTTGGCGCCAACATGAGGAGATACATCACCATTCGGCCAAGGGAGATGTATTCCCATACTTAGCCGAATCATCAAGTCCCTTTATGAAGGGTTAGCCGAACCATCACAAGCCCAAAGGACTCAATCATTCATTTTAATCATGATGTAATTTCATTAAAAGTCATGTATCAACTGAATAACTATGTAACCATTCGGCCAAGCCCTCTCATTTCCTATAAATAGAGTGGCTTGCCATCATTTGTAATCATCTCATCTCATATATAAAAATTACTCTTGTGAGTTATTTCTCTTCAAAGTTCTTTGTAAACTTTATCGATTAAACAAGTATAGTTCCTATACTTGTGGCGTCATTCCTTCCATCATGATTCCAAAATTCCTAGATTGATATCTAGTGGGTTAAAGACACTATCACCACCCCTCAAGCAAGTTTGTGAAGACTGGGATTGTGCTTCATAGCATAGTTTCCTATTTGGCGTGTTTGAGATACAACATCACCACCATTGCCATTTCATCATCATACATCAAAACCATCAATTCCGCAACCATCTCTATTCCATCCTTATTTCATTTCATTTCTTATATTTATTATTTCATTTAATCTTCCATTATTGACCATGTTCTTTTTCTTATCTATGTTGCAGCCAAGCTTATAATTCAAGGACATCAGTACTTGTCAATCCTAGATCGGGACACGATAAGGCTATCTACTCTCTTCTCCCAAAGAGTGTAGATTACCTTACATCAAGCGATAATCAGAGCATAGTTGGATTGACAACAAAAGTATCATTGGCATACAAAGCAAAAAGAAAAATAGAACAAAAGACTTATTCAACAAAATTAGAGTGCAAAAAGAAATAAGAAAAAAATCAAAAAAGAAGAAAAGAAAAGAAATTCAAAAGAGAAAGCAAGCCAAGGAAAAGTGCTCTACCATTACAAGAACATCAAAGAGGCCAAATTACACTAAGAGAAGATGACCTTATTGTTTCTTGAGAAAGGTTACAATAAGTGTTGTTTCTTGAATTGTAAGTCACCTCTTCCTTTTCTATCCTTTCATTTTCCTTGTCTTCAACCATTTCCTTTTCTTTTAATACCCTTAATCCTTTCTTCTACCTATCCATACCTTCTATTTTTTTACCCTAACCTATTTGCAGCCGACGCACACAAGGAAATAATTAACTTGTTCTAATCTTGAGTAAGTTCCTCAAAGGACTTAGCAAGAGAAATTGAGTGGAAAAAGGCTAATTGAAAGAGTGAGATCAGAAGGGGAATTGTTAAAAGCCAAGTCATATTCCTGAGAGTAAACACGAGTGTTGAGTGGAGTGATCTTATCTTTTCTTTGGAGTGAAGATTGTGAGGCTTTGTGAGTGTGCTGGTAAGGTTTTAATTTTCTTTATTTTATACTAACAATGTCTTGTGATCTTCCATCTTTCCAAACATTGGAGGACGAACAACAAAGGACAAACACCTTTCATACTCGTTGCCATGTAAATGGTAAAGTGTGTCTTGTAGCTATTGACGGAGGAAGTTGCACAGACATTGCAAGCACATACATGGTGAACAAATTGGGGCTTACAACGATTAAACATTCCAGCCCATATGAATTGCAATGGTTGCATGTCAATGAAGAATTGAAGGTTACTGAACAAGTACTTGTTCCATTCTCACTTGGAAGTTACAAAGAAGAGATTCTATGTGATGTGGTACATATGAATAAGAGTTATTTACTCTTGGGGAGGCCATGTCAATTTGATAAGCGGGTTGTCCATGATGGTTTAACAAACTGATACTCTTTCTTTCACAATGAAAGGAAAATCATCTTGACTCCACTATCTCCTAGCCGAGTAAATGAAGATAAAAACACCTTGAAGAAGAACATTGAAGCAATGACAGAACAACTTAAAGATAATGCAACTGAAGAATGTTTGGAGATAAAGTCAAATGAACAAAAGCATTTTGAAGTTGAACAAAATGTTAGAGTTGAAAATGATGAACGGAGAGTGGATGCAGAAACCGTTGGAGTTGAAAAGAATGAATTTGGAGGAAAAGAGGAGAGTGAAGAACAATTTTTATCTAACCTTACTTCTTATCCTATTCTCTCTTTTGTTTTGTAAGATAATTCAAGAGAGATATCTTTTCAAGGAGATGATTCAAAAATCATGGCTTTTGGAAAACGAAAAGATGTGACTTTTGAAGAACCAATAGCCATGAATTTTGGTGATTCAAAAAACATGTCTCTTGATATTTCAAAGGTTATGCCATTTGAAGTTCCAAAAGAAGCATCACTTGAAGTGCCAAGAGTTGCGTTCGTTGACATTCCATGTACATTGTCAATCCAGAAAAGAATTCAGCAACCAACTCCCATTAAACATCCACCCTGGTTTGTTATTTCCTTTCATCTTGTCAATAGTTTTTCATTTACATGTTTTGATTTATTTTATAGCAATTCGATTCATATCTATGGTATTATCTTATCACTTGGTGATGACAAGGTCATTTGAGAATGCCTACGGATGAAACGAAAGATCAAGGAAGATTATTCTAACCATGAAATTTTAGATTTTTTCTTCGATTTTTCGAATGTTCCAAGTGACATAACTTGTCAAATTGGGAGGCTAGGGGACGTGACCTTCAAAGAGCCAAGAGAGGCAAGGCAAAGGGAGACATTTTATCATCCAAAAAATGTGACTTATGAGGATTCTAAGGACATTTCCATTCCAAGAGTTATAATCTTTCATGATTAAATGAATACACCTATTAGAGGACCAAGGAATATGACTTTTGGGGACATGATCGTTCAAAGCAATATATCTTGTGATTCAAAAGACATTACTTTTGGCCATCCAAAAGATGTGAAAAGGGAGTATACCTTTATCTTTCTAATGATTAATATTTCCCTTAATTATAAAAGTCCTCTTTCTTTCCAGGACAAGGAGGTTTAAGGTACTAATTCAAGGTTCATAACTTTTCAGAAGGATCATTTCATAGATCTTTTCGAAAGGGAATTTCTTGAAAAAGTTGCTATTGAATGGATACATTTTGAAAACAAATCAGCAACATTTGAATGGACAGACACTAAGGAGAAGTTACCTTTCGATTTGAGGACAAATCACCCAAAAGAAGGGGAGGTTGATGTGATCCTGTCTAGCACAAACTTTCTCCATAACTTACTCACATCATTGAAGATCCATCAAGCTCAATATAAGGGAGTTCTACCTCACTTTGTATTATATTTACTCATTTATGTATTATATATTATTATGAATATACATTTGCATATTAGTCTTATCATAACATGTGCATTCATGGTTTGCATCATTGATTGATATTCATGCATATAATCTATAGTTATAATAATATTCATTCATTATCATATGATGTATGAGTTATTATTATAACCTATAGTTCACATCTTTATAATATGCACATCCTTATTACATTAAATAAGTTCATATACTTAACATAATTTTTTATGTTATGTGTATAGGTACATTCGACCAAAACATGGGAGCTACATTAGAGCTAAATGGAGCATGCAACAATAGGGAAACTTACATACGGTCGTTTAGGAGAGCATAAGGGACCATTGGTGAAAATTTATCCGTAGACCCATGAGCTCATAGCTGGATTGAGTTGAAGATTTGAGGTGCAAGATGACTTCAATTCAGCTGGGGAGCTGCACCAACATCATCACCACTTAGGACACTTCAAATATGTTTTAAGTCAAAATTTGTGAAATCGTACCTTTTCGCGAATAGTTGCCACCTCAAGAGGTATCTTTTCACAAGGAGCTGCTATAACGTTCACCATGCTACAAGTCACCTATGGCCAACTCACCTTCAGCTCATTCACACCCTAAGTAGCTCAAACATGGAGGGTTACCTTTCCCAAACATTGTGACCTTTCATGAATGATGCTGCTCATGAAGATGCCTTTTCATCTAAGAGCATGCTGGTGAATAAATTGCAACCATTGGAGGCTTAAAACACCAAGGAAATGATATAAAGCTCCATGCCTATTTGGCCACACACATGCCATACACATGAGAGCTTTTGGCACCAATATGAGGAGATACATCACCATTCGGCCAAGGGAGATGTCTTCCCATCCTTAGCCGAATCATCAAGTCCCTTTATGAAGGGTTAGTTGAACCATCAAAAGCCCAAAAGACTCAATCATTCATTTTAAGCATTATGTACTTTCATTAAAAGTCATGTATCAACCGAATAACTATGTAACCAATCGGCCAAGCCCTCTCATTTCTTATAAATAGAGTGGCTTGCCATCATTTGTAATCATCTCATCTCATATATAAAAATTACTCTTGTGAGTTATTTCGCTTCAAAGTTTTTTGTGAACTTTATCGATTAAACAAGTATAGTTCCTATACTTGTGGTGTCATTCCTTCCATCCTGATTCCAAAATTCCTAGATCGATAACTAGTGGGTTGAAGACACTATCACCACCCCTCAAGCAAGTTTGTGAAGACCGGGATTGTGCTTCATAGCATAGTTTCCTCTTTGGCGTGTTTGATATACAACATTACCACTATTGTCATTTCATCACCATCCATCAAAACCATCAATTCCGCAGCCATCTCTATTCCATCCTTATTTCATTTTATTTCTTATATTTATTATTTCATTTAATCTTCCATTATTAATAATATTCCTTTTCTTATCTATGTTGCAACCAAGCTTATAATTCAAGGACATTAGTACTTGTCAATCCTAGATCGGGACACAATAAGGCTATTTACTCTCTTCTCCCAAGGCGTGTAGATCACCTTACATCAAGACTCAAAGAAGAACCTATGTTAAATAACAAAGACCCAGACTTTATATTGTTTCTTTAAGGGGTGATAAACAAGGACTTTGACACACTATCTATAAAGAGATAGGAACTAGAACTATCAAGGTGAAATAGATAGGGGTGATGCCACAAGAATAAGCTTGATAAGTCGATAAAGTTCACTTAAGAACTAAAGAGAGAAACTCTCACAAGTATTTGATTAAACAAAGTTGAATTACCTTTTTTACAAATGAAATGGGAAGCTAATTATAGGTCTAAGAGTGCATGGTGTGAATACGAAACATTTAATGAATGAACCTTCATGTATGAAAGTTCATCCTTAAGTAGATACAATGTACGACCCTTATGCAAGTTCATAGACTAATTAAATAAATGAATGTTCATCCATTTAATTGAACACATCTTAATAGCCGAATTCATCCTCTCTTGGCATGGACATGTTTCATTTCTTTGTATGAATTTGGAGGAATGCATCATTGTAGGTTTGTCCCCCTTTGGAATGCAGGCACCAAGTGTAAACGTGACTCATAGGCTCCCTTCATTCACTTGGATTTGGTGAATGAGTTTGAAAATAATGCATCCATATCCCTTGAATGTGAACAAGTCCTTTATCCTCCTTGTATTATTGTACAAGCCATAAATGGATTCATGGAGGTGGAAATGCATCAGGTGTGAACATGGCTCTTCATTTGGTTGTAAATCCCGTACTTATTTCCAGCATGCATTGTCTTAATTAATCTGGGCATATCTTGAGTTCCCATTATTGGATTGATATGATTCAAAGTGAGTTGGAAATATAAGAGATATGGAATTAAGTGTTAATAAGACTTCATCACCAAAAGATGATTGGAAAATGTTCAACAATGGCGATCTCTATGAGTGACGTGAATCTGTCCATTGGATTGCCTTGAATGTACCTTGTACTAAATACAAAATATATATAAGTTACAATGCTCAAGGTAATGAATAAGTAATAAGTAACATTCTAATGTAACACATGATGCCATGACTAATATAATAATGCAATTTATATGATAACATAAGTAAGGAATGTGTAACATATGCATGAAACAAACTAATTAAAGATGTGACATGCATGAATATCATATAGGATGCAAACATAGGATAATATATGAATATTCAAGCATAGTTTAGAATGTCAAAGCATGCTTATAACACATATAAAGCATAAATGATTAAATAAGTAATAAAATATGGAAGAACTCCCTTATAATCATCTTGGAAGACATGTTTTGTTTGAACTTGATGGTCGGTAGGATCACATCAGATCATGAAACAATTTTTTTTGTTTACATGAAAACGAGTATGAAAGATGTTTTTCTTTGGTCATCTTCTATAATTTGAGTGCTCAAAGCCTTTTTAATGACAAGTACTTATCTTGAAGCTGTATGACAATCAAGCAACTCTTGTGACATGGTTAGTGAAAAAAATTAAAACCTACCAGCACACTCACAAAAGCCTCACTAGGTCACTCCAAAGAAAATTCAGATTTCACTCCACTCAAACTTGTTTTTATACTCAGGGATATGTTCTTGAATTTTTTTATCCCTCTTCTGATCTCACCCTCTCGTTTGTCTTTTTTCACTCAATTATCTCTTGTGGGTCCTTTAGAGAACTAACTCAAGATTGAGCAAGTTTCCTTGTTTGTTGCGTCGGCTATAAGAAATGGTTAGGGTATAGAAATGGATATGGTAAAGGTAGGATAGAATGGGTAAGAAAAGATAAGTTAATGAATAGGGAAAGATGAAAGCAAAGGAAATGAAATAAAGAAAATGATGAAGATAACTTATAACCCAAGTTGCAACACTTACTATCTTCCTTTACAAGAAAAAACAAGGATACCTCCTTCACGTTTGATGTTGGGCAGATTGTAATGTGCTTCCTTTGAGTGTAATTTGCAACTTTTCTTTACTTTTCTTTTGATTTTGATTTTGAATTTCTTCTTTTCTTTTCTTTCTTTTTTTTTTTCCAAATTTGATGTAGGAGTTCTTTTCTTTTTCTTTTTCTTCTTTCTATTTCTTTTTGTTGCAGCACTTTGATTATCAATCCAACTAAGCTTTGATACCACTTGATGTAAGGCTATCCAAGCTTCTTCAATGATGGAAAATTCGACAGCCTTGTTGTTTCCCGATCTAGGAGAGACACCAAAAGCCACACTTGAATATATAAGTAATTTGCACAAAAGTAATGAAATAAAAGATTAATGAAATAAGAAAAGAAAGATTGAAAAGATGACGTAAGGCGAATCTACACGCTTTGGTGAGAAGAGTAGATAGCCTTATTGTGTCCCGATCTAAGATTGACAAGTACTGATGTCCTTGAATTTATAAGCTTGGGCTGCAAAATAAGATAAGAAAATATGTTTAATAATGGACTTAATAAAGGGTAATAATATAAGTAATGAAAATAAATAATAAGAATGAAATGAAATAAATAAAAAGATAGAGATGGTTGCGGAATTGATGGAAGCAATGGATGATGTTGATGATGAAATGGCAATGGTGGTGATGTTGTATCTCAAACACGCCAAAGATGAAATAGTGCTAAGGAGTACAATCCCAGTCTTCACAAACTTGCTTGAGGGGTGGTGATAGTGTCTTCAACCCACTAGATAACAATCTAGGAATTTAGGAATCAAAATGGAAGGAATGACGCCACAAGTATAGGAACTACACCTGTTTAATCGATAAAGTTCACAAAGAACTTTGAAGAGAAATAACTCACAAGAGTAATTTTATATATGGGATGAGATAAGATACAAATGAAAGGCCAAAGCCTATTTATAGTTTTCAAAGGGTTTAGGCCGAATAGGTACATGATGGTTCGGCTATGCATGAAACCCCTTTGAAAATACATGACTTTTAAATGAAAATACATGATTTTAATGAAGATACATGCTCTTGGCCGAATAGTAAGGTGTTGGTTTGGCCTAAGGTTGTTTTGAATGCTTTTGGAAGTCATTTGGGCGCCAAAATGGAGAGGAATAAGTCTTTGGCCGAATAGGAAGCATCCCTTGGTGTTTTGGCGCCTATTTGATGTCATATGGAGTGTACATGCTTGAATGATGCACATGGCAGCCTACTTGAACGCACATGGGTCTTCTTGCAAGGCTTTGGTGAGGTTGCAACCATAGGATAATGTCTTGAAGTCCATGGAATGAAGATGGCAACAACTAGGCGTGACTTGGCTTCCAACATGCATCTAGGTGTCATGGTCTTCAATGGGCAGCAACTTGTCATGAAAGGTCACATTTGTGGAAGGTAACCTTTCATCATTTGAGCTACTTCCCATGTGTATGAGCTGAAGATGAGCTGGTCATAGGTGAATTACATGAAGATGAGTCTTTGGCCAGCTCCTTGTGAAAAGGCACCTCTTGGAATGGCAACTCTTCGCGAAAAGGTACGAATCCACAAAAATTAACTTAGACCATATTTGAAGTACTCTGTGTGGTGGTGATGGTGGTGCAACTCTCCAGCTGAAATGAGGTCTCTAGCTAGCTCAAAAGTCTAGCTCAAGTGAGTTATGAGCTCGGGGGTCAGCTGACAACTTTTCATCATTTGTTCTTCATGATCTCCCGAGTCATCCTATAAAAGTTTTCCTAGCTCCTTATCATTAGTTAAGCTCAAATGTAGCTCCCAAGTGTTGGCCGAATATGCCTACATGCATAACATAAAGAAATAAACTATGTATATAAATTATATAATGCATATAATATAATGATGTGCATATTATAAAAATGTGAACTATATGTTATAATAATAATTCATGCATCATATGATAATGAATAAATATTAATATTATAACTATAGATTATATACATGAATATTAATCAATGATGCAAACCATAGGATATAATGAATGAATGCACATACTATGAGAATTCAAGTATAGTCTAATATGCAAATGTATGCTCATAATAATATATAGTGCATAAATAAGTAAATATAATATAAAGTATGGTAGAACTCCCTTATATTGAGTTTGATGGTTCTTCAATTATGTGAGTATGTCATGCAGAAAGTTGGTGCTAAACAGGATCACATCATCCTCCCCTTCTTTTGGGCGATTTGTCCTCAAATCGAAAGATGACTTCTCCAAATTGTACGCCCATTCAATCGTTGCTGGTTTGCTTCCATAGATCATCTTTATGAAAGGATTCTTATCAAGAGTCATATCCCTTGAATAGGTTCCTTGAATGTCCATGACCTGAAAAGATAAGAAACTTTCATAAGTAAGAGAATTGTTGATTATGAAAAAGTGAAAATTGTACTCCCTGTTCTCATGTTTTGAATAGCCAAAAGTTATGTCATTTGAATCACAAGACATGTTGTTTTGAATGATCACTTCTTTTCGCACTCTAAAAGACATATTCTTTGGTTTCCCAAAGATCACGTCCTTTAAATGAAAAGTCATATCTTCTAGTACTTGAGAAGATAATTCTCTTAAGCTTCCAAGGATCACGCCTTTTGGTTCCTCCATTTGACAAATTGAATCATTTGGAATATCTCCTTGATCCGACACATCATATTCGTTAAAAAGAATATGTATATCTTCATATCCACTCTTTGAATCATCATGATGGTTTGTGTAGAGTCTTAACCTTTGAAACTTCTTGAAATGCTTGAGTTCAATGCACCAATCAAGCTTATAACGACAATTGATCTTGTCATTAACGTTTGGTAAGATAATACCATGTAAATATCTCAAATTCCAGCAAAGTAAATCAAAGTTAAAATATAAGAAATTATTAACAAGATGAATGGAAACATCAAACCAAGGTGGATGTTTAATAGGAGTTGGTTGCTGAATTCTTTTCGCGATTGGCAATGCACTTGGAATGTCAACGAACACAATTCTTGGCACTTCAAATGATGTTTCTTTTGGAACTTCAAATGGTATCATCTTTGAAACATCAAGATACATGTTTTATGGATCAAAAGTAACAATTATATGTTCTTCAAAAGTCACATCTTTTAGTGCTCCAAAAGACATGATTCTTGAATCATCTCCTTGAAAAGATATGTCTCTTGAATTGTCCTGCAAAACAAAAGGTAGAATAGGAGAAAAAGTAATGTTAGATAAAATTTGTTCTTTACTCTCCTCTTTATCTCTAAATTCATCTCTTTCAATTCTCTTATTTGCAATCCCAACTTTTTCATCATTTGAATTTTCCTCCAAATGTTCTCCTTCAATTGCATTGTCTTTAAGTTGCTCGTTCATTACTTCAATGTTCTTCTTCAAGGTGTTTTGATCTTCATTTACTCGGCTAGGAGATAGTGAAGTCAAGATGATTTTCCTTTCATTGTGAAAGAAGGAGTATCGGTTTGTGAAACCGTCATGAACAGCACGCTTGTCAAATTGCCATGGCCTCCCCAAGAGTAAATGACTCGTATTCATATGTACCACGTCACATAGAATCTCTTCTTTGTAACTTCCAAGTGAGAATAGAACAAATACTTGTTCAGTAACCTTAAATTCTTCATTGCCATACAACCATTGCAATTCATATGGGCTGGAATGTTTAATCGTTATAAGCCCCAATTTGTTCACCGTGTATGTACTTGCAATGTTTGTACGACTTCCTCCGTCAATAGCTACAAGACACACTTTACCATTTACATGGCAACGAGTGTGAAATGTGTTTGTTCTTTGCTGTTCGTTCTCCATTGTTTGGAAAGATGAAAGATCATAAGACATTGTTAGTAGAAAGAAAGAAAGAAAAATTAAAACCTTACCAGCACGCTCTCAAAGCCTCACAATCTTCACTCCAAATAAAATTAAGAGATCACTCCACTCAACACTCGTGTTTACTCTCGGGAATATAACTTGGCTTTTAACAATTCCCCTTCTAATCTCACTCTCTCAATTAGCCTTTTTTTCCACTCAAATTTCACTTGCTAAGTCCTTTGAGGAACTTACTCAAGATTATAACAAGTTAATTCTTTCTTTGTGTGCGTCGGCTGCAAATAGGTTAGGGTAGAAGAAATAGAGGATATGTATAGGTAGAAGAAAGGATTAAAAGAATGAAATGGTTGAAGACAAGGAAAATGAAAGGATAGAAAATGGAAGAGGTGACTTACAATTCAAGAAACAACACTTACTGCAACCTTTCTCAAGAAACAATAAGGTTATCTTCTCTTAGTGTAGATGGCCTCTTTGATGTACTTTGCAATGATAGAGCACTTTCCTTGGCTTGCTTTCTTTTTGAATTTCTTTTTCTTTTCTTCTTTTCTTTTTCTAATTTTTCTTCTTCTTTTTGTCTTTTCTTTCTTTTTGTACTCCAATTTTGATGTAGGAGTCTTTTTCTTTAGCTTTGCACGCCAAATTAAACTTTTATTGTCCATCCAACTATGCTCTGATAACACTTGACGTAAGGCGAATCTACACGCTTTGGTCAGAAGAGTAGATAGCCTTATTGTGTCCCGATCTAGGATTGACAAGTACTGATGTCCTTGAATTTATAAGCTTGGGCTGCAAAATAAGATAAGAAAATATGTTTAATAATGGACTTAATAAAGGGTAATAATATAAGTAATGAAAATAAATAATAAAAATGAAATGAAATAAATAAAAAGATAGAGATGGCTGCGGAATTGATGGAACCGATGGATGATGTTGATGATGAAATGGCAATGGTGGTGATGTTGTATCTCAAACACGCCAAAGATGAAATAGTGCTAAGGAGCACAATCCCGGTCTTCACAAACTTGCTTGAGGGGTGGTGATAGTGTCTTCAACCCACTAGATAACAATCTAGGAATTTAGGAATCAAAATGGAAGGAATGACGCCACAAGTATAGGAACTACACTTGTTTAATCGATAAAGTTCACAAAGAACTTTGAAGAGAAATAACTCACAAGAGTAATTTTATATATGAGATGAGATAAGATACAAATGAAAGGCCAACGCCTATTTATAGTTTTCAAAGGGTTTAGGCTGAATAGGTACATGATGGTTCGGCTATGCATAAAATCCCTTTGAAAATACATGACTTTTAAATGAAAATACATTATTTTAATGAAGATACATGCTCTTGGCCGAATAGTAAGGTGTTGGTTCGGCCTAAGGATGTTTTGAATGCTTTTGGAAGTCATTTGGGCGCCAAAATGGAGAGGAATAAGTCTTTGGTCGAATAGGAAGCATCCCTTGGTGTTTTGGCGCCTATTTGATGTCACATGGAGTGTACATGCTTGAATGATGCACATGGCATCCTACTTGAACGCACATGGGTCTTATTGCAAGGCTTTGGTGAGGTTGCAACCATAGGATAATGTCTTAAAGTCCATGGAATGAAGATGGCAGCAACTAGGTGTGACTTGGCTTCCAACATGCATCTAGGTGTCATGGTCTTCAATGGGCAGCAACTTGTCATGAAAGGTCACATTTGTGGAAGGTAACCTTTCATCATTTGAGCTACTTCCCATGTGTATGAGCTGAAGATGAGCTGGTCATAGGTGAATTACATGAAGATGAGTCTTTGGCCAGCTCCTTGTGAAAAGGTACCTCTTGGAATGGCAACTCTTCGCGAAAAGGTACGAATCCACAAAAATTGACTTAGACGATATTTGAAGTACTCTGTGTGGTGGTGATGGTGGTGCAACTCTCCAGCTGAAATGATGTCTCTAGCTAGCTCAAAAGTCTAGCTCAAGTGAGCTATGAGCTCGGGGGTCAGCTGACAACTTTTCATCATTTGTTCTTCATGATCTCCCGAGTCATCCTATGAAAGTTTTCCTAGCTCCTTATCATTAGTTAAGCTCAAATGTAGCTCCCAAGTGTTGGCCGAATATGCCTACATGCATAACATAAAGAAATAAACTATGTATATAAACTATATAATGCATATAATATAATGATGTGCATATTATAAAGATGTGAACTATATGTTATAATAATAATTCATGCATCATATGATAATGAATGAATATTAATATTATAACTATAGATTATATACATGAATATCAATCAATGATGCAAACCATAGGATATAATGAATGAATGCACATACTATGAGAATTCAAGTATAGTCTAATATGCAAATGTATGCTCATAATAATATATATATAGTGCATAAATAAGTAAATATAATATAAAAGTATGGTAGAACTCCCTTATATTGAGTTTGATGGTTCTTCAATGATGTGAGTATGTCATGCAGAAAGTTGGTGCTAAACAGGATCACATCAAAAGAATTTAAGAAGAAATAAAGCAATAGAATGGTTATCAAAGTGGGTTGCGAAAATGATGCATAAGTATCCCTTAATAGATCAAGATTTGGCCTCCAATGATGTTTATAGATGTTACTTGATACGATCCAAACTAGCTCCAATTTTTTCCATGACTTAATCACACCATGGATGTTTTTCATTGCTGATTCTAAGGAAGTTCTTTCTTACCCTATCTTATATTATATCATTTATACATTCTATTCTATCATAAGCATGCATTCACATGTTAGTATAAGTTATCATATTATTATTTACATCCTATTCTTAGTTGATCAAGTGTTTCATATCATTCAAATATATGCTATGATTACATATCATTTCTTAGGATATTATTATTACATGTTTCCATTTATCATTTATGAATACCATGTTATATGATATTCATGCATACGACATACATCCAGATCTTTATGATTGATACACAATGTTATAAGTATGTTAGATTAATCTTACATCCATTTAAGCATGATTCAATACATTCATGAAATGGAAGCATACTTATCATTCAATTGTATTAGTTCATATGCATTCATATTAGCTACTAGGCTTTATAAATTAGTTTACACATAATATGAGATGATATATTTAGCTCATGACATGGAATCATAGCTCACATTACCATATTCTTACATGGAAGCAAGGTATTTAGCTCGTCTTAGCTTAATATCATGGACTTACCTTATTTCCTTGCACATATAGGTACAATGGACTTTGATGAACATTGAGATAGCTTGGTAGATGATTTGGACATATTATACAACTCATAAATAGCTCACAAAGGACAAGGCAACTCATAGAACATTAAGGAAAGCTCAATTCAGCTGGAGGAGCTCAAGGCTAGCTAAACTCAGCTAGTTGGACTATTTGGAGCTGAGTTGCCAAAAGTGATATCAATGGTAGCTGAATGTAGATGAACATGCTGTTATGAAGCTCATAAGGATTCGGCTAGGAAGCTTGTTCACAAAACAGCCCATGCTTGCTAGCTAGCTCCACACTCAAGCTAGCTTGGAGGAGACACATGCACGCCTAAGAAGGGAACACATGACCAGCCATCATCCCATGCAAAGGGCTGCACCACAAGACTCCCTAGAACACCCATGTGCTTTGCATATGATCAGCCCCCATGTGCCTTGCATATGGTTCATTTAGGCGCCAAGATAAAGAGCTCTCTCCCTATTCGGCCAAGCATCATTTCCCATCCAATTTGGCGCCAACTTGAGGGAACATAAGAACTATTCAGCCAAGGATTATTTCCCTCCATATAAAACCGAAACATTATGTCATTTAGCATTTAATTATGTCATTTTATAGAGGCACAAGGGCTGGCCTAACCACCATGTATCCATTCGGCCATGCCCCTCCATTTCCTATAAATAGGAAAGCACAATTCATTTGTAAGCAGACCTTTTTGATTAATTAAAGTGAGATTATTCTCTTTTTTAAGTCCTGGTGACTTTTATCGACTTATCAAGTATAATTTATACTTGTGGCATTAACCCCTTCTCTTTTCACCTTGATACTTCTGGTTCCTAGTTCTTTATAACTAGTGGGTCAAAGTACTTCATACCACCACCCCTTAAAGAAGCAATATAAAGTCTGGGTCTTTGCTCTAAATAGCATTGGTTCTTCTTTAAGTCTTCTTTAAGATACTATCCTCACAACCATTCCTTTGTTTCATATACCATAACCATAGCCATATCAACCATCTTCCGCTTTCATCTCTCAATTAAACAGCCTACCTAATCACCCATACGTTTACCACCCTTAACCATTCTGTTTTGAGTCATTCACTTTGCAGGTTGTTTTGCTTCCTTCCTAGATCCACAATCAATTTATTAAGGCATCAGAAGAGCCTTACATCATTACTTCAATGATGAGTGAAGAATGACTTCAATGGTGATGAATTGATAATGGAATGGTGATGGTGATGGCGTGAAGAAGATGATGATGGTGATGGTTTAGAATAGTATCTTAAATAAGCCAAAGAAGAAGAAAAAGCTATATAAAGCTTATCATCGTTCTCTATAAACTTAAGTACGGGATGGTATGTTGGGATTTGAACCCTCTTGTTATAAGAACTAGGAACTCAAAGTATCAAGGAAAAGGGTTAACATCACAAACTTAGAAAGTTTGCTTAATCAATATAGTTCTTAAAGAACTTGAAAGAGAGAAAAATCTCACAAGAGTTTATATTAATAAAAGGGATGAGTTACAAATGAAATGCCAAAGCCTATTTATAGGCTTGCAAGATTTTGGCCGAATAAATACATGCCTATTCGACTAAATACATGACTTTAAATGAAAGTGCATATTGCTTGGTTGAATGAAGATGTCCTTGGTCGAATGGTCTCCTTTTTGGTACATCTTGGCGCCAACTTGAAGAATCATCTTGCTTTGGTCGAATAGAGAGCCATCCCTTCACTTTGGCACCTAATTGTTCCACACGCATGGAACATGGGTGGGTTGGTCATGAGGCACTCACATGGGGGCATAGGATGATGTGATCCAATTCAGCGTCAAAAAAGGACTTGCATCTCCAACCTTTCTCAATAATCTAAGGGGGATTTTCTTTAAATTAATCTTTCTTTATACCATAATTGTGATAATAGCTTACATACATTATATTTATAGTTATGATGATGATATTATGAATGTATGAAGTTATTATTATGAACCATATATTTACATGATTATATTTTATATTATTTAGCTTATTATATGCTTTCTTTTGTGGGTACATGTTCGGCCACATTGTTGGAGCTGACTTAAAGCTATCATGGGAATCAATGAGCTAGGAAAACTTGACTAGGATATAACTCCGGGACAGCTCAAGGACATTTTGCAACAAAGTTGTCAGCTGACCTCCGAGCTTATAGTGGACTTGAGCTGGACTTTTGAGCTAACTAGAGACCTCTTTTCAGCTGGAGAGTTGCACCATCATCTTCACCACACAGAGCACTACAAATATGGTCTAGGTCAATTTTTGTGGAATCGTACATTTTCGCGAAAAGTTGCCATTCCAAGAAGTACCTTTTCACAAGGAGTTTCCCTAAGACTTATACACATGTCCTTCATCTATGGCCATCTCAACTTCAGCTCAAAACCATGGGACGTAGACCAAATGATGAAAGAATGCTTAACAGAAATGTGCCCTTTCATAATTAGTTGCTGCCCGATTGATGACATGTCACTTAGATGCAAGATGGATGCCAAGTCACACCTAGTTAATGATCATATTCACGCCAAGGAGGAGCCACATCATAAACTCCCTATGTCGCCCATGTGAGTTCCTCATGACCAGCCTACACATGTGCCATGCGTGTGGATGAAATGGGCACCAAAATGAAGAGTGTTATCATTATTCGGCCAAAGCATCATCTTTGTTCAAAGTTGGCACCAAGATGAAGAGAAAGGAGACCATTCGGCCAAGGACATCCCCATTCATTAAAACAACATATATTTACATTTAAAAGTCATGTATCTAGCCGAATGGACACCTATTTATTCGGCCAAACCTATGCAAGCCTATAAATACGACTTTGATATTCATTTGTAACTTGAACCCTTTTGATAAATTAAACTCTTGTGAGATTATTCTCTCTTCAAGTTCTTTTTAGAACTATATCGATTAAGCAAGCTTAATTCTTAAGTTTGTGGCGTCATTCCTTCCCCTTGATACTTCTGGTTCCTAGTTCATATAACTAGTGGGTCAAAGTCCTTTAATACCATCCCTTATAAGACTTATAATAAACAGGTCTTTCATCTATAGCATTGGTTCCTTCTTAGTTTTATAAGATACTATATATTCATAATCATCTTTCCAACACCATCCTCCATCAGCATTCACGCCTATATCATCATCCTTCCATTACCATCTCTTCACCATTAAATCATTCTTCATTCATCAACAAGGCATTTCATCACCACCATTTGGAGGCCGAAGTCAACATCACTTGAAGGAGATTTATTCAACATTTCCGCAGCCCACTTTGATATCATTTCTTTCCATTTCCTTACTTATCATTTCCTTTCTTCTTCCATTTTCCATTTTAATCATTTATTTTTTTTTATTTTGCAGATTACTTATCAATTTAAAGTGTAGCATTTGGTGTCTCTCCTAGATCGGGAAACAACATGGTTGACAACTTCTCCATTATTGAAGAGGCCTGGTTAGCCTTACATCAAGCAGTAATCAGAGCTTTGGTGGATTGACAATCATGTGCTGCAACAAAAGCAACAAAAAGAGAAAAAGAAAGAAGAAAAACAAAAAGAAAAGAAAAAGACTCCTACATCAAATTTGGAGTGCAAAAGAAAGAAAACAAAAAGAAGAAAATTCAAAGTGAAGAAAGTTGCAAAGTACACTCAAAGAGAAGTAAAATACAATCTGCCCCAACAACAAACTAGAAGGAGGTATCCTTGTTGTTTCTTGTGAAGGAAGATAATAAGTGTTACAACTTGAGTTGTAAGTTATCTTCACTTTCTTACTATTTCATTTTCTTATTCTTTCATCTATTCTTATTCCATTACCTTTTCATTTTCTTAAACCTTTTTTTTTTCTATCCTACCTTATATCATAACCATTTCTATCCCTAACCATTTCTGAACCGATGCACAAACTAAAGAAACTTGCTCAATCTTGAGTTAGTTCTTTAAAAGAAGCCACAAGAGAGAATCGAGTGGTAAAAGGCAAACGAGAAGGAGAGATCAGAAGGGGGATCAGAAAAAGCCAAGAATATATCCTCGAGTGCAAACACGAGTGTGAGTGGAGTGCAATATGAAATTTTCTTTGGAGTGATCAAGTGAGGTTTTATGAGTGTGCTGGTAAGGTTTTAATTTGTTTTATTGCACTAACCATGTCTCAAAGCCCTAGAGAAAATGAAGGAGCACTAAACTTACAAATGCAGGCACTCATTGGCGAAATGATGAGAATGATTCATAAAGAGTTTGATGCTCTTCATGAAAAGATAGATCAACGTCAAGATGTACCACCAGCCCGTAATAATGGAGCCCCTAGAAGATAACAACAACCACCACCTCCAGAAGAAGATGTTTAAGAAAATATAGATGGTGGAGAACAAGAAGCATACCAAGGCCCTAGACGTGCCATTGTTGATGACAATTTGAGCAATATCAAGATCAAAATTCCTCAATTCCAAGGAAAGACTGATCCTGAAGCCTATCTCGAATGGGAAAGCAAAGTGGAACACGTTTTCAGTTGCCACAACTTTTCCAAGATGAAGAAAGTAAGATTGGCAGCCATGGAATTTATAGATTATGCCTTAATATGGTGGGATCAACTTACCCTTAACCGAAGAAAGAATGGAGGAAGACCAGTCTCAACTTGGCATGAAATGAAAGGTATTATGCCGAAACGATTTATTCCTGTTCACTATCACCGGGACATGTTTCAAAAGTTACACAATCTTAAACAAGGCCAAAGAAGTGTGGAGGACTACTATAAAGAAATGAAAGTGGAAATGATCCGAAGTCAACATTAAGGAGGATCGTGAAGAAACTATGGCGAGATTCCTTGCTGGACTTAATTTCGAAATTACCAATACCTTGGAGTTGTATCATTACATCGAAATTGATGAGATAGTGCAAATGACAATGAAAATTAAAAGGTAACTAAAAAGGAGATCTATATCTCGTAATATTGCTCCCACATCATCCAAATGGAGTCCAAACAACATCAAGAAGCCAACTCCTCCTCTTGTCAAAGATCAAGCTGAATCTTCAAATAATCAGCAAGTGAATAAAGATTCCAACCGAGGAAATCAAACTACTGAACGTTCAAGAGACATTAGGTGCTTTAAATGTCTTGGGAGGGGTCATGTATCTACACAATGTCCCAACCGAAACACCATACATTTACTTGGAAATGGTGAAAAAGAATCTGAATCTGAGGAAGAATAAGAGGCACCCATTGAAGTCAATGAAGAAATAACTCTTGCAGATCCCGTTGATCAAGGAGAAGCTTTGGTAATTAAAAGAAGTTTGAATGTTCAAGTCATGGAAGACAATGCACAGCGGAGAACATTTTCCATACCCGATGCCATGTGAATGCAAAGGTATGTTTTGTTATTATAGATGATGGAAGTTGTACTAATGTGGCTAGTACAATAATTGTGGAAAAGCATGGTTTGAAAACAATAAAGCACCCGCATCCATATAAGTTGCAGTGGCTCAATGAACGAGGAGAACTCAACGTTAGCAAACGAGTGATCGTTCCTTTTTTCATTGGCAAATACAAAGATGATGTTATGTGTGATGTTCTCCCTATGCACGCTAGCTATCTACTTCTTGGAAGGCCATGGAAATATGACAAAAGGACTATTTATGATTGTTTTACCAATCAATACTCATTCAGCCATAAAGGAAAGAAGATTATTCTTACTCCTTTAATGCCTAAACAAGTCCAGAATGATCAAGACAAAATGAAGCAAAGTGTTGAGGCTATAAGGAAAGGAAAAGCAACAACCATGGAGGAAATTGATCCAAGAACAAGTGCTTATTCTTCAAAGTGCGTGAGTCTAGAATGCCTATTGACCGAATTCAAGGTTGAAGATGATTATTCTAACATTGAACATGCATATTTTTTTCTTTGACTTACAGGATGTTCCAAGGGACGCCATTTGCCAAAAGAAAGGTTTAGGAGACGTGACCTTTGAGAATCCAAAAGAAATATCCATTGAGCAACAAAAGGACACAATTTTTCATTAAAAGGACGTTTTCATCAAATAATAAAATGTCGCCATTTTTCATTCAAAGAACGTGTCTTTCGAATAACCAATGGATGTAACCTACGAGGATTCAATGATCATGCCTATTGAGTATTAAGAGACACCACTTTTGGGAAATCAAGGAACCTAATTGTTCAAAGCAAAATTAAATGGGCATATCTCACTCAAGAGACTATTGAAGGAACACCAATTTCTGACGAAACAACAACTATGGAATGGAGGAATGTTGAAAAGCAACCACCCTTTGATTTAGGGACAAATCGCTTTAAAGAAGTGGGGATGATATGATCCAATTCAGCGTCAAAAATGGACTCGCATCTCTAACCTTTCTCAATAATGTAAGTGGGATTTTCTTTAAATTAATCTTTCTTTATACCATAGTTGTGATAATAGCTTACATACATTATATTTATAGTTATGATGATGATATTATGAATGTATGAAGTTATTATTATGAACCACATATTTACATGATTATATCTTTAAATACTTAGTTTATACTATGCTTTCTTTTGTAGGTACATGTTCGGTCACATGATGGGAGCTGACTTAAAGCTAGAATTAGAGTCATTGAGCTAAGGAAACTTGACTAGGACAACTCCGGGACAGCTCAAGGACATTTTGAAACAAAGTTGCCAGCTAACCTCCGAGCTCATAGTTGACTTAAGATGAACTTTTGACCTAGCTAGAGACCTCTTTTCAGCTGGAGAGTTACACCATCATCTTCACCATACAGAGCACTAAAAATATGGTCTAGGTCAATTTTTGTGGAATCATACCTTTTCGCGAAGAGTTGCCATTCCAAGAAGTACCTTTTCACAAGGAGCTGCCCTAAGACTTATACACATGTCCTTCATCTATGGCCAGCTTAACTTCAGTTCAAACCCATGGGAAGTAGCCCAAATGATGAAAGGATGATTCACACAATTGTGCCCTTTCATAATTAGTTACTGCCCCATTGATGACTTGTCACTTAGATGCAAGATGAATGCCAAGTCACACCTAGTTGCTGATCATATTCACGCCAAGGAGGAGCCACATCATAAACTCCTTATGCCACCCATGTGAGTGCCTCATGACCAGCCTACACATGTGCCATGCGTGTGGATGAAATGGGTGCCAAAATAAAGAATGTTATCATTATTCTGCCAAAGCATCATCTTTGTTCAAAGTTGGCGCCAAGATGAAGAGCAAGGAGACCATTCGGCCAAGGACATCCCCATTCATTAAAACAACATGTATTTACATTTAAAAGTCATGTATCTAGTCGAATAGACACCTATTTATTCGGCCAAACCTATGCAAGCCTATAAATATGGCTTTGATATTCATTTGTAACTTGAACCCTTTTGATAAATTAAACTCTTGTGAGATTATTCTCTCTTCAAGTTCTTTTTAGAACTATATCGATTAAGCAAGCTTAATTCTTAAGTTTGTTGCATCATTCCTTCCCCTTGATACTTCTGGTTCCTAGTTCATATAACTAGTGGGTCAAAGTTCTTTCATACCATCCCTTATAAGACTTTTAAGAAATGGGTCTTTGCTCCTCTATAGCATTGGTTCCTTCTTAGTTTTATAAGATACTATATATTTATCATCATCTATCCATCACCATCCTCCATCACCATTCACGCCTATATCATCATCCTTCCATTACCATCTCTTCACCATTAAATTATTCTTCATTCATCAACAAGGCATTTCATCACCACCATTTGGAGGCCGAAGTCAACATCACTTGAAGGAGATTTATTCAACATTTCCGCAGCCCACTTTGATATCATTTATTTCCATTTCCTTTCTTCTTCCATTTTCCATTTTAATCATTTCTTTTTTTATTTTGTAGATTACTTATCAATTTAAAGTGTAGCATTTGGTGTCTCTCATAGATCGGGAAACAACAAGGTTGCCAACTTCTCCATTATTGAAGAGGTCTGGTTAGCCTTACATCATAGGATGCTTAAGGTGTGGGCTCATCCATGGCATGAAGATAGATAGCAATCTAGGGGTGACTTGACTTCCAACATGTGTCTAAGTGACATGTCATCAATTAGGCAGCAACCTGTTATGAAAGGTCACATTGTGAGTAAGGTAACCTTTCATCAATTGAGCTATTTCCCATGTGTATAAGCTAAAGATGAGCTGGCCATAGATGAAGAACATGTAGGTGAGCCTTAGGACAACTCCTTGTGAAAAGGCACCTCTTGAAATGGCAACTATTCGTGAAAAGGCACAATTCCACAAAAATTGACCTAGACCATATTTGAAGTAATCTGTGTGGTGGTGGTGTTGGTGTAACTCCCCAGCTAAAATGAGATGTCTAGCTAGCTCAAAGGTCCATCTCAAGTCAGCTATGAGCTTGGAGGGTAACTGGCAACTCTGTTCCAAAATGTTCTTGAGTTATCCCGGAGTTATCCTAGTCATGTTTCTATAGCTCGTGGACTCCAATGCTAGATATAAGTTAGCTCCCATCATGTGGCTGCATGTGCACCTACAAAACAAAGTATAATATAAGCTAAGTAATATAAGAAATAAACTTATAAATATATGGTTCATAGATTATATTATATGTTAACATGAAACATAGTAAATAATCTTTTGTTTGGGGATGCATTTTTAAATGATTCAAAGGTTTTAATGCATTTGGATGTAAGAGCTTTCCTGAACAGGTTAGCCCTTGATCGAGTGATTGGTCTTTATGGCATCACTTCCATGTCCTTTGAAGATGGGGTTGGTGTGCTCACATCAAGTATCTCAAGGAACACTCAAAGAAGAACCAATGTTAAAGAACAAAGACCCAAACTTTATATTGCTTCTTTAAGGGTACGTAAACAAGGAACTTTGACCCACTATCTATAAAGAGATAGGAACCAGAAGTATCATGGTGAAATAGATAGGGCTAACGCCATAAGCATAAGCTTGATAAGTCGATAAAGTTCACTTAATAAGTAAATAGAGAAACTCTTGCAAATATTTGATTAAAAAAGTTAATTGGTTTCATTAAAAATGAAAGATTAACTATTTATAGGCCTAAGGATTCCTAGAATGTATGTACAAGCTTTAATGAGTGAACATTCATGGATGAATGTTCCTTTTTTAAGTAGATACAAAGCATGGCTTAGGTGAATGAATTTGGTGAATGGATGTTCATCTTTTAATGCAATGCATCCTTTGGCCGAATTCATCCTTCCCTGTGTGAACTTGTTGATTTGTCTTCTATGGATGAATGTTCATGAATGTATATTGGCTTAAATTCTTCCCCCTTGTGTGAACATGACTATTCGGTTTCTTGCATGAATATGCATGAATGGATGAACTTAAAAGA
Source organism: Hibiscus syriacus (assembly GCF_006381635.1). NCBI lineage: Eukaryota > Viridiplantae > Streptophyta > Magnoliopsida > Malvales > Malvaceae > Hibiscus > Hibiscus syriacus. Next base: position 16,751,425 of record NW_024063533.1, read on the forward strand.
ATTTGAATGAATCCTTGCACCTTCTCACAAATGTGCTAATTCATTTTAATTTTCTTTTCTCGTCCATGCATGTCTCCATTCATGCCTCCCATGCATAAGTCATTTGAAGGAGATGAATGGTTGTAAATCTCGTATTTATTTCCAGCTTGCACTGTCTTCAGTAATCTGGGCATAATTCGAGCTTCAGATATCATATTGATGTGATTCAAAGTGCGTTGGAAAGATAATAGACAGTGAATTTAGATTTCAAGATGACACCATGAACCAAAGATGCATCAAACTTGTTAAAAAATGGTGATCAATATGAGTGACATGAACTGTCCATTGGATTACCTTGAATGTACCTTGCACTAAATTCAAAATGTATATGTTACAATGCTCAAGTTAATGAATAAATAATAAGTAACATTCTAATGTAACCCATGATTCCATGATTAATATAATAATGCAATTGATATGATAACATAAGTAAGGAATGTGTAACATATTTATGAAATAAGCTAATTAAAGATGTGACATGCATGAATATCATATAGGATGCAAGCATAGGACAATATAAATCATATTGTTTATAACACATATAAATCATAAATGAGTAAATAAGTAATAAAATAAAGAAGAACTCCCTTAGAATCATCTTGGAAGAACTTGAAAGTTGTGAGTGTATTTTTTTTGAACTTGGTGGTTGGCAAGATCACATCACACCCCCTTCTTTAAGGCAATTTGTCCCCAAATAGATGCTTGGTACATAGGGGAGCAACTTTGATCTCTATTGAATTGGAATTTCTTTTATCTTTCATCATTATATATGCTCGTAATGTTTCACACGTTCAGTCCTTTCGTTTTGAATAATCATTCTAAAAAATAAAGCAAAGTTAGAAGTTGATAATTCAAAATCAAAGAAAAGGAAAGGATCAATTTCATGAATGAATGAATTTGGGCTTTTGAGGTCCTCCTTGGATAGGTTTATTGAAACTTCCCTTTCTTTAGATTGTTTGAACTTTGAATGTAGAATGAACGTACTTCGAATGTCAAAGATCACATGCTTAGGAATACCAATTGTTACAACCTTTGGAACATCAATGGACCAAATGTGATTCATCAATTTGCAATGGTATGGCCTTTGGAATAACCTGTAAATCAAATGAAAGACTAAGAAGAAAATATTGATTAGTAGAAAGCAAAAATTCATTCTCTTCATATTATTTTCTCTCATACTCATGTCATTTTGAAATTTCTTTTCTTTATACTCCTCTTGTATGCTCTCTTTACACCCGTTGTTTTTGAGTTCCACTCTCACACTCATGTTTTTATTCACACTCAATCTCTTCAAAAATATAATTTTCAACTTCTCGAAACGCCTTTGTTTTCTCACAATGTTCTTTTTGCATAACATCAAAGTTTTTCTTAAGCTGTTGTTGATCTTGAAGTACTTGCTTTATAACTTCTAACTCTTCATCTTCATTTAATCCTTGCAAAACATATGGGCTGAGATGTTTAAACGTTGTAAGTCCCAACTTCTTGACTATGTATGTGCTTGCAAGATTTGTACAACTTCCACCATCAATGGTTACAAGTCATACTTTATTATTCACACGAAAACGAGTATGAAATATGTTCCTCTTTTGCTGTCTGTATTCCATTCAAAAGATGGGAGTGAAAAATTAATAATTGAATAAGATGAAAGGACCTTACAAATAATCACTCGTAAATCCTCAAGATCACTCCAAAAAAAAATGATAACGCTCCACTCAACGCTCGTGTTTTCACTCGAGAATATAAATTGGCTTTTGTAATTCCTCTTCTGATCTCACACACTCATTTAGCCTTTTTCCACTTGTTCCTCTCTTTCAAAGTTCTTAAAAGAACTAACTCAAGATCTTTCAAGTGCTATAGACATTGGCTAAAAAGTTCGTTAGTATAGAGTAAAAAATAGAAAGATGGAAAGATTAAATAATGATCGGTGGTCTTAGAAAAGGAAGAAAAATAAAGAAAGGTTCACTTAATATGCAAAGATACTCCCCATCTTTCTAGAAGAAACAATCAAAGGTTTTGAAGGCTAGTTTAGGCTCAGTTAGAATAATGATGTTGCTTGTCACCTTTGACACTTCTTTGCATTTTGCTTTCTTTGTTTCCTTTTTTTACTGTCTTCACTTGGAATCCCTTGTTGATGTTGGGATTAGCATGCTGATTTTTCCTTTTTTTTCTTTTTAAATTGAAGAATGTTGCTTTTGCTTTTTCTTGTTCCAATCCACCTTAGCTCTGAATACCATATGATACAGTTTAACCTAGCCTCACTTGGATGGATGGTGAATCAAAGTTGTACATTTGATTGTTCCGATCTAGGAAAACAACAAGGATCCTGCAAAACAAGAAAGCTCAAAAATAAAATGGTTAAATGGAAGTAATAAAATGGAAAGATAAATACGTCATCATAATTTATATATAAGTCGATGATATGTTTAAAGGAAATGATGAAGTATGGTAATGGAAGTAGAATGAAGGTGATGGAGATGATGATGAAAGGTAGTATCTCAAAGAAGACATAAAGAATAACCAATGTTAAAGAACAAAGACCCAAACTTTATATTGCGTCTTTAAGGAGTGGTAAACAAGGAACTTTGACCAACTATATATAAAGAGATAGGAACCAAAAGTATCAAGGTAAAATGGATAGGGGTGACGCCACAAGCATAAGCTTGATAAGTCACTAAAGTTCACTTAAGAACTAAAGAGAGAAACTCTCACGAATATTTGATTAAAAAAAGTCAATTGGTTACATTATAAAATGAAAACTAAACTATTTATATGCCTATGGATTCATAGAATGCACGTAAAAGCTTTAATGAGTGAACATTCATGGATGAATTGATGTGATCCAATTCAGTATCATGTTTACATTGACTATTCCAACCTTTCAAGGGAAGAAACTTTCTATCTTTACATATAATAATACATATTTCATATACTATAACATAGTTATATTCATATACATATATTACATATATAGTTATAATGATAACTTATTCATTACTTTGTGAGATATAAGTTGTTATTATTATATATATTATAGTACACATTTCTATCTTATATACATTATATAAGTATATATACTTAACTTAATTCTTTATGCTATGTATGTAGGTATATTTGGCCACAACTTGGGAGCTATATGGAGCATGCAACAACAAGGAAACTTACATGGGGACGTTTAGGAGAGCCTAAGGAACCATTGGTGTAAAGTTTTTCGGAGATCTGTGAGCTCATAGCTGGATTGAGCTGAAGATTTGAGCTACAATGATGTAAGGTAATTCTACCTTCTCGTTTGATTATGGATCTAGGAAGGAAGCAAAACAACCTGCACAAGTGAATGGCTCAAAACAGAATGGATAAGGGTGGTAAACGTATGGTTTAATAGGTAGGCTATTTAATAAATGAGAGATGGAAGCTGAAGATGATTGAAATGGTTATGGTTATGGCAATGAAACAAAAGGATGGTTGTGAGGATAGTATCTTGAAGAATGCTCAAAGAAGAACCAATGCTATAGAGAGCAAAGACCCAATCTTTATATTATTTCTTCAAGGGGTGGTGTTAAGTACTTTGAATCTCTAGTTATATGAACTAAGAACCAAAAGTATCAAGATGAAAGAAGAGGGTTGATGCCACAAGTATAAATTATACTTGATAAGTCGATAAAAAGTCACCAGGACTTAAGGAAGAGAATAATCTCACTTTAATTAAACAAAAGGTCTTCTTACAAATGATGAATGCTTTCCTATTTATAGGAAATGGAGGGGCATAGCCAAATAGAGACATAATGGTTCGGCCAGCCCATGTATCTCCCTATAAAGACATAATTTAAATGCTAAAAGAGATTATGGTTCGGCCCTTGATGGAGGGAAATGATCCTTGGCCCAATAACAGTTGTATCCCTTCAAATTGGCACCAAATGGGAGGAGAGATGATGCTTGGCCAAATGGTTAAATGGCTCTTCATCTTGGCGCCTAAATGAGATCATATGCACGGCACATGGGGGCTGGTCATATGGCACGCACATGGGTGTTCTAGGGAGTCTTATGGTGCAGCCTTGTGCATGGGATGATGGCTGGTCATGTTCTCTCTCTTGGGCGTGCATGTGTCTCCTCCAAGCTAGCTTGAGTTGTGGATCTAGCTAGCAAGCATGGGCTGTTTGTGAACAAGCTTCCTAGTTAAGTCCTTGTGAGCTCCTTAACATTATGTTCAGCTACATTCAGCTACCTTTGACATCACTTTTGGCAACTCAGCTCCAAATAGTCCAACTAGCTAAGTTTAGCTAGCCTTAAGCTCTTCCAGCTGAATCGAGCTTCCCTTAGTGTTCCATGAGCTGCCTTTTACTTTGTAAGCTGTTTGTGTGCAGCATATGACGTCCAAATAATCCACCAAGCTGCCTCATCGTGCATCACACTCCAATGTACCTATATGTGCAAGAAAACCAGGTAAGTCCATGATATTGAGCTGTTATGAGCTAAATACCTTGCTGCCATGTATGATTATGGTGATGTGAGCTATGTTTGAAGGTTATGAGCTAATTATATCATCTCAAAATATGTGTAAGATAATTCATGAAGCTTAAGAGTTAATATGAATGCATATGAACTAATGAAATGATTTATAATGATGTTGCCTTGATGTATATATGATAATCATGCTTAAATGGATGTAAGATTAATCTAACATACTTATAACATTGTGTATCAATCATAAAGATATGGGTATATGTATGCATGAATAACATATAACATGGTATTCATAAATGATAAATGGAAACATGTAATAATAATATCCTACGAAATGATATGTAATCATAGCATATATTTGAATGCTATGAAAGACATGATCAACTAAGCATAGGATGGAAATAATAATATGATAACTTATACTAACATGTGAATGCATGCTTATGATAAAATAGAATGTATAAATGATATAATATAAGATAGGGTAAGAAAGAACTCCCTTAGAAATATATTTGAAGAACATCCATGGTGTGTTCAAGTCATGGAGAAAATTAGAGGTTGTTTGGATTGTATTATCATCCCCTTCTTTTAGGCGATTTGTCCTCAAATCAAAGTAGTTTCTCATTGAAGACCGTCTTGATGTAGGAAGGATTGAATCCTTGTGTTTTCCACCAATAGATGAACCACACGAAATGTTCAACCTCTTGGCTTTAAATTTGGTAACTTCACGTCCTTTGATGGGAGGTCACAATGTTTGGAAACCAGCACATGTCCTTTGATTCAAAAATTGTGTCTTGTACTCCAAAGGTTATATCCTTTCAAAAAATAGTATCTTTTCACTCTTACTCATTGAATCATCATGATGGTTGGTGAAGAAATTTGACTTTTGATCTCCTTCAAGCAAGTGGATAAAGTCAACAACTTTAAGCTTTGTGCTCTTCTAGATGATGGCCTTTAAAAAGGTGGACAATGCTTGCTTCACAGCATCGTAGTGGCGGAATTTGATGTACCAATCAAACTCAAAATGACAAATGATCTTATCATCATAGATTGATTGGATAACACCACTTATACTAATCAAATTACTGCAAAATGATTCAAAGTTATAAAATGAAAAACTAATAACAAAATGAATAGAATTAGCAAACCAGGGAGGATCTTTAATGGGCGTTGGTTTCTTAATGATGGAAATCTCCATTGGTTGCTGAATTCCCTTCAATATGTGCAATGTACTTGGATTATCAATGATCCCATTCCTTGGCACTTCAAGTGGCACATCTTTTTTAACATCAAGTGGCATAACTGTTGGAATGTCAAAGGACATGTCTTGTGGATTACCAAAGGTCACACCTATTGGTTTTTCAAAAGACATGTTTCTTGAATTTTCTACTTGAAAATATATGTCTCTTTGAATATCCTGCAAGGAAAAATAAATAGTAGAAGAAGAATTGTTAGGTAAAAATTGTCCTTCACTCTTCTTCTCTTCTCTATACTCATCCTTTTCAAATTTGCCACTTTCAATTTGCTCCACTACTTGCAAAACATCCTTTTCAACTCCAACAGATTCATTTCTAATTATTCTTGTCTCCTCAAAACGTTCTTCTTCAAAGCTTCTTTTTATGGCCTTCATTTTCTCCCATTCTTCTATGCGTGACTTAAGGGTCACTTGGCATTCATGAACTTGACTGGGAAGCAAGGGTGCCAATATGATTTTCTTTCCTTGATGTTGGAAAGAGTACTTGTTAGAGAATCCATCATGAGTAGCCTTCTTATTATATTGCCAAGGACGTCCTAATATAAGGTGGCTTGCATTCATGGGCACCACGTCACAAAGAACTTCATCATTGTATCTTCCAATTGAAAAAGTTACAACAACTTGCTTGGTTACCTTGGCTTCTCCCACATCGTTGAGCCACTGAAGTTTATAAGGATAAGGATGTTTGGAAATCCTGAGACCCAACTTTTCTACCATGTGAGTACTTGCTACATTTGTACAACTTCCTCCATCAGTGATCACCATGCAAATTTTATCTCCCACGTGACATTTGGTATGGAAGATGTTCTCTCTTTGTTCATCCTTTTGACTTTGAATGTTCAAAGTCCTTTTAACTACAAAGATGTTGGAGGGAAGAGACATGTTAGCAAATAAGGAAAAATTGAAATGTGTGTAGGACCTTACCAGAATATACTCTCACAAAGTCTCACGAGTCACTCCAAGTAAACTTGATGTCACTCAATCCACTTGTGTTTGCACTCTAGGGCTTTAAGGCTTTTACTTGTCCTCTTCTGATCTCACACACTCTAGCCTTTTTCCTCTCGATTCTCTTTTCTCAAGTTCTAGAGAACTTTACTCAAGACTGTATCAAATAAATTTCTACTTGTTTGGCGTCGGCTGCAAAAAGGTTAGTAGGAATGGAAAGCAAAATATAATTGAAAGGGTGGCTTAGAAAAAAATAAAAAGAAGAGAATAAAGGGGTTACTTACACAAGTCACTTTATAACCTTCTATCACCCCAATCAAATTTAAAGGCTTACTTGAATGGCTTGGTGATGAGAATTATTGATAAGTGCTTCCAAATTTTTTTTCTTCTTCTTTTTGAGTGCTTTTAATTTCTTCTTTTTGAGTGCTTTGATTTTCTTTGCTGGAATTTTCTTGATTTCTTTCACTTCGCACTTCACTTGCACTTCTTTTTGTATTTTTCTTTTTGTTGTTGTTGCCGTTGCTTTCTTCCACCAAAGCTCTGATTACCGTTTGATGTAAGGTAATTCTACCTTCTCATTTGATTGTGGATCTAGGAAGGAAGCAAAACAACCTGCACAAGTGAATGGCTCAAAACATAATAGATAAGGGTGGTAAACGTATGGTTTAATAGGTAGGCTATTTAATAAATGAGAGATGGAAGTGGAAGATGATTGAAATGCTTATGGTTATGGCGATGAAACAAAAGGATGGTTATGAGGATAGTATCTTGAAGAATGCTCAAAGAAGAACTAATGCTATAGAGAGCAAACACCTAATCTTTATATTGTTTCTTCAAGGGGTGGTGTTAAGTACTTTGACCCTCTAGTTATATGAACTAGGAAGCAGAAGTATCAAGATGAAAGAAGAGGGTTGACGCCACAAGTATAAATTATACTTGATAAGTCGATAAAAAGTCACCAGGACTTAAGGAAGAGAATAATCTCACTTTAATTAAACAAAAGGCCTTCTTACAAATGATGAATGTTTTCCTATTTATAGGAAATGGAGGGGCATAGCCGAATAGAGACATAATGGTTAGGACAGCCCATGTATCTCCCTATAAAGACATAATTTAAATGCTAAAAGAGATTATGGTTCAGCCCTTGATGGAGGGAAATGATCCTTGGCCAAATAACACTTGTATCCCTTCAAATTGGCACCAAATGGGAGGAGAGATGATGCTTGGCTGACTGGTTAAATGGCTCTTCATCTTGGTGCCTAAATGAGATCATATGCATGGCACATGGGGGCTGGTCATATGGCACGCACATGGGTGTTCTAAGGAGCCTTGTGGTGCAGGCTTGTGCATGGAATGATGGCTGGTCATGTTCTATCTCTTGGGCATGCATGTGTCTCCTCCAAGCTAGCTTGAGATGTGGATCTAGCTAGCAAGCATGGGCTGTTTGTGAACAAGCTTCCTAGCTAAGTTCTTGTGAGCTCCTTAACATTATGTTCAGCTACATTCAACTACCTTTGACATCACTTTTGGCAACTCATCTCCAAATAGTCCAACTAGCTAAGTTTAGCTAGCCTTAAGCTCTTCCAGCTGAATCGTGCTTCCCTTAGTGTTCCATGAGCTGCCTTTTACTTTGTAAGCTATTTGTGAGCTGCATATGACGTCCAAATAATCCACCAAGCTGCCTCATCGTGCATCACACTCCAATGTACCTATATGTGCAAGGAAACAAGGTAAGTCCAAGATATTGAGTTGTTATGAGGTAAATACCTTGCTTCCATGTATGATTATGGTGATGTGAGCTATGTTTGAAGGTTATGAGCTAATTATATCATCTCAAAATATGTGTAAGATAATGCATGAAGCTTAAGAGTTAATATGAATGCATATGAACTAATGAAATGATTTATAATGATGTTGCCTTGATGTATATATGATAATCATGCTTAAATGGATGTAAGATTAATCTAACATACTTATAACATAGTGTATCAATTATAAAGATCTGGGTATATGTTTTATGCATGAATATCATATAACATGGTATTCATAAATGATAAATGGAAACATGTAATAATAATATCCTGCGAAATGATATGTAATCATAGCATATATTTGAATGATATGAAAGACATTATCAACTAAGCATAGGATGGAAATAATAATATGATAACTTATACTAACATGTGAATGCATGCTTATGATAGAATAGAATGTATAAATGATATAATATAAGATAGGGTAAGAAAGAACTCCCTTATAAATAGATTTGAAGAACATCCATGGTGTGTTCAAGTCATGGAGAAAATTAGAGCTTGTTTGGATCGTATCATACAAGATGACTTCAATTCAGCTGGGGAGCTGCACCATCATCATCACCACTTAGGACACTTCAAATATTTCCTAAGTCAAAATTCATGAAATTGTACCCTTTCGCGAATAGTTGCCACCTCAAGAGGTACTTTTTCACAAGGAGCTACCATAATGTTCACCATGCTACAACTCACCTATGGCTAGCTCACCTCCAGCTCATTCACATCTGAACTAGCTCAAACATGAAAGGTTATCTTTCCAAACATTGTAACCTTTCATGAATGATGATGCCCGTGAAGATGGCCTTTCACCAAAGAGCATGTTGGTGAAGAGATCACACCTATTAGAGGCCTAAAACATCAAAGGGGATGATACAAAGCTCCATGACTATTCGGCCACACTACATGCCTTGCACATGAGAGCTTTGGTGCCAAGCATGAGGAGGCACATCATCATTCGGCCAATGAGATGACTTTGGTGCTAAGTTGAACCAACATGCACATTCGACCAAGAGAGATGTCTCCCCACCTTTCTCGAAACATCAAGGCCCTTCATGAAGGGTTAGCCTAACCATCACCAAGCTAAGGAACTTTTCTTTTCATCTTGAAGCATTATGTATTTTCCTAAAGTCATGTATCTAGCTGAATCATTAGGAGACTATTCGGCCAAGCCTTCTCATTTCCTATAAATTGATAGGCTTGCCTTAATTTGTAATCGTCTCATCTCATATATTAAACAAACTCTTGTGAGTTAATTTATCTTCAAAGTTCTTTGTGAACTTTATCGATTAAACAAGTAAAATTCATATACTTGTGGCGTCATACCTTCCATCTTGATTCCTAAATTCTTAGTTTTATATCTAGTGGGTTGAAGACACTATACCACCCCTCAAGTAAGTTTGTGAAGATCGGGATTGTGCTTTCTAGCATAGTTTCCTCTTTGACGTGCTTGATATACAACATCACCACCATCTCCATTTCAACATCAACACCATCAACAACCTCCATCAAGACCATCATCATCCACTTAATTTCGTAGCCATCTCTTTCATTTCTTTCTATTTTCATTACTTTTATTATAACCCCTTTTTTAAGTCCATCATTAATATTATTTTTTTCTCATTTTTATTGCAACCCAAACTTATAATTCAAGGACATCAGTACTTGTTAATCCTATATCGGGACACAATAAGGCTATCTACTCACTTCAATCAAAGCGTGTAGATTCAGCCTACATCATGAATGTTCATCCTTTAAGTAGATACAAAGCATGGCTTAGCTGAATGAATTTGATGAATGGATGTTCATCTTTTAATGCAATGCATCCTTTGGCCGAATTCATCCCTCCTTGTGTGAACTTGTTGATTTTTCTTCTATGGATGAAAGTTCATGAATGTATCTTGGCTGAAATTCTTCCCCCTTGTGTGAACATGACTATTCAGTTTCTTGCATGAATGGATGAACTTAAAAGCCTTTGAATGAATCCTTGCACCTTCTCATAAATGTGTTGATTCATTTTAATTTTATTTTCTTGTCCATGCATGTCTCCAGTAATACCTCCCATGCATAAGTTCTTTGAAGGAGATGAATGATTCTAAATCCCGTATTTATTTCCAGCCTGTTGTTACGATCATGCCAAGGACCAAACTTCTTCAAAACATGATCACTTCATGGATATTCTACCTTGTTGATTCTAATGGAGTCTTGCCTTATTTTATTATTTATTTACTTATTTATGCATTACATGTCATGTGAATATGTTTATCTTATTCTTAATTATCCTTGAATGTTATATGATGTCATTTATATGTATAATATATGATATTCATGCATGACTTATTAATTCACATCTTTATATAACTCATTCAATGCATATGCATTTATAGTTAGCTTATTTGCATTCATAACGTAGGTGGCAGAATTCGTTCATAATTATAATAGCTCAATTCCTACCTAATTATTGTTTACATACTTTGTCTAGGTACATTGGATGCTAAGTAAACTAAAGGCATATGAAGAGTTGGATGGACAGTTCACTTCAGTCAGATTGATCGTCATTTTTGAACATGTTCCAAGCATCTTTGGGTGATGAAGTCTCTTAACATTTAATCCCCTATCTCTTATCTTTCCAACACACTTTGAATCGTATCAATATGCTAGATATGCCTAGATTACTGAAGACAGTACAGGCTGGAAATAAGTATGCGATTTACAACCAAATGAAGAGATATGTTCACACCTGATGCATTTCCACCTTCATGAATCCATTTATGGTGTGTACAATCATACAAGGAGTTTAAACGACTTGTTGACATTAAAGGGAGATAGATGCATATTTTCAAACTCATTCACCAAATCCAAGTGCATGAAGGGAGCCTATGAGTCATGTTCACACTTGATGCATGCATTCCAAAGGGGTCCGAACATACAATAAAACATTCCTCCATATTCATGCAAGGAAATGAACCAACATGTTCACATCAAGAGAGAATGAATTCGGCTATGAAGATGTATTCACTTAAATGGATGAACATTAATTTATTTTATTAGTCCATGAATTTGCATAGGGGCCGTACATTGTATCTAATTAAGGATGAACATTCATCCATGAAGGTTCACTCATTAAATGTTTTGTATTCACACCATGCACTCTTAGGCCTATAAATAGCTTTCCATTCATTTGTAAAAAAAACCAATTCACTTTGTTTAATCAAATATTTGTGAGAGTTTCTCTCTTTAGTTCTTAAGTGAACTTTATCAACTTATCAAGCTTATGCTTGGCGTCACCCCTATCTATTTCACCCTGATACTTTTGGTTCCTATCTCTTTATAGATAGTGGGTCAAATTCCTTTCCTACCACCCCTTGAAGAAGCAATATAAAGTATGGGTCTTTGTTCTTTAACATTGGTTCTTCTTTGATTCTTCTTTGAGATACTACTTTTCATATTCATCTCCATCACCTTCATTCTACTTCCATTACCACACTTCATCATTTCCTTTAAGCATATTACCAACTTATATATATTTTCCGCTGCCATATTTATCTTTCCATTTCATTACTTCCATTTAACAATTTTTTTAACTTTCTTGTTTGAGCAGGATCCTTGTTGCTTTCCTAGATCAAAACTGATGCAAGGCACTTGTATCTTAACAATTGATTATGGATCTAGGAAGGATGCAAAACAGCCTACACAAGTGAATGGCTCAAAAAGAGATGGTTAAGGGTGGTAAACGTATGGATGAATAGGTGGGCTGTTTAAATGAGAGATGGAAGCGGAAGATGTTTGATATGTCTATGGGTTATGGCTGATGAAACAAATGGATGGTTATGAGGATAGTATCTCAAAGAAGACTCAAAGAAGAACCAATGCTATACAGAGCAAAGACCAAGACTTTATATTTCTTCTTTAAGGAGTGGTATTAAGTACCTTGACCCACTAGTTATATGAACTAGGAACCATAAGTATCAAGGTGAAAATAGGGTTGACGCCACAAGTATATAATACTTGATAAGTCAATAAAAGTCACCAGGACTTAAGGAAGAGAATAATCTCACTTATATTAATCAAAAAGGTCTGATTACAAATGATATATGTTTTCCTATTTATAGGAAATGGATAGGCATGGCCGAATGGTTACATGGGGATTCGGCTAGCCTTGTGCCTTCCTATAGAGACATAATTTAATTACAAAATAGAGATGATGGTTCAGTTTAAATAGAGGGTAATGACCATTGGTCGAATAGCTCCTGTGTCCATTCATGTTGGTGCCAATTTGGATGGGAGATGATGCTTGGCCGAATAGGGAGAGGGCTCTTCATCTTGGTGCCTAAATGAGACCACATGCAAGGCACATGGGGGCTGGTCATATGGCACACACATGGGTGTTCTAGGGAACCTTGTGGTGCAACCTTGTGCATGGAATGGTGGCTGGTCATGTGCTCCATCTTGGGCGTGCATGTGTCTCCTTCCAAGCTAGCTTGAGTGTGGATTTAGCTAGCAAGCATGGGCTGTTTGTGAACAACCTTCCTACCCGAGTCCTTGTAACCTCCATAACTACATGTTCAGCTATATTCAGCTATCTTTGACATCACTTTTGGCAACTTAGCTTCAAATAGTCCAACTAGTTGAGTTTAGCTAGCCTTAAGCTCCTCTAGCTGAATCGAGCTTTCCTTAGTGTTCCATGAGATGCCTTGTACTTTGTGAGCTGTTTGTGAGCTGCAAATGACGTCCAAATCATCCACCAAGCTACCTCAACATGCATCACACTCCAATGTATCTATATATGCAAGGAAACAAGGTAAGTCCATGATATTGAGCTGTTATGAGCTAAATACCTTGCTGCCATGTATGATTATGGTGATGTGAGCTATGTTTGAAGGTCATGAGCTAAATATATCATCTCAAAATATGTGTAAGATAATGTATGTAGCTTAAGAGCTAATATGAATGCATATGAACTAATGAAATGATTTATAATGATGTTGCCTTGATGTATATATGATAATCATGCTTAAAATGATTATAAGACTATCCTAGCATGTTTAAATATCAATGTGCATGTTGTGTTCATACTAAGTTATTCATTAACTACATAACATGTATTCTTATCATGAAATATATTATAAAAGCATATAGTATATAACTAATTTAAAGTAAATCCAATATAAAGATGTTCAAGAGTACTCCCTTTGTAGGTGAAAACGTGCTTGCATCATTCCCCCCTCTTTAGGGCGATTTTGCCCTCAAATCGAGTTCATTATGTCCTTGCATAGCTTCACATCTCCTTGCTAAAAGAAAGCATCCTTAGAATGGTTGTGTTCTTCCATTAGGTATCCTTTAATAAGATTTCCCTTTAGGCCTTTCTTTGGAATATGATTTACCAACTGGTACCTTTTGAGAGTGATCTTTCTTTAAGGATATCCCTTTTGGAAGTGACCTTTCACGTGATTGGTCCTGAAAAGTGAGGAGAGCAGAGGTTTCAAATGAAGGTTTACTTACCTTTTGACGATTAGAACCCTTGATGAAGAGTTGTGTCTTTAAATTCCAACCACTACCAATTTTCATATGAGACCCTTCATTTTCCAGCCTTGAACTATCGTGTTTCTCTATGAAGAAGTTTGGTGTCATGTTTCATTCCTCTTCATTCTTCATTGGGGTTTTGTCTTTGTGCCATGCTTGTACACTCTTTCGAATATTCAACTGATCTTGTTGTACCTCTTTTGGCTTTAAAGGCATCAAGGTTACCTTGCGTCCATCATGCTTAAAAAATATATTGATTGTGATAACAATCATGAATGGCCCTTTTGTCATACTGCCATTGTCTTCCAAGTAAGATGTGGCTAGCATGCATAGGGACAATGTCACAAAGCACCTCGTCCTTGTACCTGCCAACTGAAAAAGGAATTAGAACCTGTTTGGTAACGTTTAACTCACCTCCTTCATTGAGCCATTGGAGTTTATATGGAGTGGGATGCTTTGATGTTGCCAATCCAAGTTTTTCAACCATAAGAGTGTTGGCTACGTTTCTGCAACTTCCTCCATCGATGATCATTGTGCAAACCTTGTCCTTGACATGGCATCTTGTATGGAAGATATTGTTTCTCTGAATATCCTCTTGGGATGTTTATGATTGTAGGCACCTTTTCGAAACAAGCATCTCACCATGGTATGCATTTTTTCAGTTTCTTCTTCTTGTTTTGTTTCAAGTTCCTCATCAAAAATAGTCTCATCAGAATCTGATACAATATCTCCATTGTCAAGTACCATCATAGCATTTCAGTTGGGACATTGACTAGCAACATGTCCTTTCCCAAAACATTTGATGTCTCTGGATCTCTCGAAAGTATCAGTTTGCTTTTCTTTACCCTTACTAGATTCACCCACTTGTTTTGTTTTGGAAACTTTTATATGATCCTTTGCTTGTGCTGGAATTGGTTTCCTGAAGGTGATAGGCTCTTGCTTTCATTTGGTGGCCGAACTTGGACTGCTCCAAGTGTAGGGTTTCCTTTTGAGTTGTCTTTCAATTTTAATGGCCACATGTACCATCTCTTTAATTTCTACATAATGCTGAAGTTCAACAAGGTTAGCAATATCAAGATTTAGGCCAGATAAAAACCTTGCCATGGTTACTTCTCTGTCTTCATCAACATTGGCTCGGATCATGGCTATCTCCATTTCTTTAAAATAATCTTCAGCGCTCTTGCTTCCTTGTTTCAAATTTTGTAATTTATGGTAAAGATCTCAGTGATAGTGAATAGGCACGAACCTTTTCCTCATAATGGCCTTCATTTCTTCCCACATATTGATGGGGCGTTCACCATTTCGCCTTCTTGAACGCACCAATTAGTCCTACCAAACTAAGGCATAGTCCACGAATTCCATAGCAGCTAGCCTGATCTACTTTTGCTCCATATAATTTTGGCATTCAAAAATGTGTTCAATCTTGATTACCCATTCAAGATAGGCTTCTGGATCAGTTCGTCCTTGAAATGGAGGAATGGTCACTTTGATGTTGCTGAAGTTGTCATTCTGATTTCGATGAACATCTCTTCTTTCTACTGATGTTACTTCAGCCTCCTCTTCTTCGATTTCTTCTTCCATTCTAGGGCGATTTACTCTTCGGTTGCCTAGGGATGCTTCAAATTGGTCCATATAATCATGCAAAGGCTCCAATTCTAATTTCAACAATCTGGCCATTTCATGCATGATTGCTTGAGTTTGCAAATTAGGGGGTTCTCTTTCAAGGGTTCATCTTAGACTTCGAGACATGGTTAGTGAAATAAGAAAAGAATAAGATGTGTAAAAGACCTTAGAATATACTCTAACAAAGCCTCATGAGTCACTCTAAGGAAACTTGAATCTCACTCAATCCGCTCGTGATTGCACTCTAGGACTTAATGTGATGCAAGCACGTTTTCATTTATAAAGGGAGTACTCTTGAACAACTTTATATCGCATTTACTTTATACTAATCTTATAATATATGTTATTATAATACATATCATGCTAAATATATTAGTTATGTAGTTAAAGAATAACTAAGTATGAACACAGCATGCGCATTGATATTTAAGCATGTTAGAATAGTCTCATAATTATATTAAGCATGATTATCACATATACATCAAGGCAGCATACTTATCACTCAATATTATTAGTTCATAAGCATTCATATTAGCTCCTAGGCTTTATACATTAGTTTACACATAATATGAGATGATATATTTAGCTCATGACATGAAAACATAGCTCACAATACCATAATCATGCATGGCAGCAAGGTATTTAGCTCGTCTTAGCTCAATATCATGGACTTACCTTATTTCCTTGCACATATAGGTACAATGGAGTGTGATGAACGTTGACATAGCTTGGTAGATGATTTGGATGTCCTATGCAGCTCATAAACAACTCACAAAGGATAACAAAAGTGATATCAATGGTAGCTGAAAGTAGCTAAACATGCTGTTATGAAGCTCATAAGGATTCGGCTAGGAAGCTTGTTCATAAAACAACCCATGCTTGCTAGCTAGCTCCACACTCAAGCTAGCTTAGAGGAGACACATGCACGCCTAAGAAGGGAACACATGATCAGCCATCATCCCATGCAAAGGGCTGCACCACAAGGCTCCCTAGAACACCAATGTTCTTTGCATATGATCAGCCCCCATCTGCCTTAATTGTGGTTCATTTAGGTGCCAAGATGAAGATCTTTCTCCCTATTCGGCCAAGCATCATTTCCCATCTAATTTAGCACCAACTTGAGGGGACACAAGAACTATTCGGCTAAGGATTATTTCCTTCCATATAGGACTGAAACATTATGTCATTTAGCATTTAATTATGTCATTTTATAGAGGCACAAGGGTTGGCCAAACAACCATGTATCCATTCGGCCATACCCCTCCATTTCCTATAAATAGGAAAACACAATTCATTTGTAAGTAGACCTTTTATTTAATTAAAGTGAGATTATTCTCTTCCTTAAGTCCTGGTGACTTTTATCGACTTATCAAGTATAAGTTATACTTGTGGCATCAACCCCTTCTCTTTTCACCTTGATACTTCTGGTTCCTAGTTCTTTATAACTAGTGGGTCAAAGTACTTCATTCCATCGCTTAAAGAAGCAATATAAAGTCTGGGTCTTTGCTCTATATAGCATTGGTTCTTCTTTGAGTCTTCTTTAAGATACTATCCTCACAACCATCCCTTTGTTTCATAAACCATAACCATAGCCATATCAACCATCTTCCGCTTCCATCTCTCAATTAAACAACCCACCTAATCACCCATACATTTACCACCCTTAACCATTCTGTTTTGAGCCATTCACTTTGCAGGTTGTTTTGCTTCCTTTCTAGATCCACAATCATTTGTTAACCATCAGAAGAGCCTTACATCAAGCAATAATCAGAGCTTTGGTGGAAGAAGCAACGTGTAACAACAACAAAAAAAGAAAAATACAGAAAGAAGTGCAAGTGAAGTGCAAAGTCAAAGAAAAAGAAAATCAGAAAAAAAATTGAAGCACTCCAAAAGAAAGAAAGAAATTCAGCATTCAAAAAGAAGAAAAGCAAAGAAAAGAAAAGAAAGAAAGTTGAAGCACTCATCAACAATTCTCATCACCAAGCAAGTCAAGTAAGCCGTTTAAATTGATTGTGGTGATAGAAGGTTGTGAAGTGACTTGTGTAAGTAACCACTTTTATTCTTTTCTTTCTATTTCTAAGCCAACCTTTCATTATATTTGTTTTTCCATTCCTACTAACCCATTTGCAGCCGACGCCAAACAAGTAAAATTTACTTGATATAGTCTTGAGTAAAGTTCTCTAGAACTTGAGACAAGAGAATCGAGAGGAAAAAGGATTGAGAGTGTGTGAGATCAGAAGAGGACAAGTAAAAGCCATTAAAGTCCTAGAGTTGCAAACACGAGCAGATTGAGTGACATTCAAGTTTCCTTGGAGTGACTCATGAGGCTTTGTGAGAGTACATTCTGGTAAGGTCTTTTACACATCTTACTCTTTTCTTATTTCACTAACCATGTCTCGAAGTCTAGGACAAACCCCTGAAAGAGATGCCCCTAATTTGCAAACTCAAGCAATCATGTATGAAATGGTCGATTGCTGAAATTAGAATTGGAGCCTTTGCATGATCGTATGGACCAATTTGAAGCATCCATAGGCACCCGAAGAGTAAATCTCCCTAGAATGGAAGAAGAAATCGAAGAAGAGGAGGCTGAAGTAACATCAGTAGCAAGAAGAGATGTTCATCAAAATGAGAATGACAACTTCAATAACATTAAAGTGACCATTCCTCCATTTCAAGGACGAACTGATCCAGAAGCCTATCTTGATTGGGTAATCAAAATTGAACACATTTTTGAATGCCAAAATTATACGGAGCAAAAGAAGGTCAGGCTTGCTGCTATGGAATTCGTGGATTATGCCTTAGTTTGGTGGGATCAATTGGTAAGTTCAAGAAGACGAAATGGTGAACGCCCCATTACTACATGGGAAGAAATGAAAGCCATTATGAGGAAAAGGTTCATGCCTACTCACTATCACCGAGATCTTTATCATAAACTACAAAACTTGAAAAAAGGAAGCAAGAGCGTTGAAGATTATTTTAAAGAAATGGAGATAGCCATGATCCGAGCCAATGTGGATGAAGATAGAGAAGCAACAATGGCAAGGTTCCTATCTGGCCTAAATCTTGATATTGCCTTGTTGAACTTCAGCATTATGTAGAGATTAAAGAGATGGTGCATGTAGCCATGAAAATTGAACGACAACTTAAGAGGAAATCCTACACTAGGAGCAGTCCAAATTCGGCCAGCAAGTGGAAGCAGGAACCCATCACCTTCAGGAAACCAATTCTAGCACAAGGAAAGGATCAAATAGAAGTTTCCAAAGCAAAACAAGTGGGAGAATCTAGTAAGGGTAAAGAAAAGCAAACCGGTACTTTCGAAAGATCAAGAGACATCAAATGTTTCAAATGTTTTGGGAAAGGACATGTTACTAGTCAATGTCCCAACCGAAATGCCATGATGGTACTTGACAATAGAGATATTGTATCAGATTCTGATGAGCCTATTTTGGATAAGGAACCTGAAACAGTGCAAGACGAAGAAACTGAAGAAAATGAAGATCATGGTGAGATGCGTGTTTCGAAAAGGTGCCTACAATCACAAACATCCCAAGAGGATATTCAAAGAAACAATATTTTCCATACAAGATGCCATGTCAAGGACAAGGTTTGCACAATGATTATCGATGGAGGAAGTTGCACAAACGTAGCCAGCAATCTTATGGTTGAAAAACATGGATTGGCAACATCAAAGCATCATACTCCATATAAACTCCAATGGCTCAATGAAGGAGGTGAGTTAAATGTTACCAAACAGGTTCTAATTCCTTTTTCAGTTGGCAGGTACAAGGACGAGGTGCTTTGTGACATTGTCCCTATGCATGCTAGCCACATCTTACTTAGAAGACCATGGCAGTATGACAAAAGGGCCATTCATGATTGTTATCACAATCAATACATTTTTAAGCATGATGGACGCAAGGTAACCTTGATGCCTTTAACACCAAAAAAAGTACAACAAGATCAGTTGAATATGCGAAAGAGTGTACAAGCATGGCACAATGACAAAACCCCAACGAAGAATGAAGAGGAACGAAACAATAAACCAAACTTATTCATAGAGAAACATGATGGTTCAATGCTGGAAAATGAAGGATCTTCTACGAAAAATAGTGATGTTTGGGACTTAAAGTCACAACTCTTCGCCAATGGTCTTAATCTTCAAAAGGTAAGTACCCCTTCATTTGAAACCTATTCTCTCCACACTTTTCAGGATCAACCACGTGAAAAGTCACTTCCAAAAGGGATATCCTTATAAAACGATCACTCCCAAAAGGTACCTATTGGTAAATCATATTCCAAAGAAAGGCCAAAAGGGAAATCTTACGAAAGGGTACCTAATGGAAAAACACAAACGTTCAAAGGATACTTTCTTTTAGTAAAGATACATAAAGCTATGCAAGAACATAATGAACTCGATTTGAGGACAAATCACCCTAAAGAAGGGGGGATGATGCAAGCACAATTTCATCTATAAATGGAGTACTCTTGAACATCTTTATATCGCATTTACTTTATACTTATCTTATAATATATGTTATTATAATACATATCATGCTAAAGATATTAGATGTGTAGTTTAAGAATAACTAAGTATGAACACAACATGCGCATTGATATTTAAGCATGTTAGAATAGTTTCATAATTATATTAAGCATGATTATCACATATACATCAAGGCATCATACTTATCATTCAATTTTATTAGTTCATAAGCATTCATATTAGCTCCTAGGCTTTATACATTAGTTTACACATAATATGAGATGATATATTTAGCTCATGACATGCAAACATAGCTCACAATACCATAATCATGCATGACAGTAAGGTATTTAGCTCGTCTTAGCTCAATATCATGGACTTACCTTATTTTCTTGCGCATATAGGTACAATGGAGTGTGATGAACGTTGAGATAGCTTGGTAGATGATTTGGACGTCCTATACAGCTCACAAATAGCTCATAAAGGACAAGGCAGCTCATGGAACATTAAGGAAAGCTCAATTCAGCTGGAGGACCTAAAGTCTAGCTAAACTCAGCTAGTTGGACTATTTGGAGCTGAGTTGTCAAAAGTGATATCAATGGTAGCTGAATGTAGCTGAACATGCTGTTATGAAGCTCATAAGGATTCGGCTAGGAAGCTTGTTCACAAAACAGCCCATGCTTGCTAGCTAGCTCCACACTCAAGCTAGCTTGGAGGAGACACATGCACGCCTAAGAAGGGAAAACATGACCAGCCATCATCCCATGCAAAGGGCTGCACCACAAGGCTCCCTAGAACACCCATGTGCTTTGCATATGATTAGCCCCCATGTGCCTTGCATGTGGTTCATTTAGGCGCCAAGATGAAGAGCTCTCTCCCTATTTGACCAAGCATCATTTCCCATCCAATTTGGTGCCAACTTGAGGGGACACAAGAACTATTCGGCCAAGGATTATTTCCCTCCATATAGGAATGAAACATTATGTCATTTAGCATTTAATTATGTCATTTTATAGAGGCACAAGGGCTGGCCGAACCATCATGTATCCATTCGGCCATGCCCCTCAATTTCCTATAAATAGGAAAGCACAATTTATTTATAAGCAGACCTTTTGCTTAATTAAAGTGAGATTATTCTCTTCCTTAAGTCCTGGTGACTTTTATCGACTTATCAAGTATAATTTATACTTGTGGCGTCAACCCCTTCTCTTTTCACCTTGATACTTCTGGTTTCTAGTTCTTTATAACTAGTGGGTTAAAGTACTTTATACCACCCCTTAAAGAAGCAATATAAAGTCTGGGTCTTTGCTCTATATATAATTGGTTCTTCTTTGAGTCTTCTTTAATATACTATCCTCACAACCATCCATTTGTTTCATAAACCATAACCATAGCCATATCAACCATCTTCCGCTTCCATCTCTCAATTAAACAGCCCACCTAATCACCCATACGTTTACCACCATTAACCATTATGTTTTGAGCCATTCACTTTGTAGGTTGTTTTGCTTCCTTCCTAGATCCACAATCATTTTTTAAGGCATCAGAAGAGCCTTACATCATAATGGCTTTTACTTGTCCTTTTCTGATCTCACACACGCTCCAGCCTTTTTCCTCTCAATTCTCTTGTCCCAAGTTCTAGAGAACTTTACTCAAGACCGTATCAAGTAAATTTCTACTTGTTTGGCGTCGACTGCAAAAGGGTTAGTAGGAATGAAAAACAAATATAATGAAAGGGTGGCTTAGAAATAGAAAGAAGAGAACAAAAAAGGTTATTTACACAAATTCACTTTACAACCTTCTATCACCACAATCAATTTAAACGGCTTACTTGAATTGCTTGGTGATGATAATTGTTGATGAGTGCTTCAATTTTTTTCTTTATTTTCTTTTCTTTTTCTTCTTTTGAGTGCTGGATTTTTTTCTTTCTTTTGAGTGCTTCACTTTCTTTTCTGATTTTTCTTTTTCTTTGACTTTTCACTTCTTTTTGTTGTTGTTGCATGTTGCTTTCTTCCACCAATAGCTCTGATTATCGCTTGATGTAAGGCACTTGTACCTTAATAATTGTTTGTGGATCTAGGAAGGAAGCAAAACAACCTGAACAAGTGAATGGCTCAAAAAGATATGGTTAAGGGTGGTAAACGTATGGGTGAATAGGTGGGCTGTTTAAATGAGATGGAAGCGAAGAATGTTTGATATGGCTATGAGTTATGGCTGATGAAACAAAGTGATGATTGTGAGGATAATATCTCAAAGAAGACTCAAAGAAGAACCAATGTTATAGAGAGTAAAGACCCTGACTTTATATTACTTTTTTAAAGGGTGGTATTAAGTACTTTGACCCACTAGTTATATGGACTAGGAACCAGAAGTATCAAGGTGAAAAGAGGGTTGACGCCACAAGTATAAAATACTTGATAAGTCGATAAAAGTCACTAGGACTTAAGAAAGAGAATAATCTCACTTATATTAATAAAAAATGTCTGATTACAAATGATATATGCTTTCTTATTTATAGAAAATAGAGAGGCATGGCCAAATGGTTACAAGGGGATTCGGCCAACCTTGTGTTTTCCTATAAAGACATAATTTAATTATAAAATAGAGATGATGGTTCAATTTAAATGAAGGGTAATAACCCTTTGCCGAATAGCTATTGTGTCCCTTCATGTTAGCCCCAATTTGGATGGGAGAAGATGCTTGGTCGAATAGGGAGAGGGCTCTTCATCTTGGTGCCTAAATAAGACCACATGCAAGGCACATATGGGCTGGTTATATGGCATGCACATGGGTATTCTAGGGAACCTTGTGGTGCAGCCTTGTGTATGGAATGATGGCTGGTCATGTGCTCCATCTTAGGCATGCATGTATCTCCTTCCAAGCTAGCTTGACTGTGGAGCTAGCTAGCAAGCACGGACTGTTTGTGAACAAGCTTCCTACCCGAGTCCTTGTGAGCTCCATAACTACATGTTAAGCTACATTCAGCTACCTTTGACATCACTTTTGGCAACTTAGCTTCAAATAGTCCAACTAGCTGAGTTTAGCTAGCCTTAAGCTCCTCCAGCTGAATCAAACTTTCCTTAGTGTTCCATGAGCTGCCTTGTACTTTGTGAGCTGTTTGTGAGCTGCATATGACATCCAAATCATCCACCAAGCTACCTCAACATGCATCACACTCCAATGTACCTATATGTGCAAAGAAACAAGGTAAGTCCATGATATTTAGTTGTTATGAGCTAAATACCCTGCTGTCATGTATGATTATGTTGATGTGAGCTATGTTTGAAGGTCATGAGCTAATTATATCATCTCAAAATATGTGTAAGATAATGTATGAAGCTTAAGAGCTAATATGAATGCATATGAACTAATGAAATGATTTATAATGATGCTGCCTTGATGTATATATGATAATCATGCTTAATATGATTATAAGACTATCCTAACATGTTTAAATATCAATGTGCATGTTGTGCTCATACTATGTTATTCATTAACTACATAACAAGTATTCTTATCATGAAATGTATTATAAAAGCATATAGTATATAACTAATATAAAGTAAATCCAATATAAAGTTGTTCAAGAGTACTCCCTTTGTAGGTGAAAATGTGCTTGCATCAGAAATAATCAAAGGTACAACCTTGACTTTACCATCCATCCAAGTGAGGATAGGTTGAACTGTATCATATGATATTAGAGCTAAGGTGGATTGTAACAAGAACAAGCAAAAGCAACATCCTACCATTCAATAAAAAGAAAATCAAAAAGACAAGTGCAAAAAAAAATCAGCAAGTTAATCCCAACATCAACAAGGGATTCCAAGTGAAGAAAAACTAAAGAAAGAAAACAAAGAAAGCAAAATGCAAAGAGGTGCCAAAGGTGACAAGCAACATCATCATTCCAACCAATCCTAAAAAAGTCTTCAAGACATTTGATTGTTTCTTCTAAGAAGGTGGTGAGTATCTTTGCATAGTAAGTGAAGCTTTCTTTCTTTTTTTTATAAGACCACCATTCATTATTTAATCTTTCTACCTTTCTATTTTTTCCTCTACACTAACGAACTTTTCAGCCAACGTCCATAGCACTTGAAAGGTCTCAAGTTAGTTCTTTTAAGAACTTTACAAGAGGAACGAGTGGAAAAAGGCTAATCGAGTGTGTGAGATCAGAAGGGGAATTAAAAAAGCCAAAGACATATTCCCGAGTGAAACACGAGTGCCTGAGTGGAGTGACATCATAATTTTTTTTGGAGTGCCCGTGAGGATTTGTTAGTGATTATTGGTAAGGTCCTATCATCTTATTCAATTAATAATTTTTCACTAACAATTCTCCCATCTTTCAAATGAAATACGGACAGCAAAGGAGGAATCCATTTCATACTCGTTTTCATGTGAATGATAAAGTATGCCTTGTAGCCATTGATGGTAGAAGTTGTGCAAATCTTGCAAGCACAGACGTGGTCGAGAAATTGGGGATTATAACGTTCAAACATCCCAGTCCGTATGTTTTGCAAGGACTAAATGAAGATGGAAAGTTAGAAGTCATAGAGCAAGTACTTGTGTCATT
Organism: Hibiscus syriacus; assembly: GCF_006381635.1. Taxonomy (NCBI): domain Eukaryota; kingdom Viridiplantae; phylum Streptophyta; class Magnoliopsida; order Malvales; family Malvaceae; genus Hibiscus; species Hibiscus syriacus. The sequence goes on from NW_024063533.1 coordinate 16,776,126, forward strand.
TTCAATTGGGAGATATGAATATGAGGTCTTGTGTGATGTTATTTCCATGAATTCAAGCCATCTTCTCCTCGGACGTCCATGGCAGTTTGATAAACGATCATTGTATGATGGGTTCTCCAACAAATATTCATTCAAACACCAAGGGAGAAAGATCGTGTTGATTCCAATATGCCCAAATAAAGTCCATGAATGCTAAGCTATTATCAAATCACGTGTAGAGGAATGGAAGAAAACTAAAGACATGAAGAAAGTTGAAAGAGAAGTTTCACGTGAGAAACAAATAACAGTGGAGGGAGATCAGAATGAAAATGAGAAAATTGATGTGAGAAACGTTGGAGTCAAAAATGAGAAAGTTGAAAAGATTGAATTTGGGAGCAAAGGGGGAAGTGCGTGTAGAAGAGAAAATGAAAAGATTGCAAGTGAGGTTGTGGTTAAAAGATATGGTGTAGTTGAACATGGACAAATCAAAGAAGAACATCGTGAGAAAAACAAGACATTTGGAGTTGAAAATGAGAGTGTGATTTTTCGTGAGAAATCCATTAGAGTAATTGAAGATGAGATTGAAGAGAGAATTCAAAACAAACATGAGCATGAGAGAAAAGAATGTGAGGAGAAGGAAGTTTTATTTTATACTAATCAATCTTTTCTTCTTATTCTTTCATTTGATTTGTAGGTTATTCCAAAGGCCATATCATTGCAAATTGGTGAATCACATTTGTCCATTGAAGTTCAAAAAGTTGGAACATTTGGTATTCCAAAGCATGTGCTCTTTGAAATTCGAAGTACGTTAACTTCATATTCAATATTCAATGAACCTTATGAAAGGGAAGTTTCAACTAACCAAATTCCATTCATGAACATTAGTGAATTTTGTACGTTCATTCACATTGTTAATGATGCTTCATGTTCTAACTTATTTCTATTTTACAGCACATTGAATCATTTACAAGGAAGTGTTCTTGCTTGTGATCATCAATTCAAGGAAAAGAAACGAGCATTATCCAACTATTCAAGATTCATAATGTGGAAGGGTACAAAGACTAAAGTTGGGGTGACATACCTACTTGAAGGATTCAAAGAAATTCATGCATACCCTAAAAGGCATAATGATCTTTATTCATCTTTTCTTACACCAATCAATCAATGATAGAAGCATTCGATTTGAGGATAAATCGCTCTAAAGAAGGGGGAATGATGCAATCATGCCAAGGACCAAACTTCTTCAACACATGATCGCTTCATGGATATTCTACCTTATTGATTCTAAGGGAGTCTTGCCTTATTTTATTATTTATTTACTTATTTATGCATTACATGTCATGTGAATATGTTTATCTTATTCTTAATTATGCTTGAATGTTATATGCTGTCATTTATATGTATAATATATGATATTCATGCATGACTTATTAATTCACATCTTTATATAACTCATTCAACGCATATGCATTTATAGTTAGCTCATTTGCATTTATAACATAGGTGGCAGAATGCATTCAAAATTATAATAGCTCAATTCCTATCTAATTATTTATTTACATACTTTTTCTAGGTACATTGGATGCTAAGTAAACTAAAGGCAATTGAAGAGTTGGATGGACAGTTCACGTCAGTCAGATTGATCATCATTTTTTAACATGTTCCAAGCATATCTGGGTGATGAAGTCTCATACCATTTAATCCCCTATCTTTTATCTTTCCAACGTACTTTGAATCGTATCAATCTGATATTGGGAGCCCAAGATATGCCCAGATTACTGAAGACAGTGCAGGCTGGAAATAAGTACGGGATTTACAACCAAAGGAAGAGCCATGTTCACACCTGATGCATTTCCACCTTTATAAATCCATTTATGGCGTGTACAATCATACAAGGAGGTTAAAGGACTTGTTCACATTCAAGGGAGATGGATGCATTATTTTCAAACTCATTCACCAAATCCAAGTGCATTAAGGGAGCCAATGAGTCACATTCACACTTGGTGCATGAATTCCAAAGGGGGTCGAACATACAATGAAACATTCCTCCAAATTCATGCAAGGAAATGAACCAACATGTTCACATCAAGAGAGGATGAATTCGGCTATGAAGATGTATTCACTTAAATGGATGAACATTCATTTATTTTATTAGTCCATGAACTTGCATAGGGGTCGTAAACTATATCTAATTAAGGATGAATATTCATCCATGAAGGTTCACTCATTAAATGTTTTGTATTCACACCATGCACTCTTAGGCCTATAAATAGCTTTCTATTCATTTGTAAAAAAAAACCATTTCACTTTGTTTAATCAAATATTTGTGAGAGTTTCTCTCTTTAATTTTTAAGTGAACTTTATCGACTTTTCAAGCTTATGCTTGTGGCATCACCCCTATCTATTTCACCCTGATACTTCTGGTTCCTATCTCTTTATAGATAGTGGGTCAAAGTCCTTTCCTACCACCCCTTAAAGAAGCAATATAAAGTCTGGGTCTTTGTTCTTTAACATTGGTTCTTCTCTGAGTCTTCTTTGAGATACTACTTTTCATATTCATCTCCATCACCTTCATTCTACTTCCATTACCATACTTCATCATTTCCTTTAAACATATCACCAACTTATATATATATTTTTTGCTGCCATATTTATCTTTCCATTTCATTACTTTCATTTAACTATTTTTTTTAGCTTTCTTGTTTGAGCAAGATCCGTGTTGCTTTCCTAGATCGAAATAATCAAAGGTACAACCTTGACTTCACCATCAATCTAAGTGAGGCTAGGTTGAACTGTATCACCTGCACTATCTTTAATAATCTAGCATATCTCGAGCTCCCGATAGCATATTGATGCAATTCAAAGTGTGTTGGAAAGATAATAGACATGGAATTTAGATTTCAAGAATACACCATGACCCAAAGATGCCCCAAACTTGATAAAAATGGCGATCAATATGAGTAACATGAATTGTCCATTGGATTGCCTTGAATGTACCTTGTACTAAATAAAACGTGTATATAAGTTACAATGCTCAAGTTAATATATAAATAATAAGTAACATTCTAATGTAACACATGATTTCATGACTAATATAATAATGCAATTGATATGATAACATAAGTAAGGAATGTGTAACATATGCATTAAATAAGCTAATTAAAGATGTGACATGCATAAATATCATATAGGATGCAAGCATAGGATAATATATTAATATTCAAGCATAGTTTAGAATGTCAAAGCATGCTTATAACACATATAAAGCATAAATAAGTAATAAAATAAGAACTCCCTTGGAATTATCATGGAAGAACTTCAAAGTTGTGAGCGTGTTTTGTTTGAACTTGGTGGTCGGTAGGATCACCTCAAAATAATTCACAATTCAAATTTTAAAATGCGATTGAATCCTTCGTCATTCTAGAAGTGTTGACCGAACCTTATGGAAGCTAGTAACTGGATGCCATGTCAGACACGTCGTGCCCAGACTCATGCCAACTACTTCAGTCTTGACTCCAAATAAATAAATTAAAACTTGCAGAACTTCACCCATTTAGTACAATTTTTGGAATCTCATGTTCTACATAGAAAATTCCATATGATCGCCAATATCAAAGACTAGAAGAACTACCAAAGTGGCCCCATCATACGAGCAAGGGTAAAGGAGTTTCAAGCAACCATGGAGAGTATGTTTACATCAAGCTTGGGACATGATGAAAGAGGAATAATAATGGAGAAACACTTTGCGTTGCTTATGCATGAACTTGCATGAGAATATGAAGTTTGCATAATATTCATTTCATTTAATAAGTGTTCTATTCATTTAAGTATGCATTGCATTTAAATCATCTAGTTCATTTAGGGAAATAGTTCATTTATGCTTTTAGATCCTTTAGTAAGCTACTTCATTCATGCATCTAGATTATTTAATAAAATTAGTTCACTTATTAAACTAATTCTTTATTGTTTCATGCATGTTTCAATTAAAGATTGAATAAAGTTCACCTTTGTGTCTAGGTGCATGAGAGAAGTTGAACGGTTTCATCGGATGCAAGAATGTCAGTTAGAATATCTTCCAATTATGGATGCGATACAGACATGTTTGGTTCCTTAAATCAATTGGGAATTATTCCTATATCTCTTATATTGCAACACCTTTTAAATCACCTCAATCTGATATCGGGAGCTTGAGATATGATTGATTTATTGAAGGCAGTGCATAATGGAATTTTTTTACGAGATTTTTATTCATGGATGATTTAGATGAGTTTCAGCCAAGGGAGAGTCTTTTCAACTTCAACCAAGTGACAAGCATTGAAGGGATCTTAATTCACACATTCAAGGCATTCAAATATGATTGTTATTATCTAAATTCAAGTGTTGTTCATATTCTCCAAGGGAGCATGCAATGAATGCTGGTTTAATTCACTTATTACGACACTTTTCAACATGGAATAACAAGAGTCTTCCACCCCTTGGACGAAATTAAGGTCAAATTCAGCTTCAAATTGTCTAGATTCATCCCCAAAATGATCTAGAATATTTAGCCATCCATGAAAATAAGAAGACAAAGCATTCAAGTGCATTTTATTGCTAAATTGATGAGAATGTTTTCATCTTTTGAGTCTATTCATATGCTGCTTAGAAGTGCTATAAATAGTCACCTCTGGATCATTTGTAGATAGACATTTGAATATATAAAACATATTTTAGAGGTTACTTTCATTCTTGTTCCCCTGTAGAACTTTATCCGCTTCAAGATAGTCTTGTAGTCTAATCCATTTCCTTTTGTTATATCGTTGCTTCCTAGCTCATCTATAGCTAGTGGGTCACGTTCCATCTACTTCCACTTCGATTCCATCTCTTTATATTGTTGGTTCCTAACTCCATATAGTTGGAGGGTCACAATTCTTTTCTTTTTCAATCCATCTTACACATTACTCGCCAATACCAACCCATATGCCATACTTCCATTCCATCCAAACTACAACTTCCATCATCTTTCGTACTTAACCAAATCCTCTTCCCTACTTAACCAAATCCTAAAAATCATTTCCATATCAATCCTTCATTTCCATTACATCTCTATCTTTTCATTAACATCTTAAAAGTCATGATTTTCACGTTCAAAGCAAGCAATTCAATCTCTTACTAGAATCACGATCGGGCATACATATATATGACTCGAAACTCATGATCAAGATAATATCATTTGGTATCAGATCTAGCCGATTCAGTGAGTATGTCGTATCATTTTCTCTCTCCCGGGTTAGTAAAAAATAAAATAAAATAAAAAGAAAAAATAAAAAGAAAAAGAAAGAAAAAGTTTAAAGAGTGATGGAGTAATTGTTTTCATCTTTAAAGAAAAAATATTTACTTCATTTTTATATTCTATTATCTAATTTCGTTACCTTTACTTACCATCTCTTTTCCTTGCAGCAAATTTCTTTTCACTATTCTTGCTACCAAGTCACAATTATTTCAGCCGAAGTCCACTAGACAGTTGTAATCCTTGAGGAAGTTCCCAAAATGACATAAAATCAAAGCACAAGTGGTAAAAGGAAAGAGTGGTCGTCAAGGGTAAAAGCCATCCGTAAGTGAAACACGAGTGGGAGTGACTTTTCTTGGAGTGTTTGTTGAGGTTTTTCCTTTTATTTGTGAGGTTAATTCTTTTATTACTAATTATGTCTCATCATTCAGGAGACAATTCTCAAGTTACAGGTAACGTTGAACCAAACCTATAAATGCATGCCATGGTGCGAGAATTGACCAATATTTTGAGGGAAAAGTAGGAACCTCTCCATGAACGTATGGACCGCATTGAAGAAGAGTATACTTAAGGATTTTGAGAGAAAGAATATGCCAATCAAGGAGGAAATGAAGAAGTGGGAAGACCGGAAGAAGATCGTGAATTACAATAAAGAATAGGAAATCGAGGTATAAGCCTCCGAAGGTTTCGTCTATTAATGGATGATAATCTTGTTAAAAATCAAGATTTCCATTCGACCATTCCAAGCCAAGATGGATTTCGAGGCTTACCTAGCATGGGAAAAGAAAGTAGAGCACATATTCGGGTGACATGATTATTCCAAACACAAGAAGGTAAAACTCGCTGCCCTTGAGTTTATGGATTATGCACTAATATTGATGCGAACACAACAACACAAATGGATCCTGAAGTCATGCCTCAAGGACCTATCACTCGTGCAAAGGCTAAACAATTCAGGGAAGTACTTTCTCATAAGTGCCTTAATGTTTTTAAATCTTTTAATGAGAAAGAACCCTTAGATAATAGGTTATTTAATATGTTACATATTGAATATTAAATAACCTATAGTTCACATTCTTATATTATACATTATATAAGTTCATTTACTTAGTTTATTTCTTTATGTTATGCATGTAGACACATTCGGCCAATACTTGGGAGCTATATTGGAACTAAATGGAGCATGCAACAGCAAGGATACTTACATGGGAACGATTAGGAGAGCATAAGGAGCAAATTGGTGAAAAGTTATTTTGAGGCCGTGAGCTCATAGTTGGATTGAGCTGAAGATTTGAGCTACAAGATGACCACATTTCAGCTGGGGAGCTACACCATCATCATCACCACTTAGGACACTTATATCCCAAGTCAAAATTTGTGAAATCGTACCTTTTTCGCGAATAGTTGCCAACTCAAGAGGTACCTTTTCACAAGGAACTGCCATAATGTTCACCATGCTACAAGTCACCTATGGCCAGCTCACCTTTAGCTCATTCACACTATAAGCAGCTCAAACATGAAGGGACACCTTTCTCAAACATTATGACCTTTCATGAATGATGTTGCCCATGAAGATGTCTTTACATCCAAGAGCATGTTGATGAAGACATTGTAATCATTGGAGGTTTAAATCACCAAGGAACATGATATAAAGCTCCATGCCTATTCGACCACACACATGAGAGCTTTTGGTGCCAACATGAGAAGACACAACACCATTCGGCCAAGGGAGATGTTCCCTCATCATTGCCGAATCATCAAGCCCCTTCATGAAGGGTTAGACGAACCATCACAAGCCCAAAGGAATCTTTCATTCATTTTAAGCATTATGTACTTCCATCAAAAGCCATGTATCAACCGAATAACTATGTAACCATTCGACCAAGCCCTCTCATTTCCTATAAATAGAGTGGCTTACCTTTATTTGTACTCATCTCATTTTTTATATGAAATATACTCTTATGAGTTATTTCTCTTCAAAGTTCTTTGTGAACTTTATCGATTAAACAAGTATAGTTCCTATACTTGTGGGGTCATTCCTTCCATCTTGATTCCAAAATTCCTAGATTGATATCTAGTGCCCTCAAGCAAGTTTGTGAAGACCGGGATTGTGCTTCATAGCATAGTTTCCACTTTGGCGTGTTTGAGATACAACATCACCACCATTGCCATTTCATCATCATCCTTCATTAAAACCATCATCAATTCCATAATTCCGCAGCCATCTGTATCTTTTCATTATTTCTATTTATTTCTTATCTTTATTATTTCACTTATTCTTCCTTTATTAATCATATTCCTTTTCTTAACTTTGTTGTAGCCAAGCTTATAATTCAAGGGCATCAGTACTTGTCAATCCTAGATCAGGACACAATAAAGCTATCTACTCCCTTCCACCAAATTGTGTAGATCGCCTTACATCAAGTGGTATCAGAGCATAGTTAGATTGACAACAAAAGTTTAATTGGCATGCAAAACAAAAGAAAAACATAAGAAAAGACTCCTACATCAAAATTGGAGTGCAAAAAGAAAAGAAAAAGACAAAAAAAAAAGAAATTCAAAAGAGAATGCAAGCCAAGGAGAAGTGCTCTACCATTACATGAACATCAAAGAGGCCATCTACACTAAGAGAAGATAACCTTATTGTTTCTTGAGAAAGGTTGCAGTAAGTGTTGTTTCTTGAATTGTAAGTCACCTCTTCCTTTTCCATCCTTTCATTTTCCTTGTCTTCAACCATTTCTTTCTTTTAATACCTTTAAATTCTTTCTTCTACCTTTCCATTTCTTCTATTTTTTCTACCCTAACCTATTTACAGCTGACGCACACATGGAAAGAATTAACTTGTTCTAATCTTGAGTAAGTTCCTCAAATGACTTAGCAAGAGAATTTTGAGTGGAAAAAGGCTATTGAGAGAGTGAGATAAGAAGGGGAATTGTTAAAAGCCATAATCATATTCCTGAGAGTAAACACGAGTGTTGAGTGGAGTGATCTTATCATTTTATTTGAACTTGAAAGGTTTTGTGAGTGTGCTGGTAAGGTTTTTTTTCATTTTATTTACTAATAATGTCTCAAGTTTCAGGACAAATTTTTGTAGTGAAAAGAGCCTTGAATATTCAGTCCATGGAGGATAACCAAAGAGGGAACATTTTTCACACTAGCTGTCATGTAAACAACAAAGTGTATTTCATGATTATCGATGGGGGAAGTTACACCAATGTTGCAAGTACTTTAATGGTGGCTAAACTTGGACTCAAGACTATTAAACATCCTACACCATACAAGCTACAATGTGATATGGTAACACCTACCTCAGATCCGGAAGTCATGCCACAAGGTCCCATTACTAGGTCAAGGGCCAAACAATTCAGGGAAGTTCTCCTAACTAAGTGTCTTGAAGCTTTTGATTCATTTGATAACTTAACACCCTCCTATGTTATGTTATATAATGTTTTAATAGTTAAAGAATAACTTAGTATGAACACAACTTGCACATTAATATTTAAGCATATTAGGATAGTCTTATAATCATATTAAACATGATTACCTTATATACATCAAGGAAGCATTATTATAATTCATTTTATTAGTTCATATTCATTCATATTAGATCTTAACCTTCATGCATTATCTTACACATATTATGAGATGATATATTTAGCTCATGACCTTCAATCATAACTCACATTACCATATTCTTATATGGAAGCAAGGTATTTAGCTCATAACAACCCAATATCATGGACATACCTTGTTTCCTTGCACATAAAGGTACATTGGAGTGTGATGCACGATGAGGTAGCTTGGTGAATGATTTGGACGTCATATGCAGCTCACAAAGTACAAGGCAGCTCATGGAACACTAAGGAAAGCTCGATTCAGCTGGAGGAGCTTAAGGCTAGCTAAACTCATCTAGTTGGACTATTTGGAGCTGAGTTGCCAAAAGTGATGTCAAAGGTAGCTGAACATGTTGTTATGGAGCTCATAAGGATTCAGCTAGGAAACTTGTTCACAAACAGCCCATGCTTGCTAACTAGCTCTACACTCAAGCTAGCTTGGAAGAAGACAAATGCACGCCCAAGATGGATCACATGACCAGCCATCATTCCATGCACAAGGTTGCACCACAAGGTTCCCTAGAACACCCATGTGCATGCCATATGACCAACCCCCATGTGCCTTACATGTGGTCTCATTTAGGCGCCAAGATGAAGAGCCCTCTCCCTATTCGGCCAAGCATCATCTCCCATCCAATTTGGCACCAACATGAAGGGACACTAGAGTTATTCGGCCAAGGGTTATCACCCTCCATTTAAACTGAACCATCATCTCTATTTTGTAATTAATTATGTCTCTATAGGAAGGCAGAAGGCTGGTCGAATCCCCTTGTAACCATTCAGCCATGCCTCTCCATTTCCTATAAACAGGAAAGCATATATCATTTGTATTCAGGCCTTTTTTATTAATATAAGTGAGATTATTCTCTTCCTTAAGTCCTGGTGACTTTTATCGACTTATCAAGTATTTTATACTTGTGGCGTTAACCCCTTTCTTTTCACCTTGATACTTCTGGTTCCTAGTTCTTATAACTAGTGGGTCAAAGTCCTTAACACCACCCCTTGAAGAAACAATATAAAGTATGGGTCTTTGATCTATATAGCATTGGTTCTTCTTTGAGACTTCTTCAAGATACTATCCTCACTTCCATCCCTTTGTTTCATCGCCATAACTATAGCCATATCAACCATCTTCCGCTTCCATCATTTATTATTTAAATAACCTACCTATTTCACCCATATATTTACCACCTTAACCATCTCTTTGAGCCATTCACTTGTGCAGGTTGTTTGCTTCCTTCCTAGATCCATAATCAATTTGTTAAGGTACAAATGCCTTACATCACATTGGCTAAATGATGAGGAGAAGTTAAAGTCACCAAACAAGTCAATATTTCATTTTCAATTGGGAAATACCAAGACCAAGTCCTTTGTGATGTCATTCCAATGAATGCCTGCCATATACTCCTAGGGAGGCCTTGGCAATTTGATAAGAAGGCTATCCATGATTGTTTCACCAACCGGTACTCTTTCTATCACCATGAAAAAAATTCATTTTGACTCTTCTTTCACCAAATCAAGTTTCTAGAGATCAAGATACTTTGAAGAAAAGCATTGAAGTTTTCAAATCTATCAATGAGGAGAAGCCAATGAAGATGAACATATATGCTGGAGGAAAAGACATTAGGAAACATTTGTTATCCTACAAATCTCTAATTGTACTTAGGTATAAGGAAAGCTAAATTTTGACTAACATTCCAGAAGGCTTGCATTCCTCTATTTCATCTTTATTGTAGGAATTTGAAGAGTTATTTCCGTAATATATCCCTAGTAGATTGCCACCTATTAGAGGGATCGAGCATCAAATTGATTTTATACCCAGTGATGTGATCCTCTCTAGCACCAACTTTCTGCATGACATACTTACATCATTGAAAATCAATCAAACTCAATATAAGGGAGTTTTGCCTTACTTTATCTTATATTTACTTATTTATGCACTATATACTATTATAAGCATACAATTTCATATTAAACTATGCTTGAATTATCATAACATGTGCATTCATTCATTATGTCCTATGGTTTGCATCATTGATTGATATTCATGCATATAATCTATAGTTGTAATAATAATATTCATTCATTATCGTATGATGCATGAGTTATTATTATAACCTATAGTTCACATCTTTATAATATGCACATTCTTATTACTTTCTAATAATTCATATACTTAGCTTATATTATGCTTTCTTTTGTAGGTGCATGTTCGGCCACATGTTGGGAACTGATTTAAAGCTATAATGGGAGTCAATGAGCTAGGAAAACTTCCATAAGATGACTTGGGAGATCATGAAGAACAAATGATGAAAAGTTGTCAGCTGACCTCCGAGCTCATAGCTCACTTGAGCTGGATTTTTGAGCTAGCTAGATACTTCTTTTCAGCTGGAGATTTGCACCATCATCTTCACCACATAGAGCACTACAAATATGGTCTAGGTCAATTTTTGTGGATTCGTACCTTTCCGCGAAGAGTTGCCATTCCGAGTAGTGCCTTTTCACAAGGAGCTGTCCTATGACTTGTACACATGTCCTTCATCTATGGCCAGCTCAAGTTCAGCTCAAACTCATGGGAAGTACCTCAAATGATGAAAGGTTGTTTCACACAAATGTGACCTTTCATAATTAGTTGCTGCCCCATTGATGCCATGTCACCTAGACACATGTTTGATGCCAAGTCACGCATAAGTTGTTGTTCATCTTCACGCCATGGAGGAGTCCATGCCTTAAGCATTCTACAACATCCATGTGAGTGCCACATGACCAGCCACCCATGTGCTTTGCATGTAAATGAAATAGGCGCCAAAATGAAGAGGCTTCTCTCTATTCGGCCTGAACATCATCATGCTTCAAGTTGGCGCCAAGATGAAGAGATATGGGAACCATTCGGCCAAAGACATCTCCCCTCATCCAAGCATCATTTATTTTCGTTTTAAGACATGTACTTTGCCGAAAAGGCATGTATTTATTTGGCCAAGCCTTTACAAATCTATAAATAGGCTTTGGCATTCATTTGTAAACGAACCCTTTGATAATTAAAATCCTTTTGTGAGATTATTCTCTCTTCAAGTTCTTTTTAGAACTATATCGATTAAGCAAGCCTTTCTAAAGCTTGTGGCGTCATTCCTTCACCTTGATACTTCTGGTTCCTAGTTTAAATAACTAGTGGGTCAAAGTCCTTTCATACCATCCCTTATAAAACTTATAAGAAATGGGTCTTTGCTCCTTTATAGCATTGGTTCCTTCTTAGTTTTATAAGATACAATCTGTCCATCACTATTATCACGCCTATATCATCACCATAGTCCATCACCATTATCACCCTTATATCATCACCATATTCCATCACCATATCACGCCCATATTATCACCAACTTACAAATTTCCATTTCTTCATCTTTGAATTATCCTTCATCCTCAACAAGGCATTCGTCCATCACCACCATTGGAGATCGAATCCATCATCACTTGAAGAATCATTCTACAACACTTCCGCAGCCCTTCTTTGATAACTAATATATCCATTTCAATTATTTCCATTTCCATTTACTTTTCATTTCTTAATTATCATATTACTTAATCAATTCTTCTTCTTTTGTGTAGATTACTTTCAATCCAAGGTGTAGCATTTGGTGTCTCTCCTAGATCGGGAAATAACAAGGTTGCCAACTTCTCCATTATTGAAGAAGCCTGGTTAGCCTCACATCAAGCGGTAATCAGAGCTTTGGTGGATTGACATTCAAAGTGCTACAACAAAAGGCAACAAGAAAGAAGAAAAGAAAAAGACTCCTACATCAAATTTGGAGTGCAAAAGAAAGAAAAGAAAAAGAAGAATCAAAAAAGCAAAGAAAAAGTGAAGAAAAATTGAAAATACACTCAAAGAGAAGCACAATACAATCTGTCCCAATATCAAACTTGAAGGAGGTATCATTGTTGTTTCTTGTGAAGGAAGATAGTAAGTGTTACAACTTGAGTTGTAAGTTATCTTCACTTTCTTACTATTTCATTTCCTTTTCTTTCATCTTTTCTTATTTCATTACTTTATCCTTTTCTTAACCTTTTCTATCCTACCTTTACCATAACCATTTCTATACCCTAACCATATTGTTTTAAGCCGACGCACAAACTAAGAAACTTGCTCAATCTTGAGTTAGTTCTTTAAAGGGCCCACAAGAGAGAATTGAGCGGTAAAAGGCAAATGAGAGGGTAAGATCAGAAGGGGGATCAGAAAAAACCAAGAACATATCCTCGAGTGCAAACACGAGTGCGAGTGGAGTGAAGTCTTAAATATCTTTGGAGTGACCAAGTGAGGCTTTTGTGAGTGTGCTGGTAAGGTTTTAATTTTTTTTTTATACTAACAAAGTCTTGTGATCTTCCATCTTTCCAAACATTGGAGGATGAACAACAAAGAACAAACACATTTCACACTCGTTGCCATGTAAATGGTAAAGTGTGTCTTGTAGCTATTGATGGAGGAAGTTGTACAAACATTGCAAGCACATACATGGTCAAAAAATTGGGACTTACAACATTCAAACATCAAGCCCATATGTTTTGCAAGGATTAAATGAAGATGAAGAGTTAGAAGTCACATAGCAAGTTGTCATCCCGTTTTCAATCGGCAAATATCAAGATGAAGTTCTTTGTGATGTTGTACCAATGGATGCTGGACATATACTTTTGGGAAGACCGTGGCAATTCGATAGACTAGCAATCCATGATGGGTTTACAAATAGATTTTCTATAACCCATAATGGCAAGAAATTCACTTTGACGCCACTTTCTCCTAGTCAAGTGAATGAAGGCAGCACCATTTGAAGAAAAGAATGGAATCATTCAAAAACGTTGAAATTAATGAGAATCAAAGAGTAGATGAAGAAAACATTGGAGTTTAAAATGAGAAAGATAAATTTGGAGAAAAAGATGAGAGTGAATAACAAATTTTATCTAATCTTTCTTCTCCTATCCTTCTTTCTGTTTTACAGGGCAATTTCAGAGACGTATCTTTTCAAGGTGATGATTCAAGAATCATGGCTTTTGGAGGAATAAAAGATGTGACTTTTGAAGAACAAATAGTTGTTACTTTTGGTGGTCAACGAAACATATCTCTTGATGTTTCAAAGATAACGTCATTTGAAGTTCCAAGAGAAGCGTCACTTGAAGTGCCAAGAGTTGTGTTTGTTGAAATTCCAAGTGCATTGCCAATTATGAAAAGAATTCAGCAACCAACTCTCATTAAACATCCGCCCTGGTTTGATATGTCCATTCATCTTGTTAATAGTTTTTCATTTACTTATTTTGATTGATTTTGCAGCAATTCAATTCATATATGTGGCATTATTTTATCAATTTATGATGGCACAGATGATTTAAAGAACATAAATTTTCAAGGAAAGGAGCCAAAGGACGTTACTCTTTAAGAATCTAAGGCTGTGACTCTTCAATCAAAGGACATGATCTTTGGAGGACCAAAGAATGTGTATTTTAGAATGCCAAAAGTTATGAACGTTCAAAGCAACATCTCTTTCGATTCAAAAGACATCACTCTTGGTCATCTAAAAGATGTGAACAGGGAGTATACTTTTAACCTAACAATGATTCATAATTCCCTTACTTATGAAAGTTTTCTTTCTTTTCAGGACAAGGAGGTTCAAGATACTTATTCAAGGTTCATGACTTTTCACAAGGATCCTTTCATAGATCTTTTCGAAAGGGAATGTCTTGAACAAGTTACTATTGAATGGATATATTTAGAATACAAATCAACAATGATTGAAGGGGTGTACAATTTGGAGAAGTCACATTTCGATTTGAGGACAAATAGCATAAAAGAAGGGGAGGATGATGTGATCCTCTCTAGCACCAACTTTCTGCATGACATACTCACATCATTGAAAATCCATCAAACTCAATATAAGGGAGTTCTGCCTTACTTTATCTTATATTTACTTATTTATGCACTATATATTATTATAAGCATACAATTTCATATTAGACTATGCTTGAATTATCATAACATGTGCATTCATTCATTATGTCCTATGGTTTGCATCATTGATTGATATTCATGCATATAATCTATAGTTGTAATAATAATATTCATTCATTATCGTATGATGCATGAGTTATTATTATAACCTATAGTTCACATCTTTATAATATGCACATTCTTATTACTTTCTAATAATTCATATACTTAGCTTATATTATGCTTTCTTTTGTAGGTGCATGTTCGGCCACATGTTGGGAACTGATTTAAATCTAGCATGGGAGTCAATGAGCTAGGAAAACTTCCATAAGATGACTCGGGAGATCATGAAGAACAAATGATGAAAAGTTGTCAGCTGACCTCCGAGCTCATAGCTCACTTGAGCTGGATTTTTGAGCTAGCTAGAGACTTCTTTTCAGCTGGAGAGTTGCACCATCATCTACACCACATAGAGCACTACAAATATGGTCTAGGTCAATTTTTTTGGATTCGTACCTTTCCGCGAAGAGTTGCCATTCCGAGAAGTGCCTTTTCACAAGGAGCTGTCCTATGACTTGTACACATGTCCTTCATCTATGGCCAGCTCAACTTCAGCTCAAACTCATGGGAAGTACCTCAAATGATGAAAGGTTGTTTCACACAAATGTGACCTTTCATAATTAGTTGCTGCCCCATTGATGCCATGTCACCTAGACACATGTTTGATGCCAAGTCAAGCCTAAGTTGCTGTTCATCTTCACGCCATTGAGGAGTCCACGCCTTAAGCATTCTACACCATCCATGTGAGTACCACATGACTAGCCACCCATGTGCTTTGCATGTGAATGAAATAGGTGCCAAAATGAAGAGGCTTCTCTCTATTCGGCCTAAACATCATCATGCTTCAAGTTGGCGCCAAGATGAAGAGATATGGGAACCATTCGGCCAAAGACATCTCCCCTCATCCAAGCATCATTTATTTTCGTTTTAAGACATGTACTTTGCCGAAAAGGCATGTATTTATTCGGCCAAGCCTTTACAAATCTATAAATAGGCTTTGGCATTCATTTGTAAACGAACCCTTTGATAATTAAAATCCTTTTGTGAGATTATTCTCTCTTCAAGTTTTTTTTAGAACTATATCGATTAAGCAAGCCTTTCTAAAGCTTGTGGCGTCATTCCTTCACCTTGATACTTCTGGTTCCTAGTTTAAATAACTAGTGGGTCAAAGTCCTTTCATACCATCCCTTATAAAACTTATAAGAAACGGGTCTTTGCTCCTTTATAGCATTGGTTCCTTCTTATTTTTATAAGATACAATCTGTCCATCACCATTATCACGCCTATATCATCACCATATTCCATCACCATATCACGCCCATATTATCACCAACTTATAAATTTCCATATCTTCATCTTTGAATTATCCTTCATCCTCAACAAGGCATTCGTCCATCACTACCATTGGAGGTCGAATCCATCATCACTTGAAGAATCATTCTACAACACTTCCGCAGCCCTTCTTTGATAACTAATCTATCCATTTCAATTCTTTCCATTTCCATTTACTTTTCATTTCTTAATTATCATATTACTTAATCAATTCTTCTTCTTTTGTGCATATTACTTTCAATCCAAGGTGTAGCATTTGGTGTCTCTCCTAGATCGGGAAACAACAAGGTTGCCAACTTCTCCATTATTGAAGAAGCCTGGTTAGCCTTACATCACCCAGTGCATCCATTCCAAACAGACCAGCATATAGAAGTAACCCCAAAGAAACCAAGGAACTTCAAAAACAAGTTGAAGAATTGATGGACAAGGGATACATACGAGAGAGTTTGAGTCCATGTGTTGTTCCGGTGTTACTTGTGCCCAAAAAGGATGGTTCATGGAGAATGTGTGTAGACTGTCGTGCTATCAATCAAATTACCATCAAGTACCGACATCCTATACCAAGACTTGATGACATGTTGCCGAATTAAGTGGATACACTATGTTTTCTAAAATTGACTTAAAGAGTGGATATCATCAAATTAGAATGTGAGATGGAATGAATGGAAGACCGCATTCAAAACAAAGCAAGCATTGTATAAGTGGTTGGTAATGCCTTTCGGTTTAACCAATGCTCCAAGCACCTTCATGAGGTTAATGAATTATGTACTCCGACCATTCATCGGTAAGTTTTGTGTTGTTTATTTTGATGATATTCTGGTTTATTGTCATAACTTGGAATCCCATGTGCAATACTTGAGGTAGGTTCTTGAAACCCTTCAAAAGGGATCATTAAAAAGAATTCTATCTTTTCAAGGGCAAAGAACAAGAAGATGCCTTCAACGAAATGAAGGAATGTTTAACCAAGGCACCTTTACTTGCACTACCTAACTTTGATAAGACTTTTGAGGTGGAGTGTGATGCTTCTGGAATCGGAATTGGGGCTATTTTGACTCAAGAAGGATGACCCATTGTATATTTTAGTGAAAAGTTTAATGGTGCCTTGCTAAACTATCCAACTTATGACAAAGAGATGTATTCTCTCATACGGGCACTTGAAGTTTGGCAGCATTATCTTCTACCAAAGGAATTCGTCATACACACCGACCATGAAGCCTTGAAGCATATCAAAGGTCAACACAAGTTAAACAAGCGACATGCCAAATGGGTGGAGTTTTTAGAGTCATTTCCTTACGTTATTCATTACAAGAAAGTTAAAGAAAACATTGTAGCTGATGCTCTCTCCAGAAGGTATGTACTCCTTAATGCTTTTGATTCAAAGTTAACTGGGTTTTCATATATTAAGGATTGTTATGCTACTGACAATGACTTTGAAGAGAAGTATAAGTCTTGTGAGAAAGGTGCATCTGAAAAGTTTTATAGGCACGAGAGATATCTATTCAAAGAAGGGCATTTATGTATTCCTCAAGGATCTCTTCGAGAAGTGCTTGTTCAAGAAGCACATGAAGTAGGTCTCATGGTTCATTTTGGAGTCAGCAAAACATTGGAGATTTTGAAACAACACCTCTATTGGCCTAAAATGAAGAGAGACGTTGAAAGAGTATGTGAAAGATGTGTCACTTGCAAAAAGGCTAAATCAAAAGTTATGCCTCATGGACTTTACATGCCTTTACCTATTCCTCAAGCACCATGGGTTGATATATCAATGGACTTTGTGATGGGACTACCAAGGACAAAGAATGGACGAGACTTAATATTTGTGGTAGTGGATTGTTTTTCCAAGATGGAACATTTCATATCATGCCACAAGACAGACAATGCAACACATGTGGCCAACTTATTCTTTTGAGAAATTGTGAGATTACATGGCGTTCTAAGAACCATAGTCTCTGATAGAGATGCCAAATTTCTTAGCCATTTCTGGAGGACATTATGGAGTAAGATTGGAACAAAGCTGCTATTCTCCATAACATGACACCCTCAAACGGTTGGGCAAATCGAAATGGTGAATCGAGTATTATCAATATTGTTGAGATCTATCATCAAAAAGAACATCAAAGCTTGGGAGGAATGCTTACCACACGTTGAGTTTGCATACAATCGGGTAGTCCATTCAACGACCAAGATGTCACCATTTAAGGTAGTGTATGTATTTAACCCCTTAACACCTCTAGATCTTCTTCCTTTGCCTCAAGAACACATGATCAACAAAGATGGCAAAAACAAAGTTGAGTTCGTTTAGAAACTTCATCAACAAGTTTGAGACAATATAGAAAAACAAACAAGGCAATATGAACAGTAGCGAATAAGGGACGCAAGCAACTAAAATTGGAGGAAGCTGATTGGGTGTGGGTGCATTTCAGAAAATAACGTTTTCCTTCCCAAAGGAAATCCAAGTTGTTACCAAGAGGAGATGGACCGTTCCAAATCATCAAAAAGATCAATGATAATGCCTACAAATTGGATTTACCTGGTGAATATAATGTAAGTGCAATTTTTAATATTTCAGATCTCTCTCTATTTGAAGACAACGACGATTTAAGGACAAATCGCTCAAAAGAAGGGGAGGATGATGTGAACACAACAACACAAATGGATCATGAAGTCATGCCTCAAAGACCTATCACTCGTACAAAGGCTAAACAATTCAGGGAAGTACTTTCTCATAAGTGCCTTAATGTTTTTAAAACTTTTAATGAGAAAGAACCCTTAGATAATAGGTTTTTTAATATGTTACATATTGAATATTAAATAACCTATAGTTCACATTCTTATATTATACATTATATAAGTTCATTTACTTAGTTTATTTCTTTATGTTATGCATGTAGGCACATTCGGCCAATACTTGGGAGCTACATTGGAGCTAAATGGAGCATGCAATAGAAAGGATACTTATATAGGAACGATTAGGAGAGCATAAAGAGCAAATTGGTGAAAAGTTATTTTGAGGCCGTGAGCTCATTGCTGGATTGAGCTGAAGATTTGAGCTACAAGATGACCTCATTTCAGCTGGAGAGCTGCACCATCATCATCACCACTTAGGACACTTTAAATATGTCCTAAGTTAAAATTTTTGATATCGTACCTTTTTCGCGAATATTTGCCAACTCAAGGGGTACCTCTTCACAAGGAGCTGCCATAATGTTCACCATGCTACAAGCCACCTATGGCCAACTCACCTTTAGCTCATTCACACCATAAGTAGCTCAAACATGACGGGACACCTTTCTCAAACATTATGACCTTTCATGAATGATGCTTCCCATGAAGATGCCTTTACACCCAAGAGCATGCTGATGAAGACATTGTAATCATTGGAGGTTTAAATCACCTAGGAACATGATATAAAGCTCCATGCTTATTTGGCCACAAACATGCCATGCACATAAGAGCTTTTGGAGCCAACATGAGAAGACACAACACCATTCGGCCAAGGGCACACTATTACCAACCCATACCCTTCGCCATACTTCCATTCCATCCAAACTATAACTTCTATCATCTTCCGTACTTAACCAAATCCTAAAAATCATTTCCATATCAATCCTTCATTTCTACTACATCTTTATCTTTCATTAACATATTACAAGTCATGATTTTCAAGTTTAAAGCAAGCAATTCCATCTCTTACTAGAATCACGATTGGGCATACATATATATATATGACTCAAAACTCATAAACAAGATTATATCAAAATGAATTAAAATGACCAAATCAACAACATAAACTAATAATCAATGAACAATTTAAATATAAAATAATAACTAAATAAACCACCTATGAAATTTCCCCTTATTTAATTCTTGTCCTCAAGCATTCCTCAATCAATACATCAAAACCATAAGTTTCCTTCTTCAATCTTTCTTTTTTTCCTCAAACATCCAAATAGATTAAGATCTTAACAATTGTTGAAATTAAGAAACAATCAAGCAAAGACGCAACTAGCAACAATTTTAAGTAAAGTATGTGATGTGATCCCAGTTATGTACCTTACATCATTTTCTGTAATCTTCTAGAGACCGTTTGATCGAGGTAAGTTGTTTATAATCGATAAACTTCAAGAAGATTATTTGAGCTTAATCTGGGAATTTCAAGCCAAGTTTAGATTTTTGAAAGCCTTTTTCAATCCAAAAGAATGACCTCCACCATCATATTCAAGGCTGGGATGTGAAGAAGGAACAACCAAGTTTAAGGGAAGATTTTATCTTTTACTTGCATGAATTTGCATGAGTGTTAGTAAATTTGCATGACATTAAGTTGCATAAATAAATAATCATGCTACTTCATTTAAGCATGCATTGCATTTAAAACATATATTTCATTTAATAAAGTTAGTTCATTAATTAAACTAGTTCATAAATCAAACTAGTTCATTTATTAAACTAACTCTTAATTGTTTCATGCATGTTTTCAATTAACTATTGAATAAATTTCACCTTTGTGTTTAGGTGCAAGAGGGAAGCTGAACAGTCTCAACAGATGCAAGAATATCAGTCAGAATGTATTCTAATTCTTGATGCGATACAGAAATATTTGATAATATAAACCAAACGAAAAGTATTCCTCTATCTCTTAGCTCTCCAATGCCTTTTGAATTACCTTAATTTGATATCGGGAGCTTGATATATGATCGATTTATTGAAGAGAGTGCAGGTTGGAATTTTAATATGGGAATTTCATGCATGGATGATTTGGATGAGTTTGAGCCAAGGAAGAGTCCTTTCATCTTCGACCAAGAGACAAACAATTGAAGGCTATTATAATGATTCTATTCAAATCAATTCAAGGATTAATTCTTTTCATCTTTTAAAGGTTGTTCATATTCTTGGAGAGGCAATGCATTCAATCCTTCATAATTCACCTATTCAAGTCTTACTTATCATTCTTTGAAGGCTATTCATGTGCTACCAAGGAACAAGCAATGAAGTGACGCGATCACGGTCAGACCTCGTCGATCGATTGTGGATCTAGGAAGGAAGCGAAACAACCTGCAAAGATAATGGTAACAAATGGATAGTTTACGGTGGTAAATGTGATGGTAAATGGTCGATTTAAGAGATGGTAGCGGAAGACTCGGATTTGGTAATAATATGGATAACGAATTATGGGATGGTGAAACGATAGTATCTTAAAGAAGACTCAAAGAAGAACCGATGTTAAAGAACAACGACCCCGACTTTATATTGCTTCGATAAGGGATGGTAAATCGGACTTTGACCCGCTATCTATAAAGAGATAGGAACCATAAGTATCAAGGTGAAAGGAATGACGCCACAAGTAACGAATTACTTGATAAGTCGATAAAAGTCACGAAGGACTCGGTTAGAGAAAACTCTCACAATTTCATTAAAACAAAGTCTATCCATTACAATGCAAAATGAAGCTATTTATAAGACTAGAAATACAAAGGCTAAAATTATAACATGCATGGACGTATGGTATAAATTGCATGGCTGATTGTTTCAATTTGCATGGCCTCTTGGTGCTTTTTGACGTGGACTCCTTTAGACATAATTTCAGCTCAAATTCTTGCATGATTTTCGGTCATATGGTTGGTGGAGTGTGTTGGCCGAATCTCATTAAAAGATATCTAGTGGAGATTAAACAAAGTGGAGATAAGTGAGCACATGGGCTGTTGGAGTGTTTCACGCACATGGTTGTCTTCAAGTGTGATTTGGCGTGTAGTGGCCTTCTTTGTGAGTGATGGTCTAGTCATGGCTGATTAAATAATACATGAGCTGTTGGAGTGTTTCACGCACATGGGATGTCTAGTGCCTCCTTTTCACGCACATGGGCTGTTCCCTTAAGTGCTTTGGCTTGTATGCTTTGCAATATAAAGCTCACGTGGATTTGTCTTCATCTTTTCCCAAGTGGAGATAATAGTTTAATCAAGGAAAAAGGCTGGTGGTGAATTTCCAACCAAATTCATTCTCCCCAAATGCTCATATTCTGCCGTGAATTGTTGAATAGGTGGGTGAGCCATTCTTAATCCTTTAAATGCTGGAACGTGCTGGAAATGTGTTTAAAATAATGCTCCATTAACCGTGCATCATGGGCATACTCTTTGGTGTTCCTTTAATGCTCCATAAGCTTCCAAAACGTTATCCATTCTTTATCAACACACATGGTCGTGTTATGTGCTGGATTTGTGTTCAAAGAATCCCTTAAAAACCGTCCAGCATGGGGCTGATCACTTGGTGTTCCTATATGATTAAAATAACAAGTTATTTTAATGTATAGTGCTGTTATAACAAGAACAAGTGCTGCCCATCACATGTTGTCTCCCACATATCCTTAATTGCCGTAGAGTGAGCTGGATAAGAGCTTCAATACGCTGCTCCAACTTGTGCTATATTTTAATAGCCTTGTTGTCGTTTTGTACCATGAAAATATGTTAAATAACCTCCTCAAAAACCGCCCAGTATGGAGCATGAGCTTTGTGTTCCCTACAAGTGCAAATAAACTAATATTAACGTGATATTATAAGTGATAAAACTTGCTGCCATGTGTGTCTTGTGTCTTGTGAGCCTTTGTTTGCATTAAAGAGCACGTGAACTTATTTTATAAATGAGCTAAATGTTTAATATGTATGATTACTAAAATATGCAAGGATGATTGCAAATGCACGGCAAATGATACATAAATGCAGAATAACACGTTAAAATAAGTTACACAAGTGATATGCTGAAACGTGAAAACATGAATAAGTAATTTTATTTCTCATGAACAAACACATATGCATGAATGCTAAGATGACAAATATTAATGAGCTAACAAATAATTAAATATGAATGCAAATGAATTGCACAATGATATGTGAACAACACGTGAACTTAGTTGAATAACCTAGGAACTAAGTTGAATGCAAATTAGCTACAAGTATGCTGTTTATGGAAACATGTTACATAACACGTGAACATCTTAAATACTAAGATGAAATGCAAAACTAATATGATACAATAATATGCTTGACATGAATGATGATTGAACGAAAATGTGAAACATGATATGCAAAGCTACTCTAACATACTAAACAACTTAATTACTAATATGCAATGTAATGCATAAATAAGTAAATAAGTAATAAAGTAAGGAATTACTCCCTTAGAGTTAATAAGGTAGAACGTCCTTGAGGGGTTTTCGTCATGGAGAAAACCGGCCCTAAACGTGCTCACATCATCCTCCCTTTCTTTTTGGCGATTTGTCCTCAAATCGAAATGATTTCTCATTGAAGACCTTCTTGATGTAGGATGGATGGAATCCTCATACCTTTCTCCAATGGTCAACCTCTTGACTTCATATTTGGTAACTTCATATTTCCTTGAATCATCATGAGGATGGTGGGATAGCTTTTCCTTCAAATCGTTTATTTGCAAATTGGAGAGTGGCAATTTCTTATCAAGATTGCAAAGATACTTATCCTCGCAACTCAATACATCAATTCCACGTTTTTGTATCGTCCCTCCAAATAGTAAATAAAAGTTAGTAGGTAAATCAATAACAAAAGAGTTAGAAAGATTAAACCTTGGATGATACTTGATGATATCATTGGGTACCAGTTCCTTGGGAATAGAAATTTTCATTAAGTCCTTCTTTGAAACATTGCTAGAGCATGGACGATGCTCGATCATCAATAGGGTTGGCGATGTGTTTATCATGTTTCTGGAAGTACTCGTCTTGTCCTCCTGCAACAATGAAGATCCAAAAATAGAAGAAGAATGGTTAAGGTTGTTAGTGCAAATTGAAATTTTACACTCTTTCTCCTTTGCACAAACAATTTCTTTTTCAAATTCTTCATTTTCACTCTCATTCTCATTTTCGACTCCAACATTTCTCACATCGATTTTCTTATTTTCATTGCTCTCAATGTCGTTTTCAACTTTCACTTCTTTATTTTTGCAAACACTTTCTTTTTGTAGTTGTTCTTGCAATTGTGTTTCTTTGACGAAATTGTCAACACACTCTTGAAGACGAGCTAGACTTTCTGGATTAAAACATGCAAAATTTCTTGGCTCTCTTCTCGTTGAACTTTTGACATTGCTTCGGAAATTGGAATCCTCTTCGTAAGATCTTTCGTTCCAATTGGATGTAGGAACGGGTCGAGTGTCGTCTCTCCTCTTGATTTGGCCCCTGATCTTCGGCGGAGGTGTTTGTGAACAAGAACGTTTTTCGATTATACGATCCATCGTCTTTATGATTGGGTTGAGACTTTCTTTGAGCAAACTCCTCAATTCTCGACTGAAATCTTGAAATTGAGAATTTGATAAAAAATCTCGTTCGTCATCTACTGTATAATCATTTGATCTTGTGTACTTTCGAGACATAATGAAAAGAAAAAGATTAATAAAAATAATCAAAATAACTGTTAGTAACATAAAAAGAATCTCACCAATTCACTCCAAAGAAAACTTGAATGTCGCTCAACACTCGTGTTTAACTCGGGATGGCTTTTACCCTTGGTGTTCACTCTTGCCTTTTACCGCTCAATTCTCTTTATGTCAAGTCCTAAAATGACTTTACTCAAAACATGCCAAAGAGGAAACTATGCTATGAAGCACAGTCCCAGTCTTCACAAACTTTCTTGAGGGGTGGTGATAGTGTCTTCATCCCACTAGATAACAATCTAGGAATTTTGGAATCAAAATAGAAGGAATGACGCCACAAGTATAGGAACTATACTTGTTTAATCGATAAAGTTCACAAAGAACTTTGAAGAGAAATAACTCACAAGAGTATATTTTATATAAGTG
This sequence comes from Hibiscus syriacus, assembly GCF_006381635.1. Lineage (NCBI taxonomy): Eukaryota > Viridiplantae > Streptophyta > Magnoliopsida > Malvales > Malvaceae > Hibiscus > Hibiscus syriacus. Next base: position 16,801,165 of record NW_024063533.1, read on the forward strand.
ATGAGATGAGAACAAATGAAGGCAAGCCACTCTATTTATAGGAAATGAGAGGGCTTGGCCGAATAGTTACATGATGTTTCGGCTAGATACACGTCTTTAGGAAAATACATAATGCTTGAGATGAATGAATAAGCCCTTTGGGCTTGTAATGGTTCGGCTAACTCTTCATGAAAGGCCTTAATGATTCGGTCAAAGGGTGGAGAGACATCTCCCTTGGCCGAATAGTGCATGCTTGTTCATCTTGGCGCCAATTTCCTCTCCTTGGCTGAATAGTCATGTGCCTTATCATGTTTGGTGCCAAAGCTTCCATGTGCAAGGCATGTGGTGTGACCGAATAGGCATGGAGCTCTATCTCACATCTCTTGGTGATTTAAGCTTTCAATGCTAGCAATTCCTTCATCAACGTGCTCCTAGACGAAAAGGCATCTTCATGGGAAGCATTATTCATGAAAGGTCACAATGGTTTGAGAAAGGTGTCCCTCAATGTTTGAGCTACTTATGGTGTGAATGAGCTAAAGGTGAGCTGGCCATAGATGACTTGTGACATGGTGAACGTTTGGGCAGCTCCTTGTGAAAAGGTACCTCTTGAGGTGGTAACTATTCGCGAAAAGGTACAATTTCACAAATTTTGATTTAGGACATATTTGAAGTGTCCTAAGTGGTGATGATGATGGTACAACTCCCCATCTGAATTAAGTTCATCTTGTAGCTCAAATATTCAGCTCAATCTAGCTATGAGTTCACGGCCTCCGGACAACTTTTCACCAATTATTCCTTGTGCTCTCCTAATCGATCCCATGTAAGTTTCCTTGCTGTTACATGCTCCATTTAGCTCCAATGTAGCTCCCAAGTGTTGGCCGAATGTGCCTACATGCATAACATAAAGAAATAAACTAAGTATATAAACTTATATAATGTGTATATTATAAGATTGTGACTATAGTATATGATAATAACTTGTGTTTCATATATAAATGTATAACTTATTATCATAACTATAGGTATTATATATATATATGAAAATAACTATCTTATAACATATGAAATATGCATCTATAGGTATAAAGATAGAAAGTTTATTCCCTGGACAGGTTGGAATAGCCATGGTAAATATGATGCTGAATTGGATCACATCATCCTCCCCTTCTTTTAATCGATTTATCCTCAAATCGAATGATCGTCTTTTCCTTGTGTCCTTCTATTCAATCTTTATAAAAAGGTTCATATCCGTTGAAAGACTGCTTTGGAAGTTTTTAACCTGAAAAGAAAGAAAACTTTCATTAGTAAAAATGTGATCAAACATAACTAAAGTTAAGAAATACTTCTTTTAAATTGTATGTTCAAAGTTCATGTCTATTGAAGTCATTTTGCTTTGAACGTTTGCGCCCTTTTGCATTCCAAAAATCATGTCCCTTTGTTCTTCAATAGTTGTTTAAATTGATTCGTGAAAGATGATGACTCTTGGAATGGTGATGTTCTCATAAGTCACGCCCCTTGGTTGAAAAATTGCTTCCCTTTGATTTTCATTAGGCATAACTCTTGATTCTTGAAGGATCACGTCCTTTGGATGAAGAATTACCATTCTTTGCTTTTCAAAAATCGCACCTTTTGGCTCTTGAAAGGTCACATCCTTTAATTTCCCAAATCGATGGATTGTGTCACTTGAATCATCCTACAAATCAAAGGAAATTCCTGCATTGTCAAAGTTAGAAATATCTTCATTGACCTTACTCCTCGTCAGTAAACATCTTCGTAACAAGCACTTAGATGTATAAGCACTTGTTTTTGGAATGTTTTCTTCCTGGATTAACTTCGATTTTCCTTTCCTCATGGCCTCAACACTTTGTTTCATCTTGATTTGCTCAACTTGGACTTGTTTAGGCGTCAAGGGTGTTAGGATGATCTTCTTTCCTCCATGGTTGAATGAATACTGATTGGTAAATCAATCATGAATGGTCCTCCTATCATATTGCCATGGTCTTCCAAGGAGTAAATGCTAGCATGCATAGGAACAACATCGCACATAACCTCATCCTTGTACTTACCAATTGAAAAAGGGACCATCACCTATTTGTTGACATTAAGTTCACCTCGTTCATTGAGCCATTGTAGTTTGTAGGGATTTGGATGTTTCAACGTTTGCAATCCCAATTTCTCCAACATGATGGTACTGGCAACATTAGTACAACTCCCTCCGTCTATAATCATGAAACACACTTTTTCATTCACATGGCAGCGGGTATGAAAGATGTTTTCCCGTTGTACATCGTCTTCTACTACTTGAGCACTTAGACTTCTCTTGACCACTAGGGCTTCACTTTCCACAGGAGCACCAATTTCGGCTTCTTCCTCCACTTCTATTGGTGGTGCTTATTCTTCTTCATGGTTAAATTCAATCTCACCATTTCCAAGTAATAACATGGTGTTTCTATTGGGACATTGTGTGGATATATGCCCCTCCCAAGACATTTAAAACAACGTATGTCTCTTATTCGATCAGGGATCTCTTTTCCTCGATTCTCCTTACCAAGTTGGGATGCATTTGATGATTCGGCTTTTTCCTTGGTAGGAGTAGGAGTAGACTTCTTCAAATTGTTAGGACTCCATCTCGAAGGCATGGTAGTGTGAGATATAGATCTCCTTCGTAATTGCCTCTCTATTTTCATAGCCATTTGCACTATTTCATCAAGTTCGATATAATGATACAATTTTAGTGTGTTGGCAATCTCAAGATTGAGTCCAACAAGAAATCTAGCCACGGTTGCTTCATGATCCTCCTCAATATTGACTCAGATCATTGCCACTTCCATTTCTTTATAATAATCCTCCACACTCCATTGGTCTTGTTTCAAATTCTGCAATTTCTGAAACATGTATCGGTGATAATGAGTAGGAATGAAACGTTTACGCATGATACCTTTCATTTTGAGCCATGTTGAAATTGGTCTCTCTCCATTCCTTCTTCGAGTAATAGTAAGTTGATCCCACCATATCAAAGCATAATCAACAAACTCCATGGCTGCCAATCTTACTTTCTTGAGTTCGGAATAGTTATGGCAACTAAACACATGTTCCACCTTGCTTTCCCATTCAAGATAGGCTTCTGGATCAGTCTTCCCTTGGAATTGAGGAATTTTGATTTTGATGTTGCTCATATTATCATCAACATTGGCACGCCTAGGTCCTTGTATCAATGTTGGTTCTTCTTCATCATAAGGATTTGGGACATCATCTTCTGGAAGAGGTTGTTGCCTCCGAGGAGTATTATTGTTCCTAATTTATGGTTGATCTTGTCTTTGGTCTAGTTTCTCATGGAGAGCATCAAATTCAGTTTGAAACATTCTCATCATTTATCCAATCAGTGCTTGCATTTGCAAATTGGGTTGACCTGCATTTCCTTTAGGACTTTGAGACATGGTTAGTAAATAAAACAAAAAAAAATAAACCTTACCAGCACACTCACAAAGTCTCACAATTTCACTCCAAAGAAAAGATAAGATCACTCCACTCAATACTCGTGTTTACTCTCAGGAATATATATTTGGCTTTTAACAATTCCCCTTCTGATCTCACTCTCTCAATAGCCTTTTTCCACTCAAATTTCTCTTGCTAAGTCCTTTGAGGAACTTACTCAAGATTATATCAAGTTAATTCCTTCCTTGTGTGCATCGGCTACAAATAGGTTAGGGTAGAAAGAGTAGAAAAAAAATGGAAAGGTAAAAGAAAGGATTCAAAGGTATTAAAAGAAAGAAATGGTTGAAGACAAGGAAAATGAAAGGATAGAAAATGGAAGAGGTGACTTACAATTCAAGAAACTACACTTACTGCAACCTTTCTCAAGAAACAATAAGGTTATCTTCTCATAGTGTAGATGGCCTCTTTAATGTTCTTGTAATGGTAGAGTACTTTTCCTTTGCTTGCTTTCTCTTTTGAATTTCTTTTTCTTTTCTTTTTGACTGATTCTTCTTTTTGTCTTTTTTTTTCTTTTTGCACTCCAATTTTGTTGAAGGAGTCTTTTCTTTTTTCTTTTGCTTTGCACACCAATGACACTTTTATTGTCAATCCAACTATGCTCTGATACCACTTGATGTAAGGAGAATCTACACACTTTGATGAAAAGAGTAGATAGCCTTATTGTGTCTCGATCTAGGATTGACAAGTACTGATGTCCTTGAATTTATAAGTTTGGGCTGCAAAATAAGATAAGAAAAGAATGATTAATAATGGAATTAATAAAGGGGATAATAATATAAGTAATGAAAATAAATAATAAGAATAAAATGAAATAAAGAAAGAATAGAGATGGTTGCAGAATTGATGGAAGAGATGGATGATGGTGATGATGAAATGGCAATGGTGGTGATGGTGTATCTCAAACACGCCAAAGAGGAAACTATGCTATGAAGCACAATCCCGGTCTTCACAAACTTGCTTGAGGGGTGGTGATAGTGTCTTCAACCCACTAGATAACAATCTAGGAATTTTGGAATCAAAATGGAAGGAATGACGCCAAAAGTATAGGAACTATACTTGTTTAATCGATAAAGTTCACAAAGAACTTTGAAGAGAAATAACTCACAAGAGTAAGTTTTATATAAGAGATAAGATGAGTACAAATGAAGGCAAGCCACTCTATTTATAGGAAATGAGAGGGCTTGGCCGAATAGTTACATGATGTTTCGGCTAGATACATGTCTTTAGGAAAATACATAATGCTTGAGATGAATGAATAAGTCCTTTGGGCTTGTGATGGTTCTGCTAACTCTTTATAAAAGGCCTTAATGATTCGGTCAAAGGGTGGAGAGACATCTCCCTTGGCCGAATGGTGCATGCTTGTTCATCTTGGCACCAATTTCCTCTCCTTGGCCGAATAGTCATGTGCCTTATCATGTTTGGCGCCAAAGCTTCCATGTGCAAGGCATGTGGTGTGACTGAATAGGCATGGAGCTCTATCTCATGTCTCTTGGTGATTTAAGCTTCTAATGCTAGCAATTTCTTCATAAACGTGCTCCTAGACGAAAAGGCATCTTCATGGGCAGCATTATTCATGAAAGGTCACAATGTTTGAGAAAGGTGTCCCTTCATGTTTGAGCTGCTTATGGTGTGAATGAACTAAAGGTGAGCTGGCCATAGATGACTTGTGACATGGTGAACGCTTGGGCAGCTCCTTGTGAAAAGGTACCTCTTAAGGTAGCAACTATTCGCGAAAAGGTACGATTTCACAAATTTTGATTTCGGACATATTTGAAGTTTCCTAAGTGGTGATGATGATGGTGCAACTCCTCAGCTGAATTAAGGTCATCTTGTAGCTCAAATCTTCAGCTCAATCTAGCTATGAGCTCACGGCCTCCGAAATATTTTTACCAATTGTTCCTTGTGCTCACCTAATCGATCCCATGTAAGTTTCCTTGTTGTTACATACTCCATTTAGCTCCAATACAGCTCCCAAGTGTTGGCCGAATGTGCCTACATGCATAACATAAAGAAATAAACTAAGTATATAAACTTATATAATGTGTATATTATAAGATTGTGACTATAGTTTATGATAATAACTTGTATCTCATATATAAATGGATAACTTATTATCATAACTATAGGTATTATATATATATATATATATATATATATATATGAAAATAACTATCTTATAACATATGAAATAAGCATCTATAGGTATAAAGATAGAAAGTTTCTTCCCTGAAGAGGTTGGAATAGCCATGGTAAATATGATGTTGAATTGGATCACATCAGATTAAGATCTTATCAATTATCGAAATTAAGGTAGAATCAAGGAAAGACACAACTAGCAACAATTTTAAGTAAAGTGAAGTGATCCCAGCTATGCACCTTACATCATTTTCTGTAATCTCCTAGAGACTATTTGATCGAGGCAAGTTGTTTACATTCAAGAAACTTCAAGAATATTATTTGAGCTTAATCTGGGAATTTCAAGCCAAGTTTAGATTTTTGAAAGCCTTGTTCAATCCAAAAGAAGAACCTTCACCATCATATTCAAGGCTGGGATGTGAAGAAGGAACAACCAAAGTTTAAGGGAAGATTTTATCTTTACTTACATGAATTTACATGAGTGATAATAAATTTTCATGACATTAAGTTTCATAAATAAATAATCATGCTACTTTATTTAAGCATGCATTCCATTTAAAGCATATATTTCATTTAATAATGTTAGTTCATTAATTAAACTAGTTCATAAATCAAACTAGTTCATTTATTAAACTAACTCTTAATTGTTTCATGCATGTTTTCAATTAACTATTGAATAAATTTCACCTTTGTGTTTAGGTGCAAGAGGGAAGCTGAACAGTCTCAACAGATGCAAGAATATCAGTCAGAATGTATTCTAATTCTTGATTCTATACAGACATATTTGATTATATAACCAAATGGAAAGTATTCCTCATTCTCTTATCTTTGCAACACCTTTTGAATCACCTCAATCCGATATTGGGAGCTTTATATATGATCAGTTATTGAAGACATTGCAAGCTGAAATTTTGATACAAAAATTTCATGCATGGATGATTTGGATGAGCCAATGAAGAGTCCTTTCATCTTCTACCAAGAGACAAACAATTGAAGGCTATCTTAATGATTCTATTCAAATAAAATCAATGATTAATTCTATTCATCTTTTAAAGGTTGTTCATATTCTTGGAGAGAAAAAGCATCCAATCCTTCATAATTCACCTATTCAAGTCTTACTTATCATTCTTTGAAGGTTATTCATGTACTACCAAGGAACAAGCAATGAAGGCTGATTTTATTTCATTTAATCACAAAATTAAGTGATAAAATCAGCAAGGAATTTGAAGAGACAAGCTGATTTGGACATGTAGGATGTCCACATTCATCCTATGACTTCATTTATCATATTTTATTCCATTTGTAAGCAAAGCAAGGAAGCCCACGAGTCACCCCTCCTTATACAAAATTAAGGTCATATTCAGTTTCAAATTATCTAGATTCATCCCCCAAAATAATCTAGAATATTCATCCAACTTTGAAGATAAGAAGACACAGCATTCAAGTGCATCTTATTGCTAAATTGATGAGCATGTTTTCATCTTTTGAGACTTTTCATATACTTCTTAGAAATACTATAAATATGACATTTGGGACCATTTGTAGACACACATTTGAATATATAAAACATCTTTGAGAGGTTGCTTTCATTCTTCTTCTCTTGTAGAACTTTATCGGCTTCAAGATTGTCTTGTAGTCTTTATCCATTTCCTTTTGTTATAGCATTGGTTTCTAGCTCATATATAGCTAGTGGGTCACGTTCCATCTACTTCCACTTCGATTCCACCTCTTTATCCTGATGGTTTCTAACTCTATATAGTTAGAGAATCATAATCTATTTTATTTTTCAATCCATCTTACACAATCCACGCTATTACCAACCCATACCTTCGCCATACTTCTATTCCATCCAAACTATAACTTCCATCATCTTCAGTACTTAACCAAATCCTAAAAACATTTCCATATAAATCCTTCATTTACACTACATATTTATCTTTCATTAACATATTACAAGTCATGATTTTCAATTTTAAAGCAAGCAATTCAATCTCTTACTATAATCACAATTGGGCATACATATATATGACTCGAAACTCATAATCAAGATCATATCAAAATGAATTAAAATGACCAAATCAACAACATAAACTAATAATCAATGAACAATTTAAATATAAAATAATAACTAAATAAACCTGTAGACACCAATTTTCTTAAATGATAGAGCTAACAAGAGTTCCTCTCCTAAGAGGACTCTTCTACCACCATATCTTTTAAAGAAACAACCACACCAACAAACGTGCAACAACCGAGCAAGGACTCTAGTTGCATTAGGATTCTATTGTTAATAGGATTCTAAAAATAGTTATTTTTTTCACTATAAATACATGTAATCCTCCCCATTTGTAAGACAATGATTTACATAGAAGATACAGAGGAAAGCACAAAAAAATACAAAGGCAAAGTTATTGTAAACGATTCGAAAAGGAAATAAAAGATAAGGTAAGATGGTGTCTGACCCACCTAAATTCATTTTAAAATGGTCAGTGGCGACTCCAATCCACATTTTTCAAGTCGAAGCCTAATTCCGGGGCCTAACTGAAAGACGGTTACAACAGCTTGGTGACTCCTTTAGGGACAGGTAAGTGAGTCAGGCTAAGGTAATTTCAGTTGTCTTTTTAACGAAAAGGGTAAGTTTAAATTTTAAGGTAACAATTTGATCCTTTTTTATTTACTTTTGATTATATTTTTGGGTAAATAGTTATACTAATCATTTTCTCGTGATTTCAGCCTTCAAATCTTTTTCATTTAAGGCTCTATACCTGAGCTCCAAACCTTGTCTTAAGTGGGGGTGAAAGTGACACCTTCGTGTGAATTTATTCATCGTGCGAGCCTAGCAAGTAGCCTTCGGGATTCATATACCTTATGTCTTCGTGTGAATTTATTCACCGTGCGGGCATAAGGGAATGTGTCCTCTCGAGTTTAACTTAGTCCACACAAGCTTGTGATGGGTTTAGGACTAAGGGTCTGGCAAGCCCAAGGGGGTACCAGCAAGGAAAACTCGGGTACCATTTTTAGAACCTAAACCGGGAAACCATGGAGAATTAGAGCCTACCTTGAAACCACATTCCAAAACCTAGGATATTTTTACCCTAACCATTTTCTTTTTTGTGTTTTTTCTTTCATCATTTATTTATTTATTTTTATTTTACTAATCCTTTTTCCTTTATGTTTGTTTTCTAGCATTTGCATCATAGCAAGAGGCTATTGATCCTTAAAAATCATTTGTTAAACACAAAATAAATCTGAATTAATGGACAAAGGTGTTGTAATACAAGAGATTAAAAACACTGAGGCACGACTATGGTCCGAGAAGACTCAGAAAGAGAAGGGAGATAGTCTTCAGGGAAATTATGTGTCAAAGCTTGTTAGTTACACATTTGTCAGCCTGAAACAAAATGATGTCCAAGAATTGCGAAATATTTGGGACAGTTGGGGGAATGACAAAAAGCAGAAGTTCAACTAACGATATGGTGATATTGCCCCCTTACTCCATGTCAAGACTGAAGAGCCCCTACTCTGAGCATTAATTCAATTCTGGAACCATTGATATAGTTGTTTCACCTTTAACCGGGAGGACATGGTGCCCACAATTGAAGAGTATACTACCCTACTGCACTGTGAAATCATCATACTAGAGAGGGCATATATCAAACACATCAAAAGTCAGCCTTTCAAGAACGGACTAGCTATGATTGTAGGGGTTGATGAAAAATGGATCGACTTCGACACAAAGGTAACGGGGAAGGAATTGAGTGAATTCACATAAGGCAACTAATGAAGAACCACCCTGATGAATGGAAGACTATAAACCTTTTTGCAATAGGTCTGTACGGTCTGGTTATATTTTCAAAGACTTTCGGTTGCATCGACGCAGCCGTGGTAGAGCTATTCGAACAACTTCCAAGGCGAGTCAACCCAGCACTGACCATCTTAGCCAAAACCTTTTGATCTCTCAACCATTGCAGAAGAACTGGCGGAGAAAAGTTCGTTTGGTGTATTCAGCTCCTTCAAGTCTGGATTAACGGCAACTTTTGGAAGACTAATGGGGTAGCCTATCGCCGATTTAGCACTACCTATTCACCTTTGGGAGAATTCATCACTAGGAAATGGCATGAAGATGCTTCAAAGGAAAAGTGGATGAAAGTTTTTACACATCTTCAGGATCGGGATATTACCTGGAGAGCCCCCTGGTTGTTCCTCGGTGACATTCTTTTCCGGTGTGGGGATTCTGATACTATGACCTTACTCGGACTTTGGGGTGCAGTTGGGTATGCTCCGTTGTTAGCACTTAGACAGTATGGGGCACGTCAGTTTGTCCCGGTAACATGCGGGCTAGCTAGATCAGAGTTTATGTATAATGGTGACAGTTATAAGAAGAGGATCAAGGAAGCAGCTGATTCATGGAAGAAAGTATACCGAATGGATGTTATGGCTGCTAGAGACATGCTTACTCCGAATTATGTGGAGTGGCGAAGACTGAGAAAGAATGATAACATCCCGGTGCCAGAATGTGAAGACACCCGGACCATGGAGGAACATCTCAGACATGTTCCTTTTGAACTTGAGATACCTAAGGCAGAGTTTGAAGCTGTGAATAACGAGCTGAAACATAAGGTTAAAGAACTGGAAGCTGAACGTTATCAATTGAAGCTAGATTCCGAATCTCAGAAAGATAGATCAGACAAGCTGGAGAGAGAATAGAAAAGAGTCCGTTTTGATCTCGAGGATTTGAGAAAAGGGTATCAATATAAATTCAAGGATAATTTCAAGTTGAAAATAACCTCTGAATACTAGAAAGACAAATTTCATAGCTTAAAAAGAAAGTTAGAGGGGTCTGATGAAAGAGCTTGGAAAGAATAGTTGAAAATTGCTCAGAGGCGCTTAGCAGACAGTCAACATTAAAATCAATGCTTGAGAATCCAGATGGCTGACCTAGAAAAACAACATGAGAGAGATGGAAAAAAATATCAGAGTTAGAAGTTATTGTGGATGGATTCAAGAAGCAAGCAGCCGAGCTTCAGATAGTACCCTTCACAGAGGTCTACAGTGGCGTTTCCGTTGGGAGCAAGCACAACAAAGGGTGAAATCTAGAGACGCAGTCATCCGAGATTTCCTGGATCAAGTGCAAAGAGCAGCCTGTCATCTTCACAGCCTAGCAAAGGAAGCTGGAGTGGTTCGACAAGGAATTCAACCAATGACAGATGAAGGCAGAAGACTTGTCAATCTACTAGAAACTGTTCGGGTCTAGAGGATTTAGTCTGATTTTTTTTATGTCTCTTACAAAATAAAACATTTATGTCTAAATAAGAATTATTTATAATAATAGACACTTTTCTGGATCAATGCCTCGAACATTTCATGCATTTTTGCATTTTCATCTACATTTCATTTTTTAAGCATTTTCATAAACATGAAATTTCTTCATGGAGAATTCGATGAAGTGGTTTTAACCACATGACACCACATGGAAGCAAGATTGTAACATCAAAAGAAAAAAACTGAAATCACAACGAATGAGCCCGATCAGCTGGTTGTACAACTAAAGCCTGCCAGGATGATCTGAGAAGAGAGTCCACATATCCTAAGGGCTACGATGTTGAAGCTGTTTGTAGTTGCCACATAGGATGCTCCGTACATTCCTCTGAGAACTATAAGGCGCTGAAGTGCGAGATCCAAAACATGATGGATTCAGGGGCATGGACAGCCAAAGAAGACATTGCATATATCATTTTCACTCAGAGGATTGTTTTGTTTGAACACGTCTTTGATCGTTCATGTTTGCTTAATCTTTTAAACGATTGAATTTATGCTACTTTCTAAGGTGGAGCAATTGAACAAATTTTAATCTTTAGTTCTTCGAATATTAAATGAATTAAGGATTCTTTTAATTCTTCAAGAATTATGGATTTTTGACATATGGCAAGATTAGACCTTTCTTATCCTGTCTCAAACCCCAAAATAAAATACCTTGATTCTTTACCCAAAATAACTCATGGTCATTACCAAAAAGACCAAATTTTGACATTACCTCCCTTTGAAATTTTTGAATATTGCCTTTATCTTTTTGATATGCCCATACCTTTCTTTGAGTCAAATAAAGTCACACCATTGTCTTTTTAGACTCATAATTGACATTTTAATTCCAATAAAACTCAAGGCATTGAGTTGTTCATTTGAACATGAGTATTCTTCTAATACACAACTTGGGGCATCTCGCAGAGAGCCTGAACATTGAGACATGTTGGGAGCAAGAAGCAGAAAAAAGAATTCACTTGAAATAATTCTACCATTCATTAATTACATTGTTTTCATGTCAATAAAAATAATCCTGAAAAATCTATTCCCCTGGGGATACCTTTTCTGTGAGGACTTCCATGTATGAAATGATGAACGACTTTCTTTCTTCATCCCTTCACAACAGGAGAAAATATATATCCCTTGTGTCCCCTTTTGAGCCTATAGTATTTTTTCTTCTGATTTAACCCTAACCAAGGATCACCCTCTACACTGGGTGATTTAAGGCGAATCAACACACCTTGGTGAAAAGAGCAGATAGCCTTATTGTGTCCCGATCTAGAATTGACAAGTACTGATGTCCTTGAATTAATAAGCTTGGGCTGCAAAAATAATAAGAAAGAAATATGATTAATGATAGGTTTAGGAAATGAATAATAATACAAGTAATGGAATGAAAGAATAAGAATAGAGATGGCTTCGGAATTATGGGATTGATGATGGTCTTGATGAAGGATGTTGATGATGAAATGAAGATGGCGGTGATGTTGTATCTCAAACTCGCCAAAGAGGAAACTATGCTATGAAGCATAATCCCGGTCTTCACAAACTTGCTTGAGGGGTGGTGATTGTGTCTTCAACCCACTAGATATCAATATAGGAATTTAGGAATCAAGATGGAAGGAATGACGCCACAAGTATAGGAACTATACTTGTTTAATCGATAAAGTTCACAAAGAACTTTGAAGAGAAATAACTCACAAGAGTATATTTTATATAAGAGATGAGATGAGTAAAAATGAAGGCAAGCCACTCTATTTATAGGAAATGAGAGGGCTTGGTCGAATGGTTACAAGTTTTTTGACTAGATACATGTCTCTAGGAAAATACATAATGCTTGAGATGAATGAATAAGTCCTTTGGGCTTGTGATGGTTCGACTAATCCTTCATGAAAAGCCTTAATGATTCGGCTAAGGATGGGAAGACATCTCCCTTGGCCGAATGGGCATGCTTGTTCATCTTGGCGCCATTTTCTTCCCTTGGCCGAATGGTGGTCTATCTTTTCATGGTTGGCACCAAAGGCTCTCATGTGCATGGCATGTGATGTGGCCGAATAGGCATGGATCTTTTAGCTCATATCTCTTGGTGATTTAAGCTTCCAATAGGTGTGATCTCTTCATCCACGTGTTCCTTGTTGAAAAGGCATCTTCATGGGCAGCATCATTCATGAAAGGTCACAATGTTTGGAAAGGTAACCCTTCATGTTTGAGCTACTTTGGGTGTGAATAAGCTGGTGGTGAGCTGGCCTTAGATGACTTGTAACATGGTGAACGTTTAGGCAGCTCCTTATGAAAAGGTACCTCTTGAGGTGGTAACTATTCACGAAAAGGTACGATTTCACAAATTTTGACTTATGACATATTTGAAGTGTCCTAAGTGGTGATGATGATGGTGCAACTCCCCAGCTGAAATAAAGTCATCTTGTAGCTCAAATCTTCAGCTCAATCTAGCTATGAGCTCACGGCCTCCAGACAACTTTTAACCAATTGTTCCTTGTGCTCTCCTAATCGATCCCATGTAAGTTTCCTTGCTGTTACATGCTCCATATAGCTCTAATGTAGCTCCCAAGTGTTGGTCGAATGTGCCTACATGCATAACATAAAAAAATAAACTAAGTATATAAACTTATATAATGTGTATATAATAAGATTGTGACTATAGTATATGATAATAACTTGTATCTTATATATAAATGGACAACTTATTATCATAATAACTATATGTATAATATATATATATGAAAATAACTATCTTATAACATATGAAATAAGCATTTATAGGTATAAATATAGAAAGTTTCTTCCCTGGAGAGCTTGGAATAGCCATGGTAAATATGATGCTGAATTGGATCACAACATCCTCCCCTTCTTTTAATCGATTTGTCCTTAAATCGAATGATCATCTTTTCCTAGTGTCCTTCCATTCAATCTTTATAAAAAGGTTCATATCCGTTGAAAGACTGCTTTGGAAGTTCTTAACCTGAAAAGAACGAAAACTTTCATTTGTAAAAATGTGATCAAACATAACTAAAGTTAAGAAATACTTCCTGTAAATTGTATGTTCAAAGTTCATGTCTATTGAAGTCATTTTGCTTTGAACGTTTGCGCCCTTTTGCATTCCAAAAATCATGTCCCTCTGTTATTCAATAGATGTTTGCATTGATTTGTGAAACATGATAACTCTTGGAATTGTTAAAAGCCATAATTATATTCCTGAGAGTAAACACGAATGTTGAGTGGAGTGATCTTATCCTTTCTTTGGAGTGAACTTGTGAGACTTTGTGAGTGTGTTGGTAAGGTTTATTTTTGTTTTATTTACTAACCATGTCTCAAAGTCCTAAAAGAAATATAGGTCAACCCAATTTGCAAATGCAAGCACTGATTGGAGAAATGATAAGAATGTTTCGAACAGAATTTGATGTTATCCATGAGAAACTAGACCAATGACAAGATCAACCATAAACCAGAAACAATGATACTTCTCGGAGGCAACAACCTCTTCCAAAATATGATGTCCCAAATTCTTATAATGATGAAGAACCAACATTGATACAAGGACTCAGGCGTGCCAATGTTGATGATAAAATGAGCAACATAAAAATCAAGATTCCTCAATTTCAATGAAAAACTGATTCGGAAGCATATCTTGAATGGGAAAGCAAGGTGGAACATGTTTTCAGTTGCCATAACTATTCCGAACTCAAGAAAGTAAGATTGGCAGCCATGGAGTTTGTTGATTATGCTTTGATATGGTGGGATCAACTTACTATTACTTAGAGGAGGAATGGAGAGAGACAAATTTCAACATGGCTCGAAATGAAAGGTATCATGCGTAAACGTTTTATTCCTACTCATTATCATCGGGACATATTTCAGAAATTGCAGAACCTAAAGCAAGGCCAAAGGAGTGTAGAGGATTACTGTAAAGAAATGGAAGTGGCAATGATTCGATTCCATATTGAGGAGGATCGTGAAGCAACTATGGCTTGATTTCTTGCCGGACTTAATCCCAAGATTTCCAACACACTAGAGTTGTACCATTACATAGAAATTGATGAAATGGTGCAAATGGCTATGAAAATAGAGAGGCAACTACGGAGAAGATCTCGCACTACCATGCCTTCTAGATGAATTCCTAATAATTTGAAGAAGTCTACTCCTACTCCTATCAAGGAAAAGGTCGAATCCTAAAATGTTTCCTTTGATTTACAGGATGAACAAAGTAACAGAATCCATCAATTTGGTGAACTAAAGGATATGACTTTTCAAGAGCCAAGAGGTGTGACTATTGAAGAGCAAAGAATGGTAACTCTTCATCCAATGGACGTGATCCATCAAGAATCAAGAGTCATGCCTATTGAAAACCAAAGGGAAATGATTTTTTATCCAAAGGGCGTGACTTATGAGGACATCACCATTCCAAGAGTCATCACTTATCATGAATCAATGCATATATCTATGTAAAGGGGTATGATTTTTGGAATACAAAAGGGAACCGACGTTCAAAGCCAAATGTCTTCAATAGAAATGAACTTTGAACCTACATGTTTCAGGAAGTATTTCTTAACTTTAATTTTGTTTGATCACATTCATATTAATGAAAGTTTTCTTTCTTTTCAGATCAAGAACTTACAAGGCATTCTTTCAAAAGATATGAACCTTTTTATAAAGGTACTTATCGAATGGAAGGACTCAAGGAAAAGAAGATCTTTCGATTTGAGGACAAATCGATTAAAAGAAGGGGATGATGATGTGATCCAATTCAGCATCATGGATATTCCACCTTTACAAGGGGAGAGACTTTCTAACTTTACACATATATATGCTTATTTCAAATATTTTAATATAGTTATTTTCATCTACATATACTATATCTATAGTTATTATGATGATAACTTATCCATTAATATGTGAGATATAAGTTATCATAATATACTATAGTTCACATACTTATATTATACATTATATAAGTTCATTTACTTAGTTTATTTCTTTATGTTATGCATGTAGGCACATTCAGCCAACACTTGGGAGCTACATTGGAGCTAAATGGAGCATACAAAAGTAATGATACTTACATGGAAACGATTAGGAGAGCACAAGGAGCAAATTGGTGAAAAGTTGTTTTGAGGCCGTGAGCTCATAGCTGGATTGAGCTGAAGATTTGAGCTACAAGATGACCTCATTTCAGCTGGGGAGCTTCACCATCATCATCACCACTTAGGACACTTCAAATATGTCCCAAGTCAAAATTTGTGAAATCGTACCTTTTCGCGAATAGTTGCCAACTCAAGAGGTACCTTTTCACAAGGAGCTGCTATAATGTTCACCATGCTACAAGTGACCTATGACCAGCTCGTTCATTCACACCATAAGTAGCTCAAACATGAAGGGACACCTTTCTCAAACATTGTGACCTTTCATGAATGATGTTTCCCATGAAGATACCTTTACATCTAAGAGCATGCTGATGAAGATATTGTAATCATTGGAGGTTTAAATCACCAAAGAACATGTTATAAAGCTCCATGCCTATTCAGCCACACATATGCCATGTACATGAGAGATTTTGGTGCCAACATAAGAAGACACAACACCATTCGGCCGAAGGGAGATGTTTCCTCATCATTGCCTAATCATTAAGCCCCTTCATGAAGGGTTAGTCGAACCATCACAAGCCCAAAGGACTTAATCATTCATTTGAAGCATTATGTATCTTCCTAAAGTCATGTATCTAGCCAAAACATTATGTAACCATTCGACCAAGCCCTCTCATTTCCTATAAATAGAGTGGCTTGCCATCATTTGTACTCGTCTCTTATATAAAATATACTCTTGTGAATTATTTCTCTTCAAAGTTCTCTGTGAACTTTATCGATTAAACAAGTATAGTTCCTATACTTGTGGCGTCATTCCTTCCATCTTGATTCCTAAATTCCTAGATTGATATCTATTGGGTTGAAGACACCATCACCACCCCTCAGGCAAGTTTGTGAAGACCGAGATTGTGCTTCATAGCATAGTTTCCTCTTTGACGTGTTTGAGATACAACATCACCGCCATTGCCATTTCATCATTAAGATCATCCATCTCTTCCATCAATTTCGTAGCCATCTCTATCGTTTATTTATTTCATTTCATTACTTATATTATTATTCCCTTTATTAAGTCCATAATTAATCATATTTCTTTTCTTATTTTGTGTAGCCCAAGCTTATAAATTCAAGGACATCAGTACTTGTCAATCCTAGATCGGGACCCAATAAGACTATCTACTCTCTTCCATCAAAGCGTGTAGATCAGCCTTACATCAAGCGGTAATCAGAGCATAGTTGGATTGACAACAAAAGTGTCAGTGGCGTGCAAAACAAAAGAAAAAATAAGAAAAGACTCCTACATCAAAATTGGAGTGCAAAAAGAAAAGAAAAAGAAAAAAAAGAAGAATCAGAAAAAAAGAAAAGAAAAAGAAATTCAAACGAGAAAGTAATCCAAGGAAAAGTGATATACCATTACAAAGTACATCAAAGAAGCCATCTACACTAAGAGAAGATAACCTTATTGTTTCTTGAGAAAGGTTGCAGTAAGTGTTGTTTGTTAAATTGTAAGTCACCTCTTCCTTTTTCAATCCTTTTATTTTCCTTTTCTTCAACCATTTCCTTCTTAGCAAGAGAAATTTGAGTGGAAAAAGGCTATTGAGAGATTGAGATCAGAAGGGGAATTGTTAAAAGCCATAATTATATTCCCGAGAGTAAACACGAATGTTGAGTGGAGTGAGCTTATCCTTTCTTTGGAGTGAACTTGTGAGACTTTGTGAGTGTGTTGGTAACGTTTATTTTTGTTTTATTTACTAACCATGTCTCAAAGTCCTAAAGGAAATACAGGTCAACCCAATTTGCAAATGCAAGCATTGATTGGAGAAATGATAAGAATGTTTCGAACAGAATTTTATGTTATCCATGAGAAACTAGACCAAAGACAAGATCAACCATAAACAATGATACTCCTCGGAGGCAACAACCTCTTCCAGAATATGATGTCCCAAATCCTTATAATGATGAAGAACCAACATTGATACAAGGACCCAGGCGTGCCAATATTGATGATAACATGAGCAACATAAAAATCAAGATTCCTCAATTTCAATGAAAAACTGATCCGGAAGCATATCTTGAATGGGAAAGCAAGGTGGAACATGTTTTCAGTTGCCATAACTATTTCGAACTCAATAAAGTAAGATTGGTAGCCATGGAGTTTGTTGATTATGCTTTGATATGGTGGGATCAACTTACTATTACTTAGAGGAGGAATGGAGATAGACCAATTTCAACATGGCTCGAAATGAAAGGTATCATGCGTAAACATTTTATTCCTACTCATTATCATCGGGACATGTTTCAGAAATTGTAGAACCTAAAGCAAGGACAAAGGAGTTTAGAGGATTACTATAAAGAAATGGAAGTGGTAATGATTCGATTCCATATTGAGGAGGATCATGAAGCAACCATGGCTCGATTTCTTGTCGGACTTAATCCCGAGATTGCCAACACACTAGAGTTGTACCATTACATAGAAATTGATGAAATGGTGCAAATGGCTATGAAAATAGAGAGGCAACTACGGAGAAGATCTTGCACTACCATGCCTTCTAGATGAATTCCTAATAATTTGAAGAAGTCTACTTCTACTTCTATCAAGGAAAAGGTCGAATCCTCAAATGTTTCCTTTGATTTACAGGATGAACAAAGTAACACAATCCATCAATTTGGTGAACTAAAGGATATGACTTTTCAAGAGCCAAGAGGTGTGACTATTGAAGAGCAAAGAATGGTAACTCTTCATCCAAAGGACGTGATCCATCAAGAATCAAGAGTCATGCCTATTGAAAACCAAAGGGAAATGATGTTTTATCCAAAGTGCGTGACTTATGAGGACTTCACCATTCCAAGAGTCATCACTTTTCATGAATCAATGCATATATCTATGTAAAGGGGTATGATTTTTGGAATACAAAAGGGCACCAATGTTCAAAGCCAAATGTCTTCAATAGAAATGAACTTTGAACCTACATGTTTCAGGAAGAATTTCTTAACTTTAATTTTGTTTGATCACATTCATATTAATGAAAGTTTTCTTTCTTTTCAGATCAAGAACTTACAAGGCATTCTTTAAAAAGATATGAACCTTTTGATAAAGGTACTTATCGAATGGAAGGACTCAAGGAAAAGAAGATCTTTCGATTTGAGGACAAATCGATTAAAAGAAGGGGATGATGATATGATCCAATTCAGCATCATGGATATTCCACCCTTACAAGGGGAAAGACTTTCTAACTTTACACATATATATGCTTATTTCAAATATTTTAATATAGTTATTTTCATCTACATATACTATATCTATAGTTATTATGATGATAACTTATCCATTAATATGTGAGATATAAGTTATCATAATATACTATAGTTCACATACTTATATTATACATTATATAAGTTCATTTACTTAGTTTTTTTCTTTATGTTGTGCATGTAGGCACATTCGGCCAACACTTGGGAGCTACATTGGAGCTAAATGGAGCATGCAAAAGCAAGGATACTTACATGGAAACGATTAGGAGAACATACATAGCAAATTGGTGAAAAGTTATTTTGAGGCCATGAGCTCATAGCTGGATTGAACTGAAGATTTGAGCTACAAGATGACCTCATTTCAACTGGGGAGCTGCACCATCATCATCACCACTTAGGACACTTCAAATATGTCCTAAGTCAAAATTTGTGAAATCGTACCTTTTCACGAATAGTTGCCCATGAAGATGCCTTTACATCCAAGAGCATGCTGATGAAGACATTGTAATCATTGGAGGTTTAAATCACCAAAGAACATGTTATAAAGCTCTATGCCTATTCGGCCACACACATGCCATGCACATGAGAGCTTTTGACGCCAACATGAGAAGACACAACACCATTCGGCCAAGGGAGATGTTTCCTCATCATTGCCGAATCATTAAGCCCCTTCATGAAGGGTTAGCCGAACCATCACAAGCCCAAAGGACTGAATCATTCATTTGAAGCATTATGTATCTTCCTAAAGTCATGTATCTAGACAAAACATTATGTAACCATTAGGCCAAGCCCTCTCATTTCCTATAAATAGAGTGGCTTGCCATCATTTGTACTTATCTCATCTCTTATATAAAATATACTATTGTGAGTTATTTCTCTTCAAAGTTCTTTGTGAACTTTATCGATTAAACAAGTATAGTTCCTATACTTGTGGCGTCATTCCTTCCATCTTGATTCCTAAATTCCTAGATTGATATCTAGTGGGTTGAAGGCACTATCACCACCCCTCAAGCAAGTTTGTGAAGACTGGGATTGTGCTTCATAGCATAGTTTTCTCTTTGGCGTGTTTGAGATACAACATCACCACCATTGTCATTTCATCATCAACATCATTCATCTCTTCCATCAATTCCGCAGCTATCTCTATCCTTTCTTTATTTCATTTCATTCTTATTCTTTTATTTCATTATTTATATTATTATTCCCATTATTAAGTCCATCATTAATCATATTTCCTTTCTTATTTTGTGTAGCCCAAGCTTATAAATTCAAGGACATCAGTACTTGTCAATCCTAGATCGGGACACAATAAGGCTATCTACTCTCTTCCATCAAAACGTGTAGATTAGCTTTACATCAATAGATAGCCTTATTGTGTCTCGATCTAGGATTTCAAGTACTGATGTCCTTGAATTATAAGCTTGGCTGCAATATAGATAAGAAAAGGAAAATGGTTAATAATGGAAGATTAAATGAAATAATAAATATAAGAAATGAAATGAAATAAGGATGTGATGCAAGCATGTTTTCATCTATAAAGGGACTACTCTTGAACATCTTTATATCGCATTTACTTTATACTAGTCTTATAATATACATTATTATAGTACATATCATGCTAAAGATATTAGTTATGTAGTTAAAGAATAACTAAGTATGAACCCATCATGCGCATTGATATTTAAACATGTTAGAATAGTTTCATAATTATATTAAGCATGATTATCACATATACATCAAGGCATCATCATTATAATTCGTTTTATTAGATCATATGCATTCATATTAGCTCTTAAGCTTCATGCATTATCTTACACATCTTATAAGATGATATATTTAGCTCATGACCTTCAATCATAGCTCACATTACCATATTCTTACATGGCAGCAAGGTATTTAGCTCGTCTTAGCTCAATATCATGGACTTACCTTATTTCCTTGCACATATAGGTACAATGGAGTGTGATGAACGTTGAGATAGCTTGGTGAATGATTTGGACATCCTATGCAGCTCACAAACAGCTTACAAAGGACAAGGCAGCTCATGGAACATTAAGGAAAGCTCAATTAAGCTGGAGGAACTCAAGGCTATCTAAACTCAGCTAGTTGGACTATTTAGAGCTGAGTTGCCAAAAGTGATACCAATGGTAGCTGAATGTAGCTGAACATGCTTTTATGAAGCTCATAAGGATTCGACTAGGAATTTTGTTCATAAAATAGCCCATGCTTGCTAGCTAGCTCTACACTCAAGCTAGCTTGGAGGAGACACATGCACACCTAAGAAGGGAACACATGACCAACCATCATCCCATGCAAAGGGCTGCACCACAAGGCTCCCTAGAACACCCATGTGCTTTGCATATAATCAGCCCCCATGTGCCTTGCATGTTGTTCATTTAGACGCCAAGATGAAGAGCTCTCTCTCTATTCGGCCAAGCATCATTTCCAATCCAATTTGGCACCAACTTGAGGGGATACAAGAACTATTCAGCCAACAATTATTTCCCTCCATATAGGACCGAAACATTATTTCATTTAGCATTAAATTATGTCATTTTATATAGGCACAAGGACTGGCCGAACCACCATGTATACATTCGGCCATGCCCCTCCATTTCCTATAAATAGGGAAGCACAATTCATTTGTAAGAAAACATTTTTGTTTAATTAAAGTGAGATTATTCTCTTCCTTAAGTCCTGGAGACTTTTATCGACTTATCAAGTATAATTTATTCTTGTGGCGTCAACCCCTTCTCTTTTCACCTTGATACTTCTGGTTCCTAGTTCTTTATAACTAGTGGGTCAAAGTACTTCATACCACCCCTTAAAGAAGCAATATAAAGTCTGGGTCTTTGCTCTATATAGCATTGGTTCTTCT
Source organism: Hibiscus syriacus (assembly GCF_006381635.1). Taxonomy (NCBI): domain Eukaryota; kingdom Viridiplantae; phylum Streptophyta; class Magnoliopsida; order Malvales; family Malvaceae; genus Hibiscus; species Hibiscus syriacus. The sequence goes on from NW_024063533.1 coordinate 16,823,302, forward strand.
TTGAGTCTTCTTTAAGATATTATCCTCACAACCATCCCTCTGTTTCATAAACCATAACCTTAGCCATATCAACCATCTTCCGCTTCCATCTCTCAATTAAACAGCCCACCTAATCACCCATACGTTTACCACCCTTAACCATTATGTTTTGAGCCCTTCACTTTGCAGGTTGTTTTGCTTCCTTCCTAGATCCATAATCAATTGTTAAGGCATCAGAAGAGCCTTACATCAAGCGGTAATCAGAGCTTTGGTGGAAGAAGCAACGTGCAACAACAACAAAAAGACAAATACAAAAAGAAGTGCAAAGTCAAAGAAAAAGAAAATAAAAAAATAAATTGAAGCACTCCAAAAGAAATAAAGAAATTCAACATTCAAAAACAAGAAAAGCAAAGAAAAGAAAAGAAATAAAGTTGAAGCACTCATCAACAATTCTCATCACCAAGCAAGTCAAGTAATCCGTTTAAATTGATTGTGGTAATAGAAGGTTGTGAAATGACTTGTGTAAGTAACCCCTTTTGTTCTTTTCTTTCTATTTCTAAGCCACCCTTTTCATTATATTTTGCTTTCCATTCCTACTAACCCTTTTACAACCGACGCTAAACAAGTAAAATTTACTTGATATAGTCTTGAGTAAAGTTCTCTAGAACTTGAGACAAGAGAATCGAGAGGAAAAAGGCTGGAGAGTGTGTGAGATCAGAAGAGGACAAGTAAAAGCCATTAAGTCCTAGAGTTGCAAACACGAGTGGATTGAGTGACATTCAAGTTTTTCCTTGGAGTGACTCATGAGGCTTTGTGCGAGTACATTCTTGTAAGGTCTTTTACCAATCTTACTCTTTTCTTATTTCACTAATCATGTCTCGAAGTCTAGGACGAACCCTTGAAAGATATGCCCCTAATTTGTAAATTCAAGCAATCATGCATGAAATTGCCAGATTGCTGAAAATAGAATTGGAGCCTTTGAATGATCGTATGGACCAATTTGAAGCATCCTTAGGCAACCGAATAGTAAATTACCCTAGAATGGAAGAAGAAATCGAAGAAGAGGAGGTTGAAGTAACATCAGTAGCAAGAAGAGATGTTCATCGAAATAAGAATGACAACTTCAGCAACATTAAAGTGACCATTCCTCCATTTCAAGGACGAACTGATCCAGAAGCCTATCTTGATTGGGTAATCAAAATTGAACACATTTTTGAATGCCAAAATTATACGGAGCAAAAGAAGATCAGGCTTGTTGCTATGGAATTCGTGGATTATGCCTTAGTTTGGTGGGATCAATTGGTAAGTTCAAAAAGACGAAATGGTGAACGCCCCATTACTACATGGGAAGAAATGAAAGCCATTTTGAGGAAAAGGTTCGTGCCTACTTACTATCACCGAGATCTTTATCATAAACTACAAAACTTGAAACAATGAAGCTAGAGCGTTGAAGATTATTTCAAAGAAATGGAGATAGCCATGATCCGAGCCAATGTGGATGAAGATAGAGAAGCAACAATGGAAAGGTTCTTATCTAGCCTAAATCTTGATATTACTAACCTTGTTGAACTTCAGCATTATGTAGAGATTGAAGAGATGGTGCATGTAGCCATGAAAATTGAACGACAACTTAAGAGGAAATCCTACACTAGGAGCAGTCCAAATTCGGCGACCAAGTGGAAGCAGGAACCAATCACCTTCAGAAAACCAATTCTAGTAC